>NC_053393.1:131144845-131503345 GCF_905171765.1 Bufo bufo
AATATGTTCCAAATTTGTGCCAAAATTTTGATGCAAAATGTTGCAAAAAAAGTAAGATGACCAATAGGTGGCATAAACTGAGACAAAAGCATCTGGGTATGCACCAGATATCTCATACAGCGTTAACCAGTGTTCGGCATGCTCAGCTATTTTCAGAAGTCAAACTGAAATGAATGGAAGGTGAGCCGCGCAGGCACGGCCAGCGACCAATTCAGTTCTATGGGGCTGGTGAAAATAGTCGAGCCAGCGCTTGTCTATTTTCGGCGTTCTCATAGAAATGAATGAAGGGCAGCCATGCATGTGTGGTGCACCCTCCAGGACTTTGCAGGCTCCGTTTTAAGCATAGGTCGCACACCTATCAGACATTGGGGGCTTATCTTAGCGATATGCCCACAATGTCTGAATGGGAATAACTCTTTAAGGCACTATTTAATTAATTATGTCCTAACTCATCAGAGGGGAGGCTAGCCCTTCCTTCTTTGAAGGAGATGCTATGTAGTTGGCCAGCCAAAGAATACTGGCTCCAGCAGATGTATGGGAGTGTGGCTAGAGCCTGTGTGAAGCTAAAGTCAGGAAACAGCAGTTCTCTCCAGGAAAAATACATAATTCTTGTTAAGTGGGAAGACGCCAGATAACAGCAATTTTGTCAGGAGACTAGCCCTGAGGGAAAGAGAACAGATATCTAAAGACTGTCTAGGATCACAAGACCACACATGTTAGCAAAGGTATGCTCGTTTATAGTAAAAGACTTTGCTGCTGTGGAGAGGGTATTGCTAAGGTCACCCACACATATAACAGATTCGCCACCCATTTGATAACCTGCGCCCTTCAGCCTGGAAACTACTGATTGTGAGAGTTTTGCACACCTGTGATCATCTTGGAAAGTTGCAAAGTGTTTAGAGTGAGAGGGACTACTCCTACCATCGTTGCTGCCTATACAGAGCTATTGGAAGAAGACTACGCTGAAGTATACCTTAGAACTTTGCCTGTTGCTGGTGATTTATTCTTGTACTGCATCACCTATCATCCACAGTAAAGAGACTTATTCTTTGTTTCAACTAAACTGGGCCTGGTTATTGACTCCACCATCCTTCTGCCGGCCCCTGCATCTGCCATCACCGTCAACTGTGAGTCTTACTACCCCTCACAAGACCACAACCACCACTTCCATCCTCTCTGCCCTGCATCTCCCCTCCGGCTTGCTGCAAGAGGAGGATAGATCTCATCACTGTGCACATAGCCTCAAGCCTGTTTGTTGAAGTTAGAGAATTTTAATAATTATCTCTTCACATTTATCCAAGCTGAATGATAACCATCTGTCTATGCAAATCTGGTAATTACAGCATTGTAAACGGACACCACATTATCCTCATACCTGGAACGTATCTGCACTGTTCACATTAAACAGTTGATGACTCCCTGATCCCAACATTATGGGGCCAGAATTTGCTTCAGTACCATAAACATGAAGGAATACTGTAGCATCGGTGCCAGCACTGGGAAAATTGCCAGTCACAAGTGTGATCTTCCAGTCCCCTTCTGTAAAGATAAGAACAGTGTGTCAATCTTTTACCTAATGTTTCCAGTCCATGCTCAGTTCAGATTAGTAGGAAAAGTTGTAAACTAGAAATGTAGAGAAAGATTCTCTGCAAATAAACTAATAAATCTGTTCCTGGACTGGTGGGAATTTTGATATCTGTACTGCTGTGTTCATTGTACTAAGTTCAGTAGACTGTTGGTTTACAATCCTGATGGTCTTTACATATGTTTAATCAATTATTAGGAAGACTCACTTTTCACCTATTCCGCTCAAAGGGCAAGATTTAGATAAACATCCCTTGGTCAGTCAAACTGAAACTGGAGTGGAGTAACAGGTTCATCCTCCAGTCCCAGATCTAGCATCACTGATGGAAATTTGGCTGATCTTGAGGGAGGGGCCCAAGATTATGTATTCTTCGTCCCAAGATCATAAAATATTCAGATCACTGCCCTAGCCTTGTATCAGTACTCTAGCCAAAGCAGAGTGAATTGTTCTCCTATGCTAACTACCAGCTGCCATATGAGGAAAGACTTTTCACTGGCATTGAAATAAAAGGGGTTTTCAAGTAGTCTGATACTGATGACCTAGCCTCAGAATAGGTCATCAATATCTGATTGGTGGGGTGCTAACACCTAGCACCGCCGCCGATTAGCTGTTTGTAGAGACTGCGGTGCTTAACAACATACCAGGCACAGTGCTATTCATTGTATAACTGCCATGTATTGCAGTCAGGCCCATTCACTTGAGTGGGTCCGAGATGTGCCTAGGGACAGATAATTGTGAAAGCACTGGCCTAGGCACACATTGGTGTGCAACCACTTCTTCAAACAGCTGATCGATGGGGATGCCAGGAGTTAGGCTCCCACCTGTAAGATATTGATGACCGATCCTGAGGATAGAAGACCATCAATATTAAACTCCTAGAAAACCCCTTATACCATCTGCCAAAGATCTTACCGTTGGCTTTGGTAGCGTGTGCCACTTCAGAAGACAGCTCCGTCTCTACAAATTAAAGTGAAATACATAAATGATAATTTTCGCTGCATTTATTTGTATAATAAATCTGTACTTTAGTAATTTAGTGGAATATGCATTGTAAAAGGTTGTTAATTCAGTGCTGACTTACAGTACTATATATTTTGGCCTTGCATTTCTCTGTGCAGTAAAACAAAGGACAAATACGAAGAGATTATTAATAAAGAACACTAATTGGAGGACATAGCTACATATAGAGCAAAGCTTTCAACTAGTAATTTTCTTTGGTAACAACTAAATATGCCCTTTTTCTATAATATGTTATAGATAGGGATGAGCGGACCCGTGGATGTTTGGGTTCAACTGAACTTTGGGTCAAGGTTCGGGACCTGAACTTGACCCGAACTCCATTGAAGTCAAGGGGGACCTGAACTTTGGTGCACTAAAATGGCTGTAAAATAGTCATAGTAAGGGCTAGAGGGCTGCAAAAGGAAGCAAAATAGGGGTGAGAGCTGGACAGTTGCCCTGCAAACAAATGTGGATAGGGAAATGACTTAAAATAACATAGAACAGAAAAAAATATAAAAAAATAATAATCTTGAACTAGGAGGCGGAGGTCAAAGTGGAGGTTGAGGAGGAGGTGGACATGGTGGTGTAGGTGGAAGCGGCGGTGGAGAAGGAGGAGGTAACCAACACTGTTTTTGTTGTTTTTTGTTTTTTTCCCTTTATTTTATTTTTACTGAACTCTTCCATGGGACAGTGTGGACATGCTGGTTGACGGTGGGGGAGGTGGTGGTGTTGCTGCCACATCCTCTGTTTGCGGGGTGGAAAGTGCCACTGTCACTCCAGTAGGGGAGGAAGAGGCCGAGACCGCAGCAGAAGAGGGAGCAAGAGGAGCCTGAGATCTTTTGTGGTTTTTCGGGTGTGTACTCCACTGCTGCTCGTGCTTTGTATTTAGATGCCTGGTCATGCAGGTGGTGCTGAGGTTTAGAACATTTATGCCTCGCTTCAGACTCTGATTGCACAGCATGCAAACCACTCGCATCTTGTAGTCAGCACATTGTCTGAAGAACTGTCACGCCAGGGAACTCCTTGGAGCTGGCTTTGGTGTGCTCAGTCCTTGGGTGCGATGGGCAGTAGCAGGCAGACTGGCTAGGGGACGGCTACTCTGCTTTTGCACCCTGCTCCCTCTTTTGCTGTGCGACTGGCGCTGTGTGACCACCACCTCTTCCTCCGAACTGCACACGTCACTCGCATGACCTTGATTTCATGTGGGGTCTAGGACCTCATCATCCTCCACATCATCTTCCACCCACTCTTCACCCCTGCCCTCCTTGCCGGTCTGCACACGGCAGAAAGCCGCAGCAGTTGGCATCTGTGTTTCGTCATCATCATCAGAGACGTGCTGCGATGGTCCTCCCATGTCCACATCCTGAAACATAAGTGGTTGGGCATCAGTGCGCTCAATCTCTTTAACTTC
Source organism: Bufo bufo (assembly GCF_905171765.1). Classification (NCBI taxonomy): domain Eukaryota; kingdom Metazoa; phylum Chordata; class Amphibia; order Anura; family Bufonidae; genus Bufo; species Bufo bufo. The sequence continues at coordinate 131,148,841 of NC_053393.1, forward strand.
TGGGGCAGGGCTAGGTGGATGTCCCACGGAAACCCTGCCAGCAGAGTCATCAAAAAGCATAAGAGACTGCCGCATGACTTGGGGCTCAGACTGCTTGGCTGATTTGCAAGGGGGTGAGGTGAAAGATAGATGCCCATGGGCTGCAGGTGCCAATTCTGCGGTTTCAGCAGGGGACCGGGTGGGAGACAATGTGAAGGAACTGGAGGCACTGTCAGCCATCCAATCTGCTACCGCCACTCTACTTGTTCTGGCCTCACCATTCGTACACCGGTATTCGAGCCTACAAAATTACGCTGAACATCTTGACGCCTACGTGCACCTGAGGAAGGTGTTTCATTTGGGCGTGTAGCTGGCACAGATCAACCACGTCCTCTCCCTGCAACAGGAGCTCCACCAGCAGCACCACGACCAAGGCCACGTCCCTTATTTGATGCTCTCCTCATTCTTTGAGGTCACCCACCGAACTAACAGACAGATTAACTATATTAATTTCACTGTCACATATGCAGTGCTCGTGTATCTCACACCAAAAATGGGTATATGTAACTGGCCGAAATAACAGTCAGATTAACTATATTAACTTCCCTGTCACATATGCAGTGCACATGTGTCTCACACCAAAAATGGGTATATGTTACTGGCCGAACTAACAGTCAGATTAACTATATTATTTTCCCTGTCACGTATAAAGTGCATATGTATCAAACACCAAAAATGTGCATATGTCACTACATATATCTATTTATCTGAGCACTTATGTGTAGCTTTCCTAGCATTTTTTACTATTAGTGGTAGGACTCTACTCTTCTGCCCTTTCTGCAACATTATACACACACACGGACCAGATAGTGAGAAATCAGTGTGGTCACAGATGGTGGAATACAGCAGAATCCCCACCTTTCATCTGTGGGGATGGGAACAACCTGATTGGGTGAGATTCAAGCAAGGCCCTGCCTGTGCACGTTCTCTGGTAAGAAGTGTATATCTTTTTGAATGTTAGTTTACCCTTCTTAGGTACAAACACACTTTCATAGTAGGAAATTGTTGGTGTTACTGGCCCATTAAATGGTGGTGTTTATGAATAGAATTGTGGCCCTTTTAAATTTTAAAGGTATAACATTAAAAGTTACATTTTACTACTGCCCGTTTTATTGTTTTTGAAACACAGTATGTATATGAATAGACTGCTGTCAATGTCTACAGTGTGCTCATTATTAGTGTTGAGCGAACTTGAACTGTAAAGTTCGGGTCTGTACCGAACTTTGCGAGTTTGGGTACCCGGACCCGAACTTTGCCGGAAAAGTTCGGGTTCGAGTTTGGTGTTCGGGCATTTAATGAAGGCTGCAGGGCAGCCAATCAACGAGCTTTTAAGCTGTGGGCACTTCGAAGCCATCACAGCCATTCCTAGTAATGGCATGGCTGTGATTGGCCAGTCCATCATGTGACCCAGCTTCTATACAAGCTGGATCACGTGTAGCACCGCCCATCAGCTCTGAGTAGCGCAGGGACAGGAAGCAGGCTATTTGTTTTGTGGATGACCTATAATGATTTTTTGTGGGTGCAATACACCATCTTTGTACCCCTGACACAGAAATTTAATAATTAATCTGGCTGTTAATTCTGTGGGTGGCCTATACAGATTTTTTTGTGGGTGCAATGCACCATTTTTATACCCCTGACACAAAAATATAATCGTTAATCCGTCTGTTAGTTTGATGGGTGACATATACCCATTTTTGGTGTGAGATACACATGCACTTTATACGTGACAGGGAAATTAATATAGTTAATCTGACTGTTAGTTCAGCCAGTGACATATACCCATGTTTGGTGTGAGATACACTTGCACTGCATATGTGACAGGGAAATTAATATAGTTAATCTATCACGGCTGTGTCATGGTTTGGTGTAGTGGACCATGACACTTTTGCCGTGCATGCTTGTTGCTGGTGGCAACATGTTGTTTTGCATGTTTTGACACTTCCCCTTTAAGTTGTGTATCCCTTCCCATCCTGGTGTGTTCGGGGTTAAGATTTGTCTTCCTTGGTGTGAAACTGGGTGTGGTCTCTAGGCTCTATTTATCCTTGTGTTTTAAACCTGATTTCTTGTTTTGTCTCCAGCCTTGGTGTGTGTGTTGAGAGTGTGGATGTTCCTGGATTCCATCTGTCCAGTCTTAGGGCCATCCTAGTTGAAAATACTGTCACGGTAGAGAGTGGGGGAAACTCCCCACCATATAAAGAGAGCTAATACTAACATACCAGAAAAGGAACACAAGGCTAGACATTACAATACACCAAATCATAACCCCACACCAAACATACAACACATGTAAAGGAGAGAAGACATCGCTGGAGACCTCGAAGTCCCACTAGGAGGCCCTCACGCTGGGAGATGGAACATGAAGACCAGGAGCATAACTCCAACACACACCATGGCTGGAGTACCACTGACTCCTGGCCTCTAGCCACAGGTAAGATGAAGCACCTAGTGACCACGCCCAACAAGGTGGTTTCCCCCACTCTCCACCGTGACCAGGAGCATAACTCCAACACACACCATGGCTGGAGTACCACTGACTCCTGGCCTCTAGCCACAGGTAAGATGAAGCACCTAGTGACCACGCCCAACAAGGTGGTTTCCCCCACTCTCCACCGTGACAGTATGTTCAACTAGGATGATCCTAAGACTGGACAGATGGAATCCAGGAACACACCCAGTTCCACACCAAGGAAGACAAATCTTAACCCCGAACACACCAGAATGGGAAGGGACACACAACTTAAAAGGGAAGTGTCAAAACATGCAAAACAACATGTTGCCACCAGCAACAAGCATGCACGGCAAAAGTGTCATGGTCCACTACACCAAACCATGACACAGCCGTGACATAATCTGACTGTTAGTTCAGCCGGTGACATATACCCATTTTTGGTGTGAGATACACTGCACTGCATCCGTGACAGGGAAATTAATATAGTTAATCCGTCTGTTAGCTCAGTGGGTGACATATACCCAATTTTGGTATGAGGTAGACCTGCACTGCATCCGTGACAGGGAAATTAATATAGTTAATCCGTCTGTTAGTTCGGTGGGTGACATATACCCATTTTTGGCGTGAGATACACGTGCAGTTTATATGTGACAGGGAAATTAATATAGTTAATCTGACTGCTAGTTCGGCAAGTGACATATACCCATTTTTGGTGTGAGACACACGTGCACTGCATATGTGACAGTGAAATTAATATAGTTAATCCGTCTGTTAGTTCGGTGGGTGACCTCAAAGAATGAGCTGCTGGTGCTCTTATTTCTGGGAGAGGATGTGGTCGATCTGTGCCAGTGTAACATCCCAGAGTGGGGTTACTAAACGCTTTTACCCCGCTACAATCTGCTAGGGCATCAACGCGGTCATTTGATGTGATTTCCCTCATGTCATTCACCACTGTGCAGATGAAACCATTGTAAATGTGATATTTTCTTTGTAATGTTTCAGGTCTACCAGCAGGTGGCGTCGTCGTTGGAAGAATAGTTATGGTATGGCTATTCAGAATGGAACATTCCAGTTCTATTCTGTTCCCCCCTGCTTAAGGGAAGTGGAGTTTACCACGCCCTGCAGCAAGGGAGGGAAAAACCGGTTAGATCCGGTGTGTTCCAGCTCTCCCTGCAAGGGGAAGGCTGTGCAAGTAGGAGCTCCCAGAAATAGGGATCCCAAACCAGGATCTAGTCTCGGTTGAGACCAAAGATCACCATTCCCAGTCTGAGCCCTGTAGAGGTCAGAGGAGGGAGAGACCGCAAAGCAGGATTCAAGTACAGTACAGCAGACAAGGAGACTGAAGCAAAAACCGGCTTTCTTAAAGAACCAGATGTAACTGCCGGAAAATCGGATTAACAGTATAAACAGGTTTACACAGATTACATGAACACGAGTTAGAATAAATGCGTTCCACAGTATACACATCAGAGTCCAGGCTACACTCAGCTAGTATACTCCTATCTAGCACTGCTACCCAGGGGACGCTTCCGCAGCGAACTAAGTCCCTGACTCTATAACCTATCACAGATCAGCACCGGTGCCACTCACAGTTCTGCAGATTCTCCTGGATCCCATAAGATGCAGTCTGGCTCCAGGTCCGGTTGCTTGCTTGTCTGTCTTTCTCTCTCTGGTTACAGCAGATGCAGCCCACTCCTCTGTAACACACTGTGCAGTCTCTTTCTCTGGGTCACAGCTGCAGCACTTCAGTTCAGAGTCTATCTTGGACTGTCTCCAGCACAGCCAGCTTCTCAGGACTCCATCAGTCAGGCTCCATGTCCCATCACTAGCCTTTACTTGGCTCCTAACATGGCAGCCATCCTCACCCAGCTGTCAGGGCACTCCCACCTCTAGCCAGGAGTCCAGGACTCAAACCCCCGGGAACTTCTGGCTCCTCCTACCTCTTGTGTATCTCAGAAACAGTTCAGCTTCCTCTTTCTCAGAGCCACAGTGGCCACTAGTGGTTGAAATAAGTCATTACAGTCTATGTAGCACCATATTGTAGATATCTGTGGGGCTGACCCTTACATGCCCCCCCACTTTAAAGGCGGCCGTCCTCGGCCTCGCTATATAGTCCATGGAAAACAAAGGGGTTAATGGAACATTTAAATGGCAGTACAACATTGTCCACCATACCTACAGGAATACCAAATGAACTCATCAGCAGTGTACCTGTTTGGTAGAACCCCTGCAGTAGACCTACTGGATCTCTGGAGGTCTTGACTATCTGCTAGGACCTGACTTTCTCCACTGCTAGCTGTTAACCTGGGTTCTTCCTGGACAGGAGATCTGGATGTGGTCGCGGGTTCTTTGGACCGGCATGGCCGTGGCATATTCCTATGTAGAGTCCGTGAGGCAAACTCCTCCTTTTCAACCTGCACTTTGTAAGCCGGACCATCGGGATACACTCCCTTGCTCACTTTGTATGGCCGTACCTCCCAACACTCGCTCAAATCGCCTCTGGGACGTTTCTCTCGCGGAATTACCACAGATTGGTGTGCTGGGACTCTCTTCCGGGTCCCACAAAATCAGATCCGCTGTTGAAATGCTGTCTGGGTAGGTTTGTGTGGAGTGGCTTGCTCCCAATAATCCAGAAGTTCTGGGTGTCCAGGTGGCTTACTCCAACACTCTCTGGCGAAATGTCCTATTTTTCCATACCGCCAACACTATACCCTTCGACGGCCCAATCTCCGCCTGCGTGCGGGAGGTGCCCCTAGAACTTGGTGGGGAGGCAACTTAAGGTGAGGACGTTCTGGTGTAGGAACCTGCAGGGTCGCCTGATAGGCTTGTTGTTGGGCCGGACAGGCCGCTTTAGGGAGATAACACGACTCCATCCGTTTTTCCAGGGGCGTCAACTTTTCGTGTATAGCACTCAGAGCGCTCTGTAAGTTTTGTACCACTCTGACTAGGACCTCTTCGCTCTTTGTAACCCCGAGGGCTGTGACAGTCTGGGTACGTATCACTCCGGACACATAACTTTCCTCTTTACTCCGTGCCACAGCCTCTGCCAATATTTGTCGGAAGGTTAGGGCAGGGTCCACCCTGACTCGTTCCCGCAGGGCCTGTCTCAGGGGAGTGCTGTAGAGTCCCAGAATGAATTGTTCCCGCCGTATATGGTCTACGGGCCCCAGGCCGGTTACTCCGTCTGCCTCTTTTTTCTGTATCTCGGCCAATATTCCCTGTAACGCCATCGCATATCGTGAGACCCCTTCCTCTTCTCGCTGAACCTGGTAAAAGAATGTTGCCCGGAGGTGCCCCGCACTAGTCGTCTCACCATATATTTCTTCTAGAAATTGCACAATCTCTCCCAACGTTCTACGAGTGGCTTCTGGTTGTAGGAAAACAGTCTTCCGGGCCTCAACCTCTAAGGCGGCCAACGCAATTTCCACCTGGAGTTCTGGGCTGACATTGTAAATCCTAGCAGCGCTCCATAACCTTATCACCCAGTCCGACAGTGACATATTCTGGGCATCAAATTTGGCTAGCAAGTTAAACAACGTGCCCATAGGGAGGGCCCTTGCAGGGGTTCCCCCATTGCCTGAGGTGCTTACATTAGCATTATGCACATTGCCTTCAGCCGCCTCCATCTCTGTGACTGTACCCTGCTCGCAGTGCCACTTGTAGCGGTCAGAGGAGGGAGAGACCGCAAAGCAGGATTCAAGTACAGTACTGCAGACAAGGAGACTGAAGCAAAAACCGGCTTTATTAAAGAACCAGATGTAACTGCCGGAAAATCGGATTAACAGTATAAACAGGTTTACACAGATTACATGAACACGAGTTAGAATAAATGCGTTCCACAGTATACACATCAGAGTCCAGGCTACACTCAGCTAGTATACTCCTATCTAGCACTGCTACCCAGGGGACGCTTCCGCATCGCACTGACTAAGTCCCTGACTCTATAACCTATCACAGATCAGCACCGGTGCCACTCACAGTTCTGCAGATTCTCCTGGATCCCATAAGATGCAGTCTGGCTCCAGGTCCGGTTGCTTGCTTGTCTGTCTTTCTCTCTCTGGTTACAGCAGATGCAGATCTTCAGCTCTGGCAGGAAGGATCCGGCTGGTCTCTATACACAGTCCCACTCCTCTGTAACACACTGTGCAGCCTCTTTCTCTGGTTCACAGCTGCAGCACTTCAGTTCAGAGTCTATCTTGGACTGTCTCCAGCACAGCCAGCTTCTCAGGACTCCATCAGTCAGGCTCCATGTCCCATCACTAGCCTTTATCTGGCTCCTAACATGGCAGCCATCCTCTCCCAGCTCTCAGGGCACTCCCACCTCTAGCTAGGACTCAAACCCCCGGGAACTTCTGGCTCCTCCTACCTCTTGTGTATCTCAGAAACAGTTCAGATTCCTCTTTCTCAGAGCCACAGTGGCCTCTAGTGGTTGAAATAAGTCATTACAGTCTATGTAGCACCATATTGTAGATATCTGTGCAAAGAACAGTATTCTAGGGGCTGACCCTTACAGCCCTTCAGCCTCATCTGGTGACAAGCAAGCAGCCATCTCCAGAACTCCAGGATGAACCATTCCCTGTGAGCATAACTGTGAGTACCATCCAGAGACCAGGAGAAGCCAAATTCCTCCTCAGCTAGTCAGTCCCATACACAGCAGAAGATAGACAGAGCAGAAGATATAGATTCCTGCCATATTTTCCAGGCACATAATATAAGCAGAAGAGATAGTAAGTAATCCCTGCCACATATTGCCAATACCTACTGGGACCCAAGACTATTGCTGTATCTCATGTGGATTAATGCTGCCTCCAGTAAAGACAAGTTGAATTATATTTCAAGTCTGGATCTCATTCATTTCTACCAAGTTCCTCAATTACTCCTACTAGCAACACTCATTTTATTGCAAGTGAGTCAGGATCCAGGAGTCCAGCCGTACCAAGGTAGGAGACACCGTTGACACTATACCTACTACTACACAGAGACATTACCCCACTCTGGCATTCCTAACCTGGTACGTGAGTTGCAACACCTTAAAGGGCCCTGAGACTGTACCCTACACACGCTGCTATTGGCGTCACAAACAAAAACTCTTAACTATCATTTACACCTGACCCAGTCATTCTATATTATAGCGTCAGTGTGCATTATTCCAATCCGGCTTACTGCACCAGCTACACGCCCCAAATGAAACACCTTCCTCAGGTGCACGTAGGAGACAGGATGTTCAGCGTCATTTTGTAGGCCCGAATACCGGTGTACGAATGGTGAGGCCAGAACAAGTAGAGGCAGTAGTAGATTGGATGGCTGATAGTGCCTCCAGTTCCTTCACATTGTCTCCCACCTGGTCCACTGCTGAAACCGCAGAGTTGGCACCTGCAGCCCATGGGCATCTATCTTTCACCTCACCCCCTTGCAAATCAGCCAAGCAGTCTGAGCCCCAAGTCATGCGGCAGTCTCTTATGCTTTTTGATGACTCTGCTGGCGGGGTTTCCGTGGGCCATCCACCTAGCCCTGCCCCAGAAGTGGAAGAGATTGAGTGCACTGATGCCCAACCACTTATGTTTCAGGATGTGGACATGGGAGGACCATCGCAGCACGTCTCTGATGATGATGACGAAACACAGGTGCCAACTGCTGCGGCTTTCTGCCGTGTCCAGACCGGCAAGGAGGGCAGGGGTGAAGAGTGGGTGGAAGATGATGTGGAGGATGATGAGGTCCTAGACCCCACATAGAATCAAGGTCATGCGAGTGACGTGTGCAGTTCGGAGGAAGAGGTGGTGGTCACGCAGCGCTAGTCGCACAGCAAAAGAGGGAGCAGGGTGCAAAAGCAGAGTGGCCGTCCCCTAGCCAGTCTGCCTGCTACTGCCCACCGCACCCAGGGACTGAGCACACCAAAGCCAGCTCCAAGGAGTTCCCTGGCATGGCAGTTTTTCAGACAATGTGCTGACGACAAGATGCAAGTGGTTTGCACGCTGTGCAATCAGAGTCTGAAGCGAGGCATAAATGTTCTAAACCTCAGCACCACCTGCATGACCAGGCATCTAAATGCAAAGCACGAGCTGCAGAGGAGTACACACCTGAAAAACCACAAAAGATCTCAGGCTCCTCTTGCTCCCTCTTCTGCTGCGGTCTCGGCCTCTTCCTCCCCTTCTGGAGTACTGGAAGAGCGCCGGACCATAGGAGTCAAGCGTGTGGACAACAAGGGGCGCACATTCACAACCAGTTGTCAAACAAATTTCAATTTATTCAATGACAACGCGTTTTGGGGTACAGCAGGCCCCTTTATCAAGTCTGGGGTCAGCGCACGCTGTTTACAGTCAGCGTTCTCCTCGTGCTGACGAACAGCGGCCGTGCTGGCCATCCTGCTGACCTGTCCCCAGACTTGATAAAGGGGTCTGCGGTACCCCAAAAGCGTCGTCATTGAATAAATTTTAATTTGTTTGACAACTGGTTGTGAATGTGCTCCCCTTGTTGTCCACACGCTTGACTCCTATGGTCCGGCACTCTTCAAAAACTATTGTTTACCCGATTGGAGTTGTGGCTCCCGCCTTAGGTGATTGGACAAGTTCAACCATTCCCATTTGGCCTTCACTGTGGTTGCGCCCAATTTGGTGCAACTCAAATAGGTGAGCAAACCACTTCTCCCTATTTGTAGATATAGTGTTTACTTTGCATAGTCACCCTATTAGTGCCTTTCTCTCCTCATTGCTACTATTTTCCTCTTCTGGAGTGACAGTGGCACCTTCCACCCCGAAAAACAGAGGATGTGGCAGCAACACCACCACCTCTACCACCGTCACCTAGCATGTCCACACTGTCTCATGGAGGCATTCAGCTGTCCATCCCCCAAACACTGGAGAGAAAGAGGAATTACCCCCCTACCCACCTGCGATGCCTGGCCCTGAATGCCACCTTGCACATGCTGGCCAGACTGTGCGAGCAGCAGCAGGCGATAGTGGAGTTTCAGCTGCAGCACGCACGGGTGAGTCGCTCTGCGGAACAGCACCACTTCACCACCAATGAGTGGGCCTCCACGCGGGATGTGGTGCCTTGTTGCGCTGTTTCGAGTACTCCACCAACATGGCCAGTGCTGATGACGCAGTCCTCAGCGTTACTATCCCACTTCTATGTCTCCTTGAAAAAACACTTCGGGCAATGATGGAAGAGGATGTGGCACAGGAGGAAGATGGATCATTTCCACAGTTATCAGGCCAGTCATTCACAAGTAGCTCGGAGAGTGTGTTCCTGCGCCAACAGAGGCCAGGTACACAACTGTCCAGCCAGGGCACAGTTCTGCAGGATGAGGGGGAGAAGGATGATGAGGAGGAGAAACCGTGTTCACAGCAGGGTGGCACCCAAAGCAGCTTATGGGCATCAATGGAGCGCGGCTTGGGGGGATACAGAGGACACAGACGATACACCTCCCATAGAGGACAGCTTTGTGTTGCCTCTGGGCAGCCTGGCACACATTAGCGATTACATGCTGCAGTGCCTGCACAATGACTGCCGAGTTGCCCACATTCTAACCAGTGCTGATTACTGGGTGGCCACCCTGCTGGTTTCCTTCTACAAGGACAACGTGCTGTCCTTACTTCCATCACTGGAGCGTGATCGGAAGATGCGTGAGTACAAGCGCACGCTGGTAGACGTGCTGCTGATGGCATTCACACATGACAGCGGGGGCTCAGTTTAAGCACAAGGCGAAGGCAAAGGAGGAGGAGGAAAAAGTCGCCAATGTAGCTGGGGCACCGCCAGCACCTCAGAAGGGAGGGTTAGCATGGCTGAAATGTGGAAAAGCTTTGTCAGCACGCCACAACAACTAGCACCACCAGCTGATACGGAACGTCTTAGCAGGAGGTAACATTTCAGCAGTATGTGTGCACACGCATACACATACTGACTGATGGGTTTGCCCCATTCAACTTCTGGGTCTCCAAATTGAGCACATGGCCTGAGCTTGCCTTTTTCGCCTTGGAGGTGCTGGCCTGCCCTGCAGCAAGTGTACTGTCCGAACGTTTGTCTAGCATGGCGGGGGGGTAATCACAGACAACCACAGCCGCCTGTCCACAGCCAACGTCGACAAGCTCATGTTCATTAAAATGAACCAGGCATGGATCCCACAGGACTTGTCCGTACATTGTGCTGAGTAGACAAGTACACTGGCCGCACCCAGCCATTGTTATACTCCAGTGCACTTTCTCTTTGCATTCTCTTTTCTATTTCCCAAAGTTTTGGGGTCTTCCCAAATTTATAAAAAATAAAAATAAAAAAATAAATAAAGGGAAAAAATAAAAATTAAAAAACGCCTCCTCAACCTTCTACTCAACTTTGACCTCCGTCTCTTAGTTTAAGATTATTATTATTATTATTTTTCTGTTATTTTAAGTCATTTCCCTATCCACATTTGTTTGCAGGGAAACTGTACTGCTCTTATCCCCATTTTGCTTCCTTTCCAGCCCTCTAGCCCTTACTACGACTTTTTACAGCCATTTTAGTGCACCAAAGTTTAGGTCCCCATTGACTTCAATGGGGTTCTGGTTCAAGTTCGGGTCAAGTTTGGGTCCGGAACCCGAACTTTGACCCGAACTTCAGCGAACCCGAACATCAATGGGTCCGTTCATCCCTACTCATTATAATTATTAAAAATAAATAGCGAGGAACTTCATCTCTCAGAAAAATCCAATATTGTCTACTAAAGTCTCTTGTTGACAGATATGGAATTCATGAAAAAGTCCTTCAGTATCCGGTTGGCCTGGTTATTGACAATTTCCTGCTAAAAATGACCTTAAATATTTAAATCAAAATTCAACTAATAACAGTACAAGCGAATATACAGTGCCTTGAACTTTTCCACATTTTTTCACATTACACTCACAAACTTTAATGTATTTTATTGGGATTGTATGTGATAGGACAACACAAAGTAGCAAGTATGTAGGAAGTGAAAAGAAAATGATACAAGGTTTTCAAAAGTTTTCATAAATAAAAATCTGAAAAGTGTGGCGTGCATTTGTATTAAGTCCCTTGTTCTTTGACACACCTAGATAAAATCCAGTGTGACCAATTGCATTTAGAAGTCACCTAATTGGTGAATAGAGTCTACGTATTTGTAATTTACTCTTAGCATAACTACAGCTGTTCTGTGGAGACCTCAAAGGTTTGTTAGAAAACATTACGGTAGTGATCAAACACCAACAGGAAGAATATACACCAGTTAGGTCAGGGATAAAGTTGAGAAAAATATCCCAAGGAGCACTGTTCAATCCATCATCCGAAAATTGAAGGAGTATGGCAGAACTGCAAACCTACCAAGACATGGCCGTTCACCTAAACTGACAGCCCAGGCAAGGAAAGTACTAATTAGAGAAACAGCCAAGAGGCCCATGGTCACTCTTGAGGAGCTGCAGAGATTCACAGCACAGGTGGGAGAATCTGTGCACATGACAACTATTAATCACGTACTCCGCAAATCTGACCTTTATGGAAGAGTTGCTAGAAGAAAGGCATTCTTGAAAGCAGGCCATAAAAAGTCCAGTTTGCAGTATGTCACAAGCCATGTAGGGGACACAGCAAACATGTGGAAAAAGGTGTTCTGATCAGATGAGACCAAAGTTGAATTTTTTGGACTAAATGCAAAACACTATGGGCCAGATTTATCATTAGCTCAAGTCAAAATAATCTAGTGAAAAAGTCGAAAATTTTTGCGCAATCGCTAAAACTGCACAAAAATGTGAGACTTTTATTGGCTCTGCGCTATGCTCGCCAGTTTTCTGGAAGTTGGCGTGTTTTCTTATGTAAATGAATCTTTAGACAGATTTACTATTGCGACAATTTAAAAAGTCGCAAAAAATTGCACAATTTCATTCCAGTGAGGACCATGCTTATCTTATGCGACTTTTTAATAGAACATGCGACTTTTCGTAAAGACGTGCGACTTTTGTAAAGCCGCTTACTGAAGGATAAACGGCTACCATCAAACCACATTTATCACAGTATTAAAAGAATAAGTGCACTTGAGTACAAGAATGGATGGTTGAGGCTGGTATAAATGTCTATTCTGCACAAGGTACGGACAAGTCCTGTAGGATCCATGCCTGGTTCATTTTAATAAACGTAAGCTTGTCCACATTGGCTGTGGCCTGTAATAATGCTCTCTGCCGTGCTAAACACACGTTCACACTACACAATGGCTGCAGGGCAGGTCAGCACCTCCAAGGCTGACAAAGCTTTTCCACATTTGGGCCATGCTAACCCTGCCTTCTCAGGTGTCGGCGGTGCCCCAGCTGCGTTGGCGACCTCTTCCTCCTCCTCTGCCTTCGCCTTTTGCTTCCACTGTGCCCCCGCTGTCAGGTGGGAATGCCATCAGCAGCGTGCGCTTGTAGTCGTGCATCTTCCGATCAGTAACAGATGTTTTCACTAAATTTAGTTCCCTGTCAGCAATGCAGAGCAGAGGTTCATTCACGGCAAAAGGGGATTCATGTCACCCAGCAATAGAACAGAAGATTTTGAGATATTTAGGCCCCTGTCACCCAGGCACAGCAGGGGTTAATTCACGGCAAAAGGGGGTTCTTCTCACCCAGCAATAGAACAGAGGATTTTGAGAGATTTAGGCCCCTGTCACCCAGGCACAGCAGGGGTTCATTCACGGCAAAAGGGGGTTCATGTCACCTAGCAATAGAACACAGGATTTTGAGAGATTTAGGCCCCTGTCACCCAGGCACAGCAGAGGTTTGTATACGCCAAAAATGGTAAAATGTCACCCGACAATTGAAAATAAGATTTTTTTCAATTTAGGGCACTAAAATTTGCACTTTTTTGCATTAAAATGGCTCTAAAATAGTCTTTGAAAAGGCTAGAGGGATGTAAAAGGCAGTAAAATGTGCTTAAGAGCATGGCAACTGCTCTGCAAACAAATGTGGATAGGGAAATAACTTAAAATGAAATAAAATAACAAAAAATTACAAATTATTAACCTGCAACTCAGAGAAGGAGGTGGATATGGAGTCGGAGGTTGAGGAGGCGGTGAATGTGGTGTTGTAGGTGGAGGCAGCAATGGAGGAGGAGAAGGTAGCCAACAATGTTTTTTTTATATTTTTTATTGGGGTAGGTAGCCCCCAAAATATTGGGACAAATAAAAAAAAATAAAACAAAGAATCATTGCACTTGACTTGAGTACAAAAATGTATGTTTGATGGTGGTATAAATGTCTATTCTGTACAAGGTACAGACAAGTCTTGTGGGATCCAAGCCTGGTTCATTTTAATGAACGTGAGCTTGTCCACGTTGGCTGTGGACAGGTGGCTGCGTCTGTCTGTAATGACGCCTCCTGTCGTGCTAAATACACGTTCAGAGAGTACACTGGCTGCAGGGCAGGCCAGCACCTCCAAGGCATACAGGGCAAGCTCTGGCCATGTGGACAATTTGGAGACCCAGAAGTTGAATGGGGAAGAACCATCAGTCAGTACGTGTAGGCGTGTGCACAGGTACTGTTCCACCATGTTGTTCAAATGCTGCCTCCTGCTAACACGCTCCATATCAGCAGTTGGGGCCGGTTGTTGCGGCGAGGTGAGCAAAAAGAAAAAATATAGGCGTGCTCAAACCCTGTTGCAACGAGCACGGACCATGCCGGGAACCACAGCGTAACTTAAGTAAAGGAGAGAGAAAAGTCCAGCTCGATTAAAATGTTACCTTTATTTTTCAGTGCAGATTAAAAGCCAGTTACACTCCAGTCTACATGTTTCGGATCAAGGACAATAGCGATCCTTCCTCATGACATACACATACTGAGGAGGAGGTTGAATATATAACGCCTCCACCTAGAAACAGGTGGACGCACTAACTACAAGCTCCTCCTTTAAATGAAATTGACAACACATGCTGAAAGGCATGGTGAATTAAAACAAAAGAACACACATAACTTATGGATCAAAAAATTCAGTAATGTAACATCAAATCGTGTTTCCGACTAAGTCCACTCGGTATGGTGGACCCCATTTTGAAGATCCAGAACGACTCACGATTCAAAAGCTTCTTTTTATAATTACCACCCCTTGATAGTGGAGTAACCCTCTCCAGACCTTGCACAGTTAAACCCTCTGTATCACCACCATGCACCACTGAAAAATGCAGGCTGACTGCAGACACATTTCTGCCATGTGAATGAGGAATGTCAGAGATGTGCCTGCACAGTCTAACCTTAAGGCCATTGGTGGTGCAGCCAATGAACTGGAAGGAACAGAGAGTGCATGAAATACAATACACCACATGAGTGGTGTTACAGTTAATGTATTGTTTGATGGAAAAACATTTATTCATGGCATAGGAAAAAACTTTCTTGCCAGGTCGCATATAGGAGCAACACGTACAGATCTTTTGTCCGCATTTATAACTGCTGAGAAACCGCAACCAAACTTGAGAGGCTCGTGCCCCCTCAGTAAATAGAGAGGGGCAGAGTCTATTACCCAGCATGGGCTCTGCGGGCTGAGCACAAAATGCCACCTTTCAAGATGCTACACCATTGGTCATCCGTTGACAATATAGGTAAGTGCTTTCTTACTATGTTGCAAATCTGCGAATATTGTGTACTATAGGCAGTGACAAAAACAGGCAAACGAGAATGCCATGACTGGTTAGTATTCTCAGAGTGACGTGTGCGATTATGGTGAGTAAATAATAATGTCTGTCTGGGTATGGACAGAGCCTGCTTCCAATTGCGGCGAGGTGACAAAGCTTTTCCACATGTCGGCCATGCTAACCCTGCCTTCTGAGGTGCTGGCGCTGACACAGCTGCGTTGGCGACCTCTTCCTCCTCCCCTGCCTTCGCCTTGTGCTTCCACTTGTCCCCCAGCGTCAGTCGGGAATGCCCTCAGGAGCGCGTCTACCAGCGTGCGCCTGTAGTCGCGCATCTTCCGATCACGCTCCAGTGAGGGAATTAAGGACGGCACATTGTCTTTGTAACGAGGATCCAGCAGGGTGGCCACCCAGTAGTCAGCACACGTTAAAATCTGGGCAACTCTGCTGTCGTTGCGCAGGCACTGCAGCATGTAGTCGCTCATGTGTGCCAGGCTGCCCAGAGGTAAGGACAAGCTGTCCTCTGTGGGAGGCGTATCGTCTGCGTCCTCCGTATCCCCCAGCCACGCACCAGTGATGGGCCCGAGCTGCGTTGAATGCCACCCCGCTGTGAACATGCTTCATCCCCATCCTCCTCCTCCTCATCCTCCTCCTCCTCGTCCTCCAGTAGTGGGCCCTGGCTGGCCAAATTTGTACATGGCCTCTGCTGTTGCAAAAATCCTCTTTCTGAGCCACTTCTAAAAGACTGGCCTAAAAGTGTTAGAGATGACCCCTCTTCCTCCTCCTCGTCCTGGGCCACATCCTCTTCCATCATCACCCTAAGTGTTTTCTCAAGCAGACATAGAAGTGGTATTGTAACGCTGATAACGGCGTCATCGCCACTGGCCATGTTGGTGGAGTACTCGAAACAGCGCAACAGGGCACACAGGTCTCGCATGGAGGCCCAGTCATTGGTGGTGAAGTGGTGCTGTTCCGCAGTGCGACTCACCCGTGCGTGCTGCAGCTAAAACTCCACTATGGCCTGCTGCTGCTCGCACAGTCTCTCCAGCATGTGCAAGGTGGAGTTCCACCTAGTGGGCACGTCGCATATGAGGCGGTGAGCAGGAATGCCGAAGTTACGCTGTAGAGCAGACAGCCGAGCGGCGGCAGGATGAGAACGCCGGAAGCGCGCACAGACGGCCCGCACTTTAAGCAGCAGCTCTGACATGTCGGGGTAGTTGTGAATGAATTTCTGCACCACCAAATTCAGAAAATGCGCCAGGCAAGGGATGTGCGTCAAACCGTCTAGTCCCAGAGCTCACTGGCAGCAACCACTTGTCAGTCTGTTGTTCTATACCCGCCGCAACTTGCCTGTCCCCCAAACACATCAGTTTCAGAACGGCCTGCTGACGTTTACCCCTGGCTGTGCTGAAGTTGGTGGTGAGCGTCTGTCGCTGACCAGATGAGGAAGTGGTAGAAGAGGAGGAGGAAGCCGAGTAGGAAGAGGAGGCAACAGGAGGCAAAGAATGATGCCCTGCCATCCTTGGCGGCGGAAGGACGTGCGCCAAACAGCTCTCCGCCTGGGGCCCAGCCACCACTACATTTACCCAGTGTACAGTTAGGGAGATATAGCGTCCCTGGCCGTGCTTACTGGTCCACGTATCTGTGGTTAGGTGGACCTTGCCACAGATGGCGTTGCGCAGTGCACACTTGATTTTATCTGATACTTGGTTGTGCAGGGAGGGCACGGCTCTCCTGGAGAAGTAGTGGCGGCTGGGAACGACGTACTGTGGGACAGCAAGCGACATGAGCTGTTTAAAGCTGTCTGTCTCCACCAGCCTGAATGACAGCATTTCAAAGGCCAGTAGTTTAGAAATGCTGGCATTCAGGGCCAGGGATCGAGGGTGGCTAGGTGGGAATATATGCTTTCTCTCAAAGGTTTGTGAGATGGAGAGCTGAACGCTTCCGTGTGACATGGTGGAGATGCTTGGTGACGGAGGTGGTGTTGCTGGTGGCACATCCTCTGTTTGCTGGGCGGCAGGTGCTAACGTTCCTCCAGAGGCGGAGGAAGAGGCCAAGGCAGCAGCAGAAGAGGGAGCAGGTTGTGCTAAGGTTCAGAACGTTAATACCTCGCTTCAGGCTCTGATGGCACAGCGTGCAAACCACTCGGGTCTTGTCTTTAGCACATTGTGTGAAGAAGTGCCATGCCAGGGAACTCCTTGAAGCTGCCTTTGGTGTGCTTGGTCCCTGGTGACGGTGGCCAGTAGCAGGCGAACTGTTTTGGCGACGGCTGCTCTGCTTTTGCAACCTGCTCCCGCTTTTGCTACGCTGCTGGCTCAGTCTCACCACTGCCTCTTCCTCCGAACTCTGAAAGTCAGTGGCACGACCTTCATTCCATGTGGGGTCTAGGACCTCATCGTCCCCTGCATCGTCTTCCACCCAGTCTTCCTCCCTGACCTCCTTTTCGGTCTGCACACTGCAGAAAGACGCAGCAGTTGGCACCTGTGCTTCGTCATCATCAGAGACGTGCTGAGGTGGTATTCCCATGTCCTCATCAGGAAACATAAGTGGTTGTACGTCAGTGCATTCTATATCTTCCACCCCTGGGGAAGGGCTAGGTGGATGCCCTTGGGAAACCCTGCCAGCAGAGTCTTCAAACAACATAAGAGACTGCTGCATGACTTGAGGCTCACACAGGTTCCCCGATATGCACGGGGGTGATGTAACAGACTGATGGGCATGGGTTTCAGGCGCCACCTGTGCGCTTTCTGCAGAAGACTGGGTGGGAGATAATGTGAACGTGCTGGATCCACTGTCGGACACCCAATTGACTAGCACCTGTACTTGCTCAGGCCTTACCATCCTTAGAACGGCATTAGGCCCGACCAAATATCGCTGTAGATTCTGGCGGCTACTGGCACCTGAGGTAGTAGGTTCAGTAGGAAGTGTAGCTGTGGCAGAACGGCCACGTCCTCTTTCTGCACCAGGGGCTCCACCAACACCACCACCACGACCATGACCGCGTCCCTTATTAGATGTTTGCCTCATAGTTAGCGTTCACAAAGCAAAGTAAAAAGTGGTTAAGTCGGTTAAAAACAATTAAACGCCAATAAAAACCCTGATGTAGGGTTGTCCACTAAATTATTATTTTTTTAACTCTATTTTTAACTCTATACGGTATTTGTGGCCTAAATTTCACAGTAACTTATGCACGTTTAATCCCAGATGTGCAGTATATCAGAGTTTTTTTTCTCCCCAGTAACCAAAAAGCTGTATTTCTGCCCTAAATGTGACAGTCACTTATGCACGTCTAATCCCAGATGTGCAGTATATTAGAGGTTTTTTTCACCCCAGTAACCAAAATGCCGTATTTCTGGCCTAAATGTGACAGTCACTTATGCACGTCTAATCCCAGATGTGCAGTATATTAGAGGGGTTTTTCACCCCAGTAACCAAAAAGATGTATTTATGGTCTAAATGTGACAGTCACTTATGCACGTCTTATCCCAGATTTTGCAATATATTAGAGGGTTTTTTCACAGCAGTAAGCAAAAAGATGTATTTCTGGACTTGCAGACATGCAGATAGCCTGTGCTGGTGCACTATCGTTGCATAAAATGGCTGCCGATTATGTATTGATATTGACAAACTGAAGTAAAAAGAGTTCGTTTTCAGAAGTAGTTGGCTCAGGGCAGGCTTAAAAAAATTGTTCACTGCACCCACAAAACACATTTGCTGTAGATCGCTGAGTAAAAAAAGCAGTTCTTGATAAGATTTCTCCCTGATCTCTCCCTCACAGCAGCTGCATCCTCTCCCTACACTAATCCGAGCAGAGTGACGGGCGGCGCTACGTGACTCCAGCTTAAATAGAGCCTGGGTCACATGCTGCAGTTGGCCAATCACAGCCATGCCAATAGTAGGCATGGCTGTGATGGCCTTTTGGGGCAAGTAGTATGACGCTTGTTGATTGGCTGCTGTGCAGCCTTTCAAAAAGCACCAAGAAAGCGCTGAACACCGAACCCAAACCCAAACTTTTACGTAAATGTTCGGGTTTGGGTCCGGGTGCCGAAAAACCTAAAGTTCGGTACGAACTCGAACCTTACAGTTCGGGTTCGCTCAACTCTATGTAAGAAAATGTATAATTTTACTTCTTAGAGAAAAGGGCCTCTTTCTTCACTTTTCCTACCCGCCTCCTGCACTAATCATTCACGGTCAATACACAGCTAACATCAATCTTGAGAGATGAAACATACATGCAGCCCACAGAAGCCTTTGGAAAGACAAGGGGCAGAAGGAAGAGGAGGGAGAAGCTGGAGGGAGACAGAGCAAAGACACATAAAGATGATTCTTCTGCTGATTCTAGGAAGTATTCTATCTCACACTAGTGCTGGATTCACAACTACACTGCTTAGTACTGCTGATGCAGTACTGATGCAGTTTCTGAGGTTGTGCTACAGAGAAATAGGGAAACATGGTAGACATTATAGCAGCTAGTCTGCACCCATTAGCTCAGGTAAAACTAAGAATGAGAGATGGCAGTGAAGGGGGAGAGATTGGCAATGAAAGCAGAATACATGTCATGTAATGGTCTATTATAGAACTATTCCTCATGTAAACACATGTGACAGCTTATTTCGAAAAGTCAGCTGAAACAACAGGAACTGTAAATCATTTGTACCTTGCTTTAGTAATTCAATTTCTGAATGAAGATATCCTTGAGACATATATGGAAGCCACCTATAAAATGTGTAAAACAAAAAGATGATAAGAGAGGAGTAACTTGAAGATCCTGGGCCCTAATGCAAAATCTTGATCAGGGACCCCCAACTACCATGTGCTTTCTATAATGCTGGTGTTTTCATATGTGGCAGAGGGGTCCTGGATCCAGTAAGGATGATAACTTTACAACATCTATAATTATGCCCCGGACGATAACATAGATTTTGCATATGGTAACAAGACTCAGAAAAGTGTGTAACGCAATAATTGGGATACATAGTAAAATCATACTTATGTTCAGAAATTTTTACTAGTTTTTTCAGTTTTTATCTTCCATTTTCTATGCTTCTCTATGAGAAATTAAATTTGTAAGGACTCATGTACAGGCAATTTGTTAGCACACAGAATGCCTATAGTTTCTAAAATGGGGCCATAGGACCTCTATGTGCACCATATATTGGAGATATTACAGAGAACAGCTCCATAATAGGGCATCCCATGGAGAATGCTATAAAGGTGTTGTATGAAATCGGAGGCATATGAATATATGAATGTACCCAAAAACATTTGAAAGCGTGCTGTATTATGGCTATGTATGAATGTTACAGCAACACCGCTGCGAGGCTGACATCTTAATAGTTGACAAATCGCAATAGCATGACATCATCAGGGCTTTAAAACAGTACCCCTACTGCAGGTAATTGCATATCTTTTCAGTTTAGCAGATTCACTGATGTTTCCTTAGCTCTGTTTGTTCTCCTATCTTTTTTTTTATTGCATTCTGCTTCTGCTTGCTGTTTCTTCATCCAATCTGCTCCAACATTCTTAATGTTTGTCTGCAGATCTAGTTCAACTGATTGTTAAAATGTTACTGACCTGGCTTTCCCTACCATGTTCTTCTCAGCCACCTCCTTCTAGAAGCTGGCTCAGGGTAGTGACCAAGAAATTCCCTTGCAGTAGAGTTCAAATCTCCTGCTGAGTCAGCCAATCTCATTCTGGCACTAGTTTTGCGTGGGATGCTCCCCATCAGCATGCCTCTGACTCTAGGCACTCTAGTGGCACGTGCACGTTGTTGATATTGATTTTTCACATGTTTTTTTGCAAATTTCACTGAGTTTCTGCACTGAAACTACACCAAAATCTGCATGTGGTACATGTGGCTTTTGTCATGATTTTGACATGGATTCGCCCCATATTTGCATTACAAAGGGTTAAATCTGCACTCAAAATCCGCACTGCAGGTCAATTTTACGCACAGAAAATATGTACCCTGTAGATAAAATTTTGAAAATCTACTTAAAGGGTCCCGGGTGATCGGCAGGGTCCGACACCCGGGACCCCTGCCGATCAGCTGTTTGAGAAGGCAGTGGCTATCCAGGAGCGCCGTGGCTTTCTCACTGTTTACCGCGGGCCCAGTGACATCATGACTAGTATCAACTGGCCTGGGCGCGGCTAAGCTCCATTCAAGTGAACGGAGCTTAGCCGCGCCCAGACCAGTTGATACTAGTCGTGACTTCACTGGGCCTGCTGTAAACAGCGAGAAGGCCGCGGCACTACTGCCAGCGCCGCTGCCTTCTCAAACAGCTGATTGGCGGGGGTCCCGGGTGTCGGACTCCCACCGATCAGATGCTGATGATCTATCCAGAGGATAGATCATCAGTTTAAACAAACTGCAGAACCCCTTTAACTGGTACTGTACTACATTGCAGCTTTTCCACATGCAAATCTGTGCAAAAAATATATGTGTAATACATGCATGTAGTCCTCAGCCACTCCTGGTTTTCTGTTCTGTGCTATTATGTCCAATAGTGAACATCTGCCTTTAGGTAAACCTTCCCAGTACTAAGCCTAATGGTTCAAACATATCACACCAATGTGTGTGAAGAAGAGCTGAGTGATTCTAACAATTAGGTAAAAAAAAATAATTTGGGTCTGTATCAATTTAAAGCAGCTCTGGGGTCTCCTGGTACTCATATTTTACTCTTGTGTCTCTCTTTTTTTTTTTTTGCACATTTTTTTCTCTCTCTTCACCTTTCCCCCTTTAAGCTCTTTAATGCAACATTAGCAATAGTAACTAATGTCAGAGTGACACGGACATCTATAGCTATTCTTAAATGCATGGCTTACGGTGTCAATAGACTGTCTATAAACACACTGCACACATTCAATTTATGCTTTTTAAAATAAAAATTTTTACAAAATTTGTCCCTTATTGTGGGGTACATGGTGTTTAAACGAAAGTGGTGTTATCAGAAAAAAAAAACGCTAGCTTGTTCTGAACAATCGGTCCAAAAATTACGTGTTAATGGGTGCAGATGTTTTCTCATATTTATACAGACAAATGGTTGTGTAGGAAGGAACAGTGGCTTGTTCTGAAAATGCATTAACTGGGGCAGATGCTTGCCTATGTTTATATGCACATGGTAGTGTCATAAGAAACACAGCCTTTTTCTGAACAAGAGTCCAAAGATGCCTGCCCGTGTTAATACACACTGTAGTATAGAAAGAAGCAGTCGCTTGTTTTGAATAAGTGTCCAATAATTCTCCCTTTTTTGGCAACAGCAGCAGTAACATGTGAATGTGGAAGGGGTAAGCTGTGTAGGGATAATTGTGGCCACAGAATGCGACAGTAATAGTATGGTAATAATAATAACGGCAGCAGTAGCATCACAGCATGGAACCTAGCTGACAAGGCAGTAAATGTGTGGATGTTTATGGGTAGTAGCCATGGCAAGCCAGTAAATGTGCCGATGTGTAGGGGTATTGGTAATAGCAGGGTGGGGGAGCAGCAATACAATATGGAACAGGATGGTAGGCAGGCAGACAGCGGCAGTGGCATGGTTGGTAGGTGAACTACTCACTGGCCTTAGCTGGAGGTGTGTGAAATTCCTCATGTGATGTTTTCTGCACTTGTGGAGGACAAGCTTGTCCATTTGGATGCAAAGAAGCTACCTGGCACAATTGAAAACCCATGCTGAGATGACACTTGAGGCTGCACAAGATACAGTACAGTGAAAGCAAACTCGGCCAGTTCTGGCCAGTTCTCCAATCTGCCTGCCCAAAAGTCTGTGAGGTCAGGGAGCAGGGAATGTGCCAGAGAAAGGTCACAATCAAGATAGGACTGAACCAGTCTAGATAGAACTGTATCTGTTTGCTGATTTCCATCAGTCTGCCGCATTACATGAAAAACATTGCTCCATAATATTCATCAGACAGAATTGGCTGCTGCTGGGGCTTCTGCTACTTGTGGTAGCATAGACAGCAGGATGTTGGTGACTCAGTGGGGGACAGGAAGGGGCCTCCTGCTCAGACGTGTGGGCAGAAGGATTCTTGCTCACTAAAAGCTGCGGCAAGCTGTTTACACAGTGTATCCTGGTAATACAGCAATTTTGCCTCCCTTTCTGCAACAGGAAACAATTCCCCCAGTTTACTTTGATAGCGAGGGTTTAAAACCATGGCTATCCAGTAGTCATCAGTTTGCCTGATGCTAACGATATGCTTGTCAGCATGTAAGCAAGCAAGTATGTGGCTTGCCATGCTCAACAGCGTGCCTGAGGAACTAGTTCTTTCCAGATTCGCCCCCACTGCAATGATTGGTCACCATGGCCAGTGTCATCATCAGCCTCAGGGTGTGTTCTCCTGTATATAGATGCCTAATGGCATAGGCAGGTTTAGAGTAGGGCCTGCCTGACTGAGACCACCTTGGCACGGGTAGGAAGGCACAGATGTGTTTTGATCAAAATATATTGGCTGAGAGTCTCAGATTTTATCATACCAGAATGAGGACTTAGTCCATATATTCTGTAATGTTTACATCTATTGTGTTAGTCCATTATTTTCCATGATTTTTCCTTATAAATGTTGCCGTGTACATCCACATATTTAGTTATTATGTTGTGCAGGATGTTTTGTATCTTTTTCTCTGACTTTTCATCCCCTTGCACCACCAATCTCTCCTGCTCCTCCTTCTCTTCCATTGGTAGCTCCTCACTTCTTCCTCTATGAGACTTTGTCCCAAGTGGGTTACCAATAGCAACAGGGAGGCCAACGAGATGTGGCAGCGTTTCTACTTCCTCTATCCATTGTTGAATCAGTGTGAGCATTTACTCTAAAATAAATATTAGAGGGTTGATATTGTAGATGCTGCAGTTCTTACTGACATATCTGGTGGCCTCTTCAAAAGACCTGAGTATGTCCTTAATGAGATGCCACTGCCTGAGCACAAAATAACACATGCATGATGTATTCATTTGCTTATTTACACTGCTCATACAGGCGCTATTCAGTACATGATGGAAATCCAGCAAGTTGGTACGTGTGGATCAAGGGGTGCAAATGCAATGGCAGACCATTCTGTCACTGCAGGTCCAGGAGGGCATTCTCATGGGCAGACACACTCCTGGACATGGCCAGCACCTTCTGCAAGCCACAATACTTCTTCAAAAAGCATTACACCACATTATCACATGCAACATGCAGGGAGCATATGTCATTTCTCCCAAATGCAGCACAGTCATGATGTTCCTGCCATTATTGCTGAAAACCTTGCCAGTTGTAGTTGGCGGGGAGACAGCTGCTTGATGCATTTTAGCAACTGACCCGCTGTGTGGCTTCCTCTCGCCCAGGCTAATTAGTTCTAATCCACCATGGCAATGCTTCAGTTTACACATATGATAGGAGGTAGGAGGAGTGGAACAAAGCCTGTCCTGTTTCTGTTAGGAATGAGAGGATATCTATTGAGAAGGACATTGAGGAGGTGGGTAAACGCCTGGTGAGGGAGCCAGACAAACAGAAATGCGGAGGTGCCAAAAGGGCCTGGCATTGTTGCTGTGGTGCTACATCACCACTGCAGAACAAAACATTGACTCAGTGGTCTTTTGAAGACATGTACTATCCCTGCTCATAGCAGCTGCTCCAGGTGCCGTCGATGTCGTGCACTTTACCACACAGAGATAATTGCACAGAGTGGCACACGTTCTCCATCATGTGAGAGCACAAGACAAGGATAGCTTTTTTGGAAAAATAATGGCAGCTAGTAATCTTCTATCAGGTGGAGGTTCAGCTTGCACATCATCGGATTTCTAGGTGCATATATAGTTGTTTTCTGGCCACACATTCTGTTATCGATGACAGTCAACAGAGTGGTGGAGGAGGAGTTTGAGTGGGAGAAGCAGTAACTGATTATGACAATGACACTGCACTGCTTGTGGATGCGGTCTAGCTGCCACAAAGAAGACCTGGAGAAGGTGGACAGTCTTGCTTCAATTTATAGAAAGTTCTATTTTCCCACTGGATCTGGCTTAGGCAGGGTGCTGAATCTCCTTAAAAAGACCAGTCATGTGTGGAGACTTACTGGAAGTACTCCATGGTATGGAGACTTAATGGCAATGCTCCATGGGAAACGAATATGCAAAGAGGTAGCTCACAAAAAAGGGAACCATTTTGCCAATTCCACCTCTTTACATACCAACTGGATCTGGTAATGCCATTTCATCTGCTGCAATAGAGCTGTGGTGCCTATGTTTGTGTTTGAAGGCCCATTGCTTATTTTCCTCATGAAGATCTTGCACACTACCATACTTAGATACTTGCACAGAGCTACCCGCAGCTGAGCTTGGCCTAGGGGTGGGGCAGTTAAGACAAAGATAATACAAGTGAAAGGCTTCACTGGGGCCACAAGAAGGAGGAGCAGGAGAAATGCGCTGTATCTGGATAAAAAGCATGGTGTTAGAGGTGACATCAAAATGATCCTGCTGTGACTGAGAGGACGAGTGAGCCATCCTCTCCACAATGTTATCCTCTTTGTCTTCAATAATCTGTCATCTACCGAAAGAGAGGGAGAACTGTGGCCCGCTACTACTGCTACTGACCAGATGGATGGTGCCTACTGTGCTGCTACTGCTATTTGCACAACTACAGCTACCCACATTTTCGCTCACTGATGACGAGGCGCGGATGTTCCATTTTCCTCTCTGTCGGTCAGGACAGATGGCATTAAAGGCTATGAACACCTTTGGGGAAAATTTCTTACGATTGCAGTTTTTGTTCTACAGGCTTAGGTGTCAGTCTATCTGCAGAGTATCTTGCTTGCAATTTCACACTGAACCCATCTGTTTGCCGCTCTGATGGCTCAGTCTGTAGCCCTTATCTCCTGACAGCTCGTAACCACTGATTACTGCTAAATTCCTATCAAATTGATAAGAATATGGCTTAAATGAGTGTTTATGAGCTGTCAGGAGTTCAGAGATAAAGGCTAAACATGAAGCTGTCAGAGTAGCAACCAAAAGGATTATGTGTGAAACTGAAATCAAACTACTCCGCAGATAGATTAAAACTTAAAGAGAACCTTTCACCTCTCCTGATATGCCTGTTTAGTAGCTTCATGCATTTTCCATGTAATAACAATTCTGGAGCATCTATTTTTATGGATCTGTGTTGTGTCATTCCTTTATTATTTCTACTAGAAGTTATGAATGAATTGCTAGCAGTCTGCAGTAAGGGTACAGAGGGGAGGTAACCAGTTGGGGGTGTTGTCACGGCGGGCGTGCATTCAGTATAACAGATAACGAACCAACTAGGCTCTGGGCGAGAGACAGGGGAAGGGTCACCTCCTAGCTAATCCCTGACCTCTTTCTCTGCACTGCTCAGCCCATCTACAGACCTTGAAGGTAGATCTGAGATGTCCCGGTGCCTAGGCTGACAAAACCCTGAATTCCCTGAGATGGTGAAGTGGGAAATAGGAGCAGCCTGCTCGCACAGAACCTGGATGGGATAGATGACACAAAACAACCAACTAGAAACAACACTTATCTTCCTGAGCTGGAGCAAACAGCCAACCTTCCTTCCTAGCCTCCAAGATCACAATGATGAGTATAATCCGCTCAGGGCACTGGGCAGAGGAGCTATTTAAACTAATGACTCCACCCAGTGCACCTGATGAGGGGCGGATCCAGCACGACTCCAAAACAAACACTAAACTCGTGCTGCAATCCTGGCCGACCTCCGCACATCGTCAGAGTGGGGCATGACAGTACCCCCCCTTCTACGGGTGACCTCCCGACACCCTGGACCAACCTTATCCGGATGGGACCTATGAAAGGCCCTCACCAGACGGCTGGCGTTGACATCTGACGCCGAAACCCACATCCTCTCCTCAGGACCGTATCCCCTCCAGTGAACCAGGTACTGGAGGGAACCCCGCAGAACTCTCGAGTCGAGAATCCTGGAGATCTTGAACTCCAAGTTTCCCTCGACCAGAACAGGAGGAGGAGGCAATGGCGATGGTACCACTGGTTTAACATATTTTTTTAGTAAAGACTTGTGGAAGACATCGTGGATCCTCCAAATCTGCAGCAGATCAAGTCGAAATGCCACAGGATTGATCACAGAAGAAATCTTATATGGACCAACAAATCTTGGACCCAGTTTCCAAGATGGCATTCTCAACTTGATATTCCTAGTGGACAACCACACCAACTCAAGCAATGAAAGTTTTCAAATATCTTGTGTAACACTGAGGTTATTATTCTGTTAATCATCTTGTCACGGCGGGCGTGCACTCAGTATAACAGATAACGAACCAACCAGGCTCTGGGCGAGAGACAGGGGAAGGGTCACCTCCTAGCTAATCCCTGACCTCTTTCTCTGCACTGCTCAGCCCATCTACAGACCTTGAAGGTAGATCTGAGATGTCCCCGTGCCTAGCCTGAAAAAACCCTGAATTCCCTGAGATGGTGAAGTGGGAAATAGGAGCAGCCTGCTCGCACAGAACCTGGATGGGATAGATGACACAAAACAACCAACTAGAAACAACACTTATCTTCCTGAGCTGGAGCAGACAGCCAACCTTCCTTCCTAGCCTCCAAGATCACAATGATGAGTATAATCCGCTCAGGGCACTGGGCAGAGGAGCTATTTAAACTAATGACTCCACCCAGTGCTCCTGATGAGGGGCGGATCCAGCACGACTCCAAAACAAACACTAAACTCGTGCTGCAATCCTGGCCGACCTCCGCACATCGTCAGAGTGGGGCATGACAGGTGTGTACCTGCACAGACTCACTCTATCCAATCAGTGCTGCCATTTTCAGTATGTGCACGTACACCGACCCACTGGTTACCTCCGCTCTGTACCCTTACTGCAGACTGCTAGCAATTCATTCATAGCTTCTAGTAGAAATAATAAAGGAATGGCACAACATAGAGACATAAGAATAGATGCTCCAGAATTGTTATTACACGGGGAACGCATGAAGCTATTAAAACAGGCATGTCAGGTGCGGTCACCGGTCCTCTTAAATCCTGTAGAACAAAAACTGTTGAAAGTTTTTAAGAAAAATCTACTGAAAAAATGTTTTATCTCAAAATTAGTAAAATGCAATCATAAAAATTGCCCTTGAAGGCGTTCATGGCCTTTAACTTTCAATTTGCATTTTCCACTAGTATACATCTACAATGCCTCATAGTGGATGTTTATTTAATATGTATTACATTGTGGGCCTTGGAAGAGTTAATACTGACATTTTTTGTTTTACTCTTAGACTTAAAAATAAATGTGTTGAAAGAATAAATGCCCATGTGACAGGCAGTAAGATCTTAGGGAAATGAAAGTGCAAATATTACTGAAAACCCATATTGTGGCACACAGGCTCTGGAAGCTCCAATTCCATAAAACTGACATCAAACATATAAGTATCCTTGAGGGGATACAGATATACAGCATTTAAAAATGCACGAAGTAGAATAGTGATGGTATGAATAATGTTACCTTTCACAATTGAAGATATATTCTGAGAGTTCGCCCTGTTCCCTGATGATTACTTTCTCACAATACCAGTACTGTGACTTGTGATTGGCCTCGCAGCCTAGGAGCACACTCTGTAGCTTCCCAAGTGACACAGCTTCGATTTCAAACACGTCAACCTAAGGAACAAGAGCAAAGTCAAATGTAAGGAACGACTGCATAATACATCCACTGCTCATTTTCTGTACTACTATCGCCAGCTGTATTATACTGCTTTGTCGTTCTATGAGATAATCGATTTCTCTACATGTCTGTTTGTGAAAAGAGGAATATCAAACTCAGATATTATTTCTTTTATGTAAGATCACTAAATTATTGGGCTTGCTTCCTATTCATATGGCTTGCTAAGTCCTTTTTAACTATCTCCTGCCTGGAGTTGACCAGTTTAAAGAGGTTTTCAAGTCTCTTGATATTGATGACCTTTCCTGAGGATAGGCTCATCAATATCAAATCGGTGGGGGTCCATCACCTGGCACCCCCACAGATCAGCTAGCAGCCGCTGCCAGCAGAAACAAAGCAGTATATAGATGGAAGCAGAAGGTTCCATCCGCTGAGTGGTGGTCATGCCAGTGTACTGCATCTCAACTCCCATTCAAGCTTATTAACCCTCTTTCCACTTTTGACTGCCATTTCCAGTAGAATAGATGTATTTAGACTTTCTGTCACCCAGGGCAAAGAATAAGGTCATTGCACCAGAGCCCTCTATCTAACCTGACTTGGCTTGTTGCCAACTCACTTCAACCAGCCCCAGCGTTGCCAACCAGCATTTTTCTTTTTCTGGACCACTTATCCCAAAATCACAGGCAGCCCAAAAAAATTATGGGCAAATTGGAAAACCTTAATGAATGATAAAGATTATAATTAATACAGCTCAATATACTGATAAGAACTCATTACTCTCATTTACAGAGGGCAGTTAAATGAAGATAATTACCACCAAAATAATCTAGTCAAGTATCACCAGCCTCAAAAAAATCATGGACATGGAGAAAAGTTGCCAATTTTTACAGACTGTTCAGAACTTTCTGGATGGTTGGCAACCCTGCCCAGCAAGTGTGGTACATGGACTGCCAACCATTATTCAGCTATGCCCATGTCATTAACATAATGGGCGTATAAAACTTCACTCGCATAGTAAAAGGAATAGGGGCTGTTTGGTGGGTTGAGTCGAACCAACTAGCATCTATTTGTGAGGACATCATACCGATGCCTACTGTAAATAGCAATTGTAATGTCTCCAGTTAGGGAATGGACACTTTCTGGCAACACAGTGGGCATGCCCACATCTTCCTTGTTGTAACAGTGGCTGCTGTATGCCACTGTACCCCCACCTATTGCCGCGATTCCATGGGTGCTTCCCATTTCACCGCTGCAGTCCTGGGCTCTGCTCTGTTTCTACTATTGCTTCTGAGGATTCCGCTCCATAGCTTCCACTCAGCCGTGGTCACAGCCTGTGTTTGGCTGGTTTCATGTTGCACTACTCTAAGGGTGGAGCGCATCACTCCCTGGGCTCTGTGGGGTTAGGTCAGGTGACCTCGCTGACCAACCCTGGCTCTCCTGCAGGTACTAAAGTGGCTCAGCCCTCTTCCCAAATGCCTCAGTGTCAAGGTCCTTGCGTTTGTTAGTCCTGACCTATACTTCGTTCCTGGATTCTGCTTATCGTCTGATCCCTGCCTGCTTGCTTTGACTCTCCTGTTGCCGACTCTGGATTGCCTGACCTGTACCTTTGCGCCTGCCCTGACCTATTGCCTGTCTTAACACGTCTCTGCCTTGTCTCTGGTCCTGCACCATTGCTCCTGGTTACGTCTCTGCTTGCCTGACTACGCTTATACACTGCGTGCAGAATTATTAGGCAAATGAGTATTTTGACCACATCATCCTCTTTATGCATGTTGTCTTACTCCAAGCTGTATAGGCTCGAAAGCCTACTACCAATTAAGCATATTAGGTGATGTGCATCTCTGTAATGAGAAGGGGTGTGGTCTAATGACATCAACACCCTATATTAGGTGTGCATAATTATTAGGCAACTTCCTTTCCTTTGGCAAAATGGGTCAAAAGAAGGACTTGACAGGCTCAGAAAAGTCAAAAATAGTGAGATATCTTGCAGAGGGATGCAGCACTCTTAAAATTGCAAAGCTTCTGAAGCGTGATCATCGAACAATCAAGCGTTTCATTCAAAATAGTCAACAGGGTCGCAAGAAGCGTGTGGAAAAACCAAGGCGCAAAATAACTGCCCATGAACTGAGAAAAGTCAAGCGTGCAGCTGCCAAGATGACACTTGCCACCAGTTTGGCCATATTTCAGAGCTGCAACATCACTGGAGTGCCCAAAAGCACAAGGTGTGCAATACTCAGAGACATGGCCAAGGTAAGAAAGGCTGAAAGACGACCACCACTGAACAAGACACACAAGCTGAAACGTCAAGACTGGGCCAAGATATATCTCAAAACTGATTTTTCTAAGGTTTTATGGACTGATGAAATGAGAGTGAGTCTTGATGGGCCAGATGGATGGGCCCGTGGCTGGATTGGTAAAGGGCAGAGAGCTCCAGTCCGACTCAGACGCCAGCAAGGTGGAGGTGGAGTACTGGTTTGGGCTGGTATCATCAAAGATGAGCTTGTGGGGCCTTTTCGGGTTGAGGATGGAGTCAAGCTCAACTCCCAGTCCTACTGCCAGTTTCTGGAAGACACCTTCTTCAAGCAGTGGTACAGGAAGAAGTCTGCATCCTTCAAGAAAAACATGATTTTCATGCAGGACAATGCTCCATCACACGCGTCCAAGTACTCCACAGCGTGGCTGGCAAGAAAGGGTATAAAAGAAGAAAATCTAATGACATGGCCTCCTTGTTCACCTGATCTGAGCCCCATTGAGAACCTGTGGTCCATCATCAAATGTGAGATTTACAAGGAGGGAAAACAGTACACCTCTCTGAACAGTGTCTGGGAGGCTGTGGTTGCTGCTGCACGCAATGTTGATGGTGAACAGATCAAAACACTGACAGAATCCATGGATGGCAGGCTTTTGAGTGTCCTTGCAAAGAAAGGTGGCTATATTGGTCACTGATTTGTTTTTGTTTTGTTTTTGAATGTCAGAAATGTATATTTGTGAATGTTGAGATGTTATATTGGTTTCACTGGTAAAAATAAATAATTGAAATGGGTATATATTTGTTTTTTGTTAAGTTGCCTAATAATTATGCACAGTAATAGTCACCTGCACACACAGATATCCCCCTAAAATAGCTAAAACTAAAAACAAACTAAAAACTACTTCCAAAAATATTCAGCTTTGATATTAATGAGTTTTTTGGGTTCATTGAGAACATGGTTGTTGTTCAATAATAAAATTAATCCTCAAAAATACAACTTGCCTAAAATTTCTGCACTCCCTGTACTTCAGGTACCTACTCAGGTATCTCCTGGTCCACCAGGAACAGCTGTCACTGACTCAAGGATTGCTCTGGAGTAGCCCCTGGCAACTACTTTAAAGGCTCAAGTCTATCCTCACCATCTAAGCCTCTAGTGAAAGCCAGGTAGTTGCTTAGACACTCCCCTCCAGACTATAGCCAGTCAGTGGCACAGTGGGTTCACACCCTCTGATCCGTGACACTTGTTAGAAGAGTGCAGACTGTTTTACAACTAGCCTGTCCCTATTCTTAGAGTATTGACTTCGGTAAATGGCAACATGCAGTCACGAACAGATTTTTCAGTTCATTAATATTTAATCTGAAATTCCCTGCAGGCCTACATGTGTTTTATTGGACTAATAGGTTATTTGCACAATTTATTGCTGTATCTTCACTAGTAGTGAACTTCTTTTTTCAAACAACCACTTTCATATTGCAGCCACTATTAGCTCTCCTGTGAAGACAACTTATAATAGTAAATAATAATAGTTTTCCTGTACTTAGGATAGATCATCAATATTAGATTGGTGTGGGTCAAACAACCGGCGCCTCCACAATTAGCTTTTTTGGGCAACTGAATGCTCCATCCACAGTGTAGTGGCTATACCTTGCACCATTAAAGGGCAAAAGAACTGAGCTGCAGTATACCAGCACCGGGAACTATAATCATTCCATCCCGTATGTTATTAAAATCTGTTATTTCCATTTCTAACATATAGGAATTTTATATGTAAAAAGGAACTAAGTAATAGATTCAGTGGGCCAGATTTATCATTACTCTGACAGCTCACTCCACTTTCACATATGACTAAAGTCAGTTTTAGCCAAGTCAGATTTATGATCGGCCCTTTAAAGGGATTCTGTCATGAGATTTGAGCCCTATAAGCTAAACATATGGCCAGGTCCATACTAATAACATGAATCCTAAACTGCCCTTATTAAACCTGCTTGTGGCTCTGTTAGCCCAAAAAAATGGTTTTATAAGCTGTCACTCACCTACCTAAGGTGCCCAAGGGGTTTTACGTTAACCCAGAGTGCCCGCCCGCACCCCTCGCCGTCTGGTGCCCAGCGCTGCCTTCCTCACCTCAGCCCCGCCTCCGCAATCCCCCCGTCCCTCTGCTAGATCCGACGCCTGCGCACTAGGCTCAGCCTGATGCGCCGCGGACTCCTGGCAGCGGCTTCGTTGAGCGAAGTGCGCATGCGCATCAGGCTGGCGAGCATAGTGCAGAGCAGAAAAAAGTTGCAAATTCTTGTGCAGTTTTAGCGAATGCGCAAAAAATTTCGACTTTTTCACTCCATTATTCTGACTTGAGCTAAAGATAAATCTGTCCCAGTGATGTCAAAAGTACACAAAGGTGTTTTACCTGCCCTTGTTGGAAAGGACGTAACGAGTCCGGTCTAGACAAGATTCTTCTTCCTGAGTCTCCACGCTCTCCATACAAGCAGATATAAACTGGAACCTCAGTTCCCGCTTCTTCTAAATGTCCTGTGTAGATGTTGATCTTGTATTTCACAACTGGAAAACAGACATAAGACACCTGTTATCATTATACAATCCAAAATATTCCATATATTGCCACGTTCTCATTTAGCTGCTCCTACTGAAGACTGCAATCATAGGAAGGAGATGATAGTGGGAGGAATGTACTCACATTCTACCCCAGTTTTTTGGCATTGCAAATTTTGTCTCAAGAGACATTATGCAACAAAATTTGCAACTTTTTAACTTTTCACAAAGAAATGACTAGGGTGAGGATGAGAGAAGGTGGGCAACTCATGGTAAGACTCTTATAGCATGTGTGCCAGAAAACTGGTGCACATTGCACCAGAAATCTACTCCAGTTCCTGGCTGGAGTAGATTTATTTGGTGGCGCACTGATAGCAGAAGATGTGACAAATTTATTAAGAGGTGTGCACTTAGCAAACTTGCTGGATCTTTCTCCAACAGGGTTTACTAAGAGCAGCGTGAAATGCTGGTCTTCAGTAAATGACCCCCAGTGACTTGGGAATTTACTAGAAAGATGAGTAAGTGCTCAGTACACAAAGGAGTTGTCTCAGACATCCAAGTTGTTATTGGTGATATCTGACCACTGGGACCCCCATATGAACAGGAGTCATGCGTTTCCCATTTGAATGCCTCACAAATATTTAGACAGCACTCCTTAAGTGATGATAATTAATGGTTTTATTTCACTTCATATCATTTCAGCCGGAGTAAGTGGTATATCAGTTGCAACGTTTCGGGCTAACAATCGCCCTTCATCAGGCACTCTGAAGACCACAGTGTGCTTACAGCCGGCCTATCGTTGGCATTCTATGGGACTGATAAAGATAGCCAAGCTCCATTAAAATTGTATGGAATTGTCAAAATAGCCATATACATCTCTTTGCTATCTCCAGCAGTCCCATGCAGTCTGAATGGAGTGGCAGTGTGCATGCTTGACCGCTACTCCATTCAAATGGAAGATACGAGTCCCACATTCTCGTGAGCACTACTGTTTAGACACATCACTTATTCTGTGGCCAGGCAATAAAGTTGTCAATCTGGGACTACCCCTTTAAGAGAAAAGAAACATAAGTGATATAAATGAATACTGACACTAGTCATATTATCTAACATTCCCGTTCGAAAAGACACTAAAACACAGTTAAAGACACTTAAAGTAAGAGTGCTCCCCAATGCACAATACCCACTACTCACTTTTATACAAGCCCCCAGAGTGAACTGAGACAAGTAGTTAATAGTGATGAGCGGCTGGGGCAATATTCGAATTCGCTATATTTTGCGAATATTTGGGCAAATATTCGTCATAAATTCGCAAATTCGAGAATTCAACTTTATTTTTTTGATTCCGAAAATTGGCAATGTAATATGCGCGTATTGCGCGCGCAATACAGGCGTGGGTCACTTTTGCTACATTTTTCAAGCTGCTAGAAGTTTCCCGAGACTGGAGAAAATGGTTGGCACGGCAGAACATTACTATAGCTTTATATGCAGATAGAGTGCTCCAATATATTCGCGATTGCGTACATCGCAATTAATGATGCGCATATTTTGGCGCAATAAGTGCAACTTCACATTTTAGCAGGTCTGACTACATATTAGTGATTGGTGCACTAAGTATTGTTGTGACATCACAGCACTATGTCTGTAGCATGTATGTATGGACAGCAGAGAAACAGTAATTCCTATCACACTACCTAACACCCTGCTCTGGAACCTATCAGCTACACTATATCACTATCTAACCTACACTGACTATCTCCCACTAACTATCTGTATTATATATATGAGCTAACTAACTATATAATGTAATTGGATAAGGAATAGGATCCGGATGAAAGCACCGAGCACAGCAATGTCACAGCTCTCTCTCTCTCTCTCTCTCTCTCTCTCTCAGAACTGCAAAAAAAAACTGCAGAAAATGGCTGCTGGGGAGGTTCTTATATAGTAAGGGGTAGGCAACTTTCCTATTGGTTGCTAGGGATGTTGCTAAGCTCTGACAAACACATTGCAGCCTTCTCATTGGCCCACAAGCAAGAAGCAATAAGGGGTCATGGCTTCAGATGAAAAAAATCTTGAATATTTGCGAATACAAATATATAGCACTATATTCGAAATTTTCGCAAATTCTCAAAGTGGCGATATTCGCGATTAAAATTTGCAATTCGAATATTCGCGCCCAACACTAGTAGTTAAGTAAAGTAAGTGGTCTGGGGAATGCACCTGCCAATCCAAACACGGACTAGGATCCCATAACCATATAACAAATAAATTACAAGTTTTACTGAATCTTAGGATACAATTAATATTCAGAACAGAGTAATTTTCAGAGTGGCTGAAGTCTAATGGCAATTCCAAGATTTCTACGCAGAATCCCGTTCAGCATATTACAATAAAAGGTGTATCCAGATTAAGTCATACAATGTTTCGGTTTAATCTGTGGCTTTTGTCAGGTAGAATTTGTTGTTTATGCAGAGAGCATAGTGGACATGGCCACTGAAGAATAGTTGAATGTTACCTAGATTTTGTAACCTGAACTTTTCTAATGACACCTTCCACCTCAAAGCATTGCAGTACCATTATCATATTTATTAATTTCCAGATTTCTGTTGCAGGAAACCTGACACAAATTTCTAAGCAAAGGACCATTTGAATCAATATCAGTATTCTT
Source organism: Bufo bufo (assembly GCF_905171765.1). Lineage (NCBI taxonomy): Eukaryota > Metazoa > Chordata > Amphibia > Anura > Bufonidae > Bufo > Bufo bufo. The sequence continues at coordinate 131,184,987 of NC_053393.1, forward strand.
ACAATGTTGTGTCATAAATTCACCAACAGAAGTCTCTGAGCAGTACAAAAGAAGTTTAACGGGAATGTATCACCTATATATTTTAATGAATTAAACCCGGATAATGACACATTTTTCTAATGTTCTTTTATTTTATGATGACAAATATTTTTTTTTTGTATTTTTGTACATGCATAATGGGTGTCCATCTTGCCTGAGGTACTGTTAACAGCATTCAGAGATGAACCCCAGGAACCTGTAGACTAGAGATGTTCAATGACTTTTATGGAAGGCATGCTCTTTGACATGTGTAGAGGTCATTGTGCAGAGAGGTGGTGGAGGTGACAGGACATAATGAAACAAACATCTGGTCCCTAGAAAGTCTTGAAAGTAGGTAAATATAACCTAAGATGAACAACACATGATAAATTATATCTTGGCATTATTTATTTAACAAAATCTAGGCAAAAATGCAGAAGCTGTGTGTTAAAAATGACTTACACCCTTAATGCTTCCACAGGACTTAAAGCGGACCTTTCATGTTTTTTTGTTAATTCTAGATAAATACCTTTACCTGCGGGGTACTGCTGATGCTGCCACCCTGCCTGTTTAGTTAAAATATCGCTCCTATGGCCCGCTGCGCCCCCCTGTATTTTTTCTGCTCAGTATGTTAATACTGAGCATTGGTACAGGGAGGAGGAGACACCATGGTTTCTCAATGGGCGTCTCCTTCTCCCTGGCTGTGCCGCTCTCCGCTGTGATTGGATCGCGGCACAGCCAGGGAGAAGGAGACGCCCATTGAGAAACCCTGGTGTCTCCTCCTCCCTGTACCAATACTCAGTATTAACATACTGAGCAGGAAAAATACAGGGGGGCGCAGCGGGCCGTAGGAGCAATATTTTAACTAAACAGGCAGGGTGGCAGCATCAGCAGTACCCCGCAAGTAAAGGTATTTATCATCAGTGGAGGGTACCCCGCAAGTAAAGGTATTTGTCTAGAATAAGCAAAAACCATGAAAGATCCGATTTAAGAGGGTAAGTAGCACCAGTGTTATTCTAATCAAATGCCCTTGATTAATTGTTCATGAGCAAGTGTGACCACCTCTATAAAAGCAGAAGTTTTGACAGTTTGCTTGTCTAGAGCATTCACGTGTGTGTTAACACAATGCCAGAGAGGAAAGACATAAGCAATGATGTTAGAGATGCAATTATTGCTGCCCATCAATCTGAGAAGGGTTATAAAGCCATTTCCAAACAATCTGAGGTCCATCATTCTACAGTGAGAAAGAATATTGTGGAAAACATTCAAGACAGTTGACAGTCTTTCAAGGAGTGGATGACCCGGCAAATTCATCCCACAGTCAGTACAATTCTCAGAAAAACTTTTAAAAAAACAAGCGCTACAGCTAAGACTGTACAGCCCTCACTCAGTTAGCATATTAAATATATAAGTTCATGACAGTATAATCAGAAAAAGACTAAACAAGTATGGCTTGTTTGGAAGAGTTGCCATGAGAAAGCTTCTTATTTCTAAAAACAACATGGCAGCATGGCTTAAGTTTTCAAAACTGCATCTGAACAAACCACCAGACTTCTGGAACTATGTTCTTTAGACAGATCACACCAAAGGGCAGATGTTTGTTTCTAATGCACAGCAACACATCTCGTGAAAAACGAACACAGCATATCAGCACAAACATCTCATACCAACTGTCAAGGATGGTGGTGGGGTGATGATTTTGGCTTGTTTTGCTGCCTTGCAGTTATTGAGTCGACCATAAATGTCTTTGAATTCCAAAGTATTTTAGAAACAAATGTGAGGCCATCTATCCAACAACTAAAGCTTAGTTGAAACTGACTCATGCAAAAAGATATTTAAAAGACATTTATGCCAAATACACCAGCAAATCTACAACAGCATGTCTGAAAAAGGAAAAAATCAGGGTGTAACAATGGTCCAGTCACAGTCCAGACCTCAACTCAACTGAAATGTTGTAGTGGATCTTAACAGACCTGTGAATAAACAAATCCCCACAAACCTCAATGAACTGAAGCTTGTAAAGAAGAGTGGGCCAAAATTCCTCCAAAACAATGTGGATCTGATAAAGTCACACAGAAAAATATTACTTCCAGCTATTACTGCTAAATGTGGTTCTGCAAGCTATTGATTCATGGGGTGCACTTAATCTTTCACATATGGCTATTCCATTTTGGCTTCATTTTTGTTAAATAAATGATAATGAAATGGTGGAATCTGTTGTGCGTTGTTTTTCATCGGAGGTTGGATTTAAGTAATTTTAAGGCCTTCTAGTTTTTTTTATTTATTATGTCCTGATAATCAAAACCATAGAATTCAAAGAATGTGTACTTTGTTTTTTCATGACTATATATATATATATATATATATATATATATATATAAAATAGCTGAAGGACCTGGCTTCGCACAGGTATATTTAATCTATTTCATTTAATGTTTGTATGTGTCGTTAAAAGATATTGACAGTATCCACTATAACAGTGACATCCAAAGCCCCCCACTCCTTAACATTGACCCCGCCACAGTGCCCCTTCTCCTTAAAATGGGACCTCCACAGCAGCCCACCCCCTTAACTTTGACCTTTTCAGTAGCCCGCCCCTTTAACAGTCAGTTCCACAGCAGCCCACCCCCTTAACAGTGACCTCCACAACACCCCACCCCCTTAACAGTGACCTCTAAAGCACCCCGCCCCTTAAAACTGACCATAGGTTACAGTCTCCTTAACTGACCTCCACCATTACTGGCCCACTTAACAGAGACCTCCACTGTACCCTGCCCCTTTAACAGTGACCTCCACAGAGCTCTGTTCCCTTAAAATGTGACTTCCACAACTCCCCACCCCCTTAACAGTGACCTCTACAGCACCCCGCCCCTTACCACTGACCTCCATAGCAGACCGTCCCCTTAACAGAGACCTTCACAGTGCCCGCCCCTTTAACAGTGACCTCAACAGCGGCTTCCCCTTTATTAGTGACATCCACAGTACCCCATCTCCTTAACAGTGTTTTCCAAAACACCCCGCCCCCTTAACAGTGGCCTCTACAGCAATCTTCACCTTAACACTGACCTCCAAAGCAGAACGTCCCCTTAACTGTGACCTCCACAGCAGCCTGCCCCTAGGGTGGCCAGAGGTCCGGTTTTAGGCCAGACAGTCTGGCTTTCAGACTCCCTGTCCTCCCTCCGGCGCAGGGCCTGGACGGACACAGGGATGTTCTTTTGAACAGCTCACTCTCAGACAGCAGCTCTGTGCTGTCTGAGCGTGAGCTGCAGGGAGAAAGTCACCCTCCCTCCCACCCATGCAGCTGACAGAAGTTGATTTTTACCTTCATTTTTTTAATTCCTGTCGGCTGAGGAGTGGGGGGGGGACATGGCTTTTTAAGTTGACGTTGGGGTTTTTAAGTCCATCTTTTGGGGGTGGCCTGAATGGCCACCCTACCTGCCCCTGAACTGTGACCTCCACAGCACTCCGCTCCCTTAACAGTGTCATCCACAGCGCCCTGCCCCTTTAAAGCTGACCTACATCAGTGAAATAAAATGGCTGGGTTGTTATGGAAACTTGTTGTAAAACGATGTGTGGAGACTAAGGGCCTGCGAGCTTCTATTGGCTGATAAGGGTTATGTGATAAGCCTTCTATTGGCTAATGCATTTTTTGGGAATATCTTATGCAGGGATGTCCTTTTGAGCAGCTCACTCTCAGACAGCAGCACTGTGCTGTCTAAGCGTGTTCTGCAGGGAGAAAGTCACTGTCCCTCCCACCCCTGCAGCTGACAGAAGTTGATTTTTAACTTCATTTTTCCAATCCCTGTCGGCGTGGGGGCATGGCCTAACCAGATCGGGGCATGGCTTAGCTGGACGTGGAGGTGGGGTTTTTAAGTCTGTCTTTTGAGGGTGGCCTTAATGTCCAACCTACCTGCCCCCTGAACTGTGACCTCCACAGCCCTCCGCTGCCTTAACAGTGTCATCCACAGTGCCCTGCCTCTTTAAAGTTGATCTGCAGCAGTGAAAAAAAATGGCTGGGTTATGGAAACTTGGTGTAAAACTGTGTGAATGTGGAGACTAAGGACCTTCGATCTTCTATTGGCTGATAAGGGTCATGTGACCGTGTGTATGGCAGTTGGGATATGAAGTTGGGATATGAAGGGAAAGACCTGCAGGCTTCTATTGGCTTATGTAGGTTATGTGATGTGCCATATTTGAATTTTTTGGGAATATCTCAGGAACGGTACGTGCTAGAAAGCTGAGACCTGGTCTAAAACCTTCCCGGACATCTGATGTACCTGTGTGTCAAATTTCATGATTGTAAATGTGACAGTGCGGATTCCTTTAGCGGACATACATACACACACAAACACACATACATACACTCAGCTATATATATTATTATTTTTTTAAGGGGGTGTGCAACAGTGAAGCTCTGCAATATGTTTCCCAAGCCAAAATCTTGGAAAACACTTTGTAAAGAGGTATACTGTACATGTATGATTACTCATCCACAGAAATTCTGTGATTCTGTTTCCCAAAGTGCCCAAACTATAAAATAGAAAAGTATTTATTCTGTACGGCGAACAGCATAATGGAAATAAAATCAAAATGGCTGATTCACATTTTTTGGTCACTTTTCCAAACATTTAATTAATAAAAGTGATCGAAATGTCATATACACGCCAAAATGAGATCAGTGAAAAATACAAATTGCTACACAAAAAATGTGCCCTTACATAGCTCTGTAGACATAAATATATATACAAATTGCGGTATTGCTGTAATCATAATGACAGAATAAAATTAACATAATTTTTACAGCATAGGGAACATCATTAAAATGAAACCCATAAAACAATGGCAGAATTTCTTATCTTTCTTCAATTCTGCCCCATCTAGAATTTTTTTACAGCTTCCTACTAATGGTGCAATACGAAAGTCGCACAATAACAAAAAAAAAAAAAAAAAAGGAAAAGAAAAGAAGAAGAAAATTCTGGTTCTGGTGTATGAAAACGAGAGCATGAGGTCATGCCTATAATGACCAGTTCTGCTTTTATTTATTCAAAGCTAGTCTGAAAATTAAAGCAATAACAATATTGGTTATTATGGGTAACACCTTAAGTTCTTGTCTGCAATAGCTTTTACACATGATATTCTTAACTGGACTGCAACTCCACCCCCCCCCCCCCCTTCCCCAACATAGAGGTTGAGAAATTGCAGCTTTTAATAGGAACAACACTGACCTTGCAATTAAACAACTTTTTGTATTTAACAGTGGCATATTGTTTCTAAGTGACCCTTCAACCGGCATAAGTGGCCTCAACCTCTGCCAGAGATCTCACGCTCACAGGTTGCACCAAAGTGTCTGCTACTGCCTCAGATCATGGTGACCACTTTTATGGAAACCTAACTACCCTTCTACTGCAAGCACGCAACATGCACCTCACATATACATTGTGCAACACTGCAGTGCACCCCCAAGCCTCATGGTTGCAAACACAGTTCTAGGTTGAGTAATTTTACAAAGGGGCACCTCTTTGATGGAATCACTTAACTGTTGATACAGAGTGTAGACATCCTTGCCAACTCTCCCAGAACAAAAATAAAAAGACCTCACAAACTCCCAGAGCAGCTGGCAAAGCTCCAGAGCACAGAGGGCTGCTTTTACATGAAAAGTAGCCCTTCATGTACTGTAATTGTAAGTTGCTCTGGAATTCTGCATCATTAAATGCAGCCTTGGCACCCAAAGTGTATTAGACGTGCACATAGGTTAAGAAATGACAAGCTCAGAGTCTTGTCTACAAATGCTCGCAGTTTAGGGAATAAGTATAATGAACTTGAGTCTATAATGGCATCTGAGAATATAGATTTAGTGGCTGTTACTGAGACATGGTTCAATGGGAGTAATGACTGGGATATAACAATACCAGGGTTCTCTCTATATAGGAAGGACAGAGAAGGCAAGAAAGGGGGAGGGATGGCCCTGTATGTGAAAGATAGCATAAAATCTAATCTAATACAAGTTAGCAAGACCAATTTAGAGTCAGTTTGGGTTACATTGCAGCTTGATAATCATAAGGTAACTCGAGTAGGTGTAAAATATATAGACCACCTGGCCAAGTCAAAGAATTAGATGATCTACTAGTTGAGGAAATAGCTAAAATGACATTGAAAGGGGAAGTTATCATTATGGGAGACTTTAATCTTCCTGATGTAAACTGGAAAACCAAAATAGCTAGTTCTGCCAGGAGTACAGATAGTCTAAATTTCCTACGGGGATTATCTCTACAGCATTTTAGATTTAGTATTCACAAATACGAATTTGGTATCTGATATTACTGTAGGGGAAAGCTTGGGATCTAGTGATCACCAGTTAGTGTGGTTTACTATAAGTACAGTGACAGAGTCACACCACACAAAGACAAAAGTTTTAGATTTTAGAAAAACCGACTTTTCTAAAACTTGATTAGAGGTACACGAGTCCCTATCAGATTGGAACAGTTTCAATGGAGTCCAGGAGAAATGGGACTACTTAAAAGTGGCACTATTGAAGGAAACAGATAATTGCATTAGGCTAGTCAGTAAAAGCAAAAAAAGGAAGAGACCACTGTGGTACTCAGCAGAAGTGGCCAAAATCATTAAAAACAAAAAGATAGCATTTAGTAATTATAAAAAAAAAAAAAGAGGATGAGAGGGAAATGTATTAGGCAGAGAGAGGCCAAGCAAGCTATAAGAGCTTCTAAAGCACAGGCAGAAGAGAAATTAGCTCAGTCAGTGAAAAAAAGTGATAAGACATTCTTCAGATACATAAATGAAAAAAGGAAACTAAAACAAGGAATTACCAAATTAAAAACAAAAGAAGGAAGGTATTTGGAAGAAGATAAAGAACTAGCTGACTGCCTTAATGAATACTTCTGTTCAGTTTTTACAAAGGAAAATGAAGGAAAAGGACCTCAGTTAGGGAGGAAGACTAATAAATCTTTTGATGCATGTGTCTTTACAGAGGAAGAGGTTCTAAGTCAACTGTCTAGAATTAATACAAATAAGTCACAGGGGCCTGATGGGATACACCCAAAGCGGTGAACTAGCAAAGCGGTGAACTAGCAAAACCATTAACAGATTTATTTAACCAATCAATTTTTATTTATTTTATTTTTATTTTTATTCATTTCCCTATCCACATTTGTTTGCAGGGGATTTACCTACATTTTGCTGCCTTTTGCAGCCCTCTAGCCCTTTCCTGGGCTGTTTTACAGCCTTTTTAATGCCGAAAAGTTCGGGTCCCCATTGACTTCAATGGGGTTCAGGTTCGGGACGAAGTTCGGGTCGAGTTTGGATCCTGAACCCGAACATTTCCAGGAAGTTCGGCCGAACATCCAGGTGTTCGCTCAACTCTAGTTGTGACCCATTTTGCACAACTTTGCTTTTGTCTTTGTCTGTTTGTGTGTTGTGTATCATCCTGCACATATATAGTCACATTTGACCATCAAGCACCTGCATCTCCCAGAAGTAGATTGCAGTCAGCTCTTTAGGCTTGGTCTCCCATATTGTTGAATGGATTAGGCAGTGGCTGAGGGACAGACAACAGAGGGTTGTAGTCAATGGAGTATATTCAGACCATGGTCTTGTTACCAGTGGGGTACCTCAGGGATCTGTTCTGGGACCCATATACTTAATATCTTTATTAGAGAAATTGCAGAAGGCCTCGATGGTAAGGTGTGTCTTTTTGCTGATGACACAAAGATTTGTAACAGGGTTGATGTTGCTGGAGGGATACACCAAATGGAAAAGGATTTAGGAAAACTAGAGGAATGGTCAAAAATCTGGCAACTAAAATTTAATGTTGATAAGTGCAAGATAATGCACCTGGGGCGTAAAAACCCAAGAGCAGAATATAAAATCAGTGATACAGTCCTAACCTCAGTATCTGAGGAAAGGGATTTAGGGGTCATTATTTCAGAAGACTTAAAGGTAGGCAGACAATGTCATAGAGCAGCAGGAAATGCTAGCAGAATGCTTGGGTGTATAGGGAGAGGCATTACCAGTAGAAAGAGGGAGGTGCTCATGCCGCTCTACAGAGCACTAGTGAGACCTCATTTGGAGTATTGTGCTCAGTACTGGAGATCTTCAGAAGGATATTGATACTTTGGAGAGAGTTCAGAGAAGAGCTACTAAACTGGTACATGGATTGCAGGATAAAACTTACCAGGAAAGATTAAAGGACCTTAACATGTATAGCTTGGAAGAAAGACGAGACAGAGGGGATATGATAGAAACTTTTAAATACATAAAGGGAATCAACAAGGTAAAGGAGGAGAAAATGTTTAAAAGAAGAAAAACTGCTACGAGAGGACATCATTTTAAATTAGAGGGGCAAAGGTTTAAAAGTAATATCAGGAAGTATTACTTTACTGACAGAGTAGTGGATGCATGGAATAGCCTTCCTGCAGAAGTGGTAGTTGCAAATACAGTGGAGGAGTTTAAGCATGCATGGGATAGGCATAAGGCTATCCTTCATATAAGATAGGGCCAGGGGCTATTCATAGTATTCAGTATATTGGGCAGACTAGATGGGCCAAATGGTTTTTATCTGCCGACACATTCTATGTTTCTATGTTTCTAGAACATTAGACTACTAGCAGAACACAGTATCAACTCTAGAATATTCCAGTCTGATACCCTGGAGCAGAAATAATAATTTTTTGATTGTCCTTTTGCCCCACCAGGCCACTCACTTTGTTTGTTTAACCACCTCCGGACCGCCTAACGCAGATTCGCGTTCCGGAGGTGGCAGCGCTGCGCACAGTCATATACGCGTCATCTCGCAAAATTTAAAGAACAAGTTCGTCACCAGCCTGCCAGCAACGATCATTGGCTGGCAGGCTGGCGATTTTCAAAAAATCCAATCACAAGTCATATAACAGATCATATTAGTAAATATGATCTGTTATATGGCTTGTCTGCTCCTGTGCTGGTCCTTTTCGTCGGTTGGATCCAGCAGAGGAGCAGACTGAACTGTGAGTACACCAAACACTACACCTTAGCCCCAGATCACCCCCCTGCACCCCAATTAACCCTTTGATCACCCCTTTGATCGCCCCTGTCAATCACTAGTGAAAGGAAAAAAAGTGATCAGTGTAAACTGTCACTTTTTTTTTTTCACTAGTATTGGCTGTTAGGTTTTAGGGATAGTTTAGGCCCCTTGGTTAGGTAGTTTAGCGTGAGTTAGCGCCCAGCCCACCGCACCGCAGTCACTTATTCGCTGTTTAGCGTATCGCTAAACAGCATTTGTACTTTTATAGTATCTGTAAGTGATCAAAACTGATCACGGTCAGATCTATAATAGTATTAGTGTCACCTTAGCTCGCCCTCCACCCAAAACGCAGTGTTTGCCCGATCAGGCCTGATTGGTCGCCCACACGTGCGTTCACCCACGCCCGCCCCACCGCAGTGACAAAAAATATATATTTTTTTGATCACTGCACATTCATTTTACACGCACTGCGGCGATAAAAAAAAATCAGTTTTGATATTTTTTATCAACCGCAGCGGCCTCCGGTACTTCGCTAGCCTCCCCTTTGTAAGACAGGTTTGCTTTTTTTCTTGGGTAGTCTCAGGGAATACCCCTAAATTTAGTAGTCCAAAATGTCAAACAGGGGGTATTCTTCTGAAGAGGCCTACAGGATTCTGACCCAGTCGGATGAGGAGTGGGAACCCTCATCTGACGAATCTAGCGGGTCAGAATATGAACCTGTGGAAAGCAGTGGCTCTCTGACCCAAAGTTCGGACGAGGAGGTGGAGGTCCCTGATAGCACCAGGCGTACCAGGCCCCGTGTCGCTAGACCACAGGTTATGCAGGATCCGCTTCAAGAGCAGCAGAGTGGGGCTGTCGCTGCCGGATCACGTGGTGAGGCATACACCAGCAGCGCAGCCCTCCCTGGACCTAGTACCAGCACTGCCGTACAACATGGTGACGTGGCGAGCACCAGAAGGGCAGTTGAAGCTGGTACGGTGGCACGTGCAGTAGTTACCCCGTCGCAGCCACCGCACAGACAGGCCCGTAGAGCCCCTAGAATCCCTGAGGTGCTGGCAAACCCTGATTGGCAGTCACCAACTTCAGCCGCACCATTAGTTCCCCCTTTCACCGCCCAGTCTGGAGTTCGGGTTGAGACGGCTCAAATCGGTTCGGCCCTGGGATTTTTTGAGCTGTTCTTGACTGCGGAGCTCTTGGACTTAGTCGTGGCAGAGACAAACGGGTATGCCACACAATTTATATCCGCCAACCCGGGAAGCTTTTATGCCCAGCCTTTCCGGTGGAAACCAGTCCAAGTTTCCGAACTTAAAATTTTTTTGGGCCTTCTTCTCAACATGGGTCTAACTAAAAAGCATGAATTGCGGTCATATTGGTCCACGAACCCGATTCATCACATGCCCATGTTCTCTGCTGCTATGTCCAGGGCACGATTTGAGGCCATCCTCCGTTTCCTGCATTTTAGCGACAACACCACCTCCCGTCCCAGAGGCCACCCAGCTTTTGACCGGCTCCACAAAATTCGGCCCCTCATAGACCATTTCAACCAGAAATTTGCAGATTTGTATACCCCCGAGCAAAACATCTGCGTAATACATTTTACCGGGCGCCTTGGCTTCAAACAATACATCCCAAGCAAGCGTGCCCGGTATGGGGTCAAATTGTATAAGCTCTGTGAAAGGGCCACAGGCTATACCCACAAATTTCGGATCTATGAGGGAAAAGATCAGACCCTGGAGCCAGTCGGTTGCCCTGACTACCTGGGGAGCAGTGGGAAGACAGTCTGGGACTTGGTGTCACCCTTATTCGGCAAGGGGTACCATCTTTATGTGGACAATTTTTACACAAGTGTGGCCCTCTTTAGGCATTTGTTTCTAGAACGGATTTGCGCCTGTGGCACCGCGCGAACTAGTCGCGTGGGCTTCCCCCAACGGCTCGTTACCACCCGTCTTGCAAGGGGGGAGAGGGCTGCTTTGTGTAACGAAGAACTGCTCGCGGTGAAATGGAGAGACAAGCGTGACATTTACATGCTCTCCTCCATTCACGCAGACACGACAATCCAAATTGAGCGAGCAACCCGTGTCATTAAAAAACGCCCCTCTGTGTCCACGACTATAATGCGCTCATGGGAGGGGTGGACTTCAATGACCAGATGTTGTCTCCGTATTTAGTTTCCCGCAGAACCAGACGCTGGTATAAGAAGGTGTCTGTATATTTAATTCAATTGGCGCTGTATAATAGTTTTGTTCTCTACAGTAAGGCTGGGAGAACACGATCCTTCCTCAAATTCCAGGAAGAGATCATCGAGAACCTCCTGTATCCAGGAGGTTCCGTGGCCCCATCCACCAGTGTAGTTAGCCGTCTACACGAGCGACATTTCCCCAGTGTCGTTCCTGGTACCTCAACCCAACCGTCACCCCGAAAAAGATGTCGTGTCTGTAGCAGGAGTGGAATAAGGCGTGACACCCGCTATTTCTGTCCTGACTGTCCTGACCACCCTGCCCTATGCTTTGGTGAGTGTTTCCGGAAGTACCACACACAGGTACACCTAGCATAGGGATTGCATCTCACAGGACAGGCACACAGGGCTATTAGGGCCGTTTTACTCACAGCTGCTGCAAACCTCTCCTTTCACCTGGGATAAAGTGCATAACGTACTTCGCCACATCTTTGGGCGATTTGCGCTTTGCACATTGTCCCATGGGGAAGGAGAGGTTTGTTCTATAAAGGTAAAAAAAAACTAAACAAAAAAAAAAATACCGGTAAGTAAAAAAGTTAACGTTCAGTTAAAGAAGTTCAAAAAAGTTTAATATGTTCTGTTCAAAACTTTAATAAATTTATTGCGTTGCGGCCTGGTTTTTTCTTTTTTTTTTTTTTTTTTTTTACCTTCCAGGTGGACCAACCGATCGACTAGCTGCAGCACTGATGTGCATTCGGACAGAAGCATTGCGCTGCTGTCAGATTACACACAAGTCGGTGTATGCGGCGCTGCAAGACGAGATTTCTCCTCTGCAGTAAAAGATACGTTTGCCGAGGCATATGAGCTGAGGAGGTGGCGGTGTTCATATACTTTGGCAAACACTTTGTATATATAAAAAAAAAAATCCCGGCAATGATTTATTCATCCACATCGATTGATGTGAATGGAGAAATCTGGTTTGCCAGGGCATACGAGCTAAGTGGGTATGGATGTTGGGCGGAGCTCCTATGTCCTGGCAGACGCCTTTCCCCTCCTTTTTCTTTTTTTGGCAGAGATTTTTTCATCCACATTGATCGATGCGAATGAAGAAATCTGTGCCGTTAATTTTTTTCTTTCAGCCCAGAGGCTGAACGGAAAAAAAAAATCTCATTACCTGTATGCTCAATATAAGGAGAATAGCAGAAACTCTTAATGCTGGGCATACATGTAATGATTGCGGAGATCCTCAAATGCCAGGGCAGTACAAACACCCCACAAATAACACCATTTTGGAAAGAAGACACCCCAAGGTATTCGCTGAGGGGCATATTGAGTCCATGAAAGATTGAAATTTTTGTCCCAAGTTAGCGGAAAGGGAGACTTTGTGAGAAAAAAATCTAAAAAATCAATTTCCGCTAACTTGTGCCAAAATTATTTTTTTTCTATGAACTCGCCATGCCCCTCATTGAATACCTTGGGGTGTTTTCTTTCCAAAATGGGGTCACATGTGGGGTATTTATACTGCCCTGGCATTTTAGGGGCCCCAAAGCGTGAGAAGAAGTCTGGTATCCAAATGTCTAAAAATGCCCTCCTAAAAGGAATTTGGGCACCTTTGCCCACCTAGGCTGCAAAAAAGTGTCACACATGTGGTATCTCCGTATTCAGGAGAAGTTGGGGAATGTGTTTTGGGGTGTCATTTTCCATATACCCATGCTGGGTGAGATAAATATCTTGGTCAAATGCCAACTTTGTTTAAAAAAATGGGAAAAGTTGTCTTTTGCCAAGATATTTCTCTCACCCAGCATGGGTATATGTAAAATGACACCACAAAACACATTCCCCAACTTCTCCTGAATACGGAGATACCACATGTGTGACACTTTTTTGCAGCCTAGGTGGGCAAAGGGGCCCACATTCCAAAGAGCACCTTTCGGATTTCACAGGTCATTTACCTAATTACCACACATTAGGGCCCCTGGAAAATGCCAGGGCAGTATAACTACCCCACAAGTGACCCCATTTTGGAAAGAAGACACCCTAAGGTATTCCGTGAGGGGCATGGCAAGTTCCTAGAATTTTTTATTTTTTGTCACAAGTTAGTGGAAAATTATGATTTTTTTTTTTGATTTTTTTTCCATACAAAGTCTCATATTCCACTAACTTGTGACAAAAAATAAAAACTTCTATGAACTCACTATGCCCATCAGCGAATACCTTGGGGTGTCTTCTTTCCAAAATGGGGTCACTTGTGGGGTAGTTATACTGCCCTGGCATTCTAGGGGCCCAAATGTGTGGTAAGGAGTTTGAAATCAAATTCTGTAAAAATTGACCAGTGAAATCCGAAAGGTGCTCTTTGGAATATGGGCCCCTTTGCCCACCTAGGCTGCAAAAAAGTGTCACACATCTGGTATCTCTGTATTCAGGAGAAGTTGGGGAATGTGTTTTGGGGTGTCTTTTTACATATACCCATGCTGGGTGAGATAAATATTTTGGTCAAATGCCAACTTTGTATAAAAAAAATGGGAAAAGCTGTCTTTTGCCAAAATATTTCTCTCACCCAGCATGGGTATATGTAAAATGACACCCCAAAACACATTCCCCAACTTCTCCTGAATACGGAGATACCACATGTGTGACACTTTTTTGCAGCCTAGGTGGGCAAAGGGGCCCATATTCCAAAGAGCACCTTTCGGATTTCACTCGTCATTTATTACAGAATTTGATTTCAAACTCCTTACCACACATTTGGGCCCCTAGAATGCCAGGGCAGTATAACTACCCCACAAGTGACCCCATTTTGGAAAGAAGACACCCCAAGGTATTCCGTGAGGGGCATGGCGAGTTCCTAGAATTTTTTATTTTTTGTCACAAGTTAGTGGAAAATGATGATTTATTTATTTTTTATTTTTTTCATACAAAGTCTCATATTCCACTAATTTGTGACAAAAAATAAAAACTTCCATGAACTCACTATGCCCATCAGCGAATACCTTGGGGTCTCTTCTTTCCAAAATGGGGTCATTTGTGGGGTAGTTATACTGCCCTGGCATTCTAGGGGCCCAAATGTGTGGTAAGGAGTTTGAAATCAAATTCTGTAAAAAATGACCAGTGAAATCCGAAAGGTGCTCTTTGGAATATGGGCCCCTTTGCCCACCTAGGCTGCAAAAAAGTGTCACACATGTGGTATCTCCGTATTCAGGAGAAGTTGGGGAATGTGTTTTGGGGTGTCATTTTACATATACCCATGCTGGGTGAGAGAAATATCTTGGCAAAAGACAACTTTTCCCATTTTTTTATACAAAGTTGGCATTTGACCAAGATATTTATCTCACCCAGCATGGGTATATGTAAAAAGACACCCAAAAACACATTCCCAACTTCTCCTGAATACAGAGATACCACATGTGTGACACTTTTTTGCAGCCTAGGTGGGCAAAGGGGCCCATATTCCAAAGAGCACCTTTCGGATTTCACTGGTCATTTTTTACAGAATTTGATTTCAAACTCCTTACCACACATTTGGGCCCCTAGAATGCCAGGGCAGTATAACTACCCCACAAGGGACCCCATTTTGGAAAGAAGAGACCCCAAGGTATTTCGTGATGGGCATAGTGAGTTCATAGAACTTTTTATTTTTTGTCACAAGTTAGTGGAATATGAGACTTTGTAAGAAAAAAAAAAAATCATAATTTTCCGCTAACTTGTGACAAAAAATAAAAAGTTCTATGAACTCACTATGCCCATCAGCGAATACCTTAGGGTGTCTACTTTCCGAAATGGGGTTATTTGTGGGGTGTTTGTACTGTCTGGGCATTGTAGAACCTCAGGAAACATGACAGGTGCTCAGAAAGTCAGAGCTGCTTCAAAAAGCGGAAATTCACATTTTTGTACCATAGTTTGTAAACGCTATAACTTTTACCCAAACCATTTTTTTTTTTACCCAAACATTTTTTTTTTTATCAAAGACATGTAGAACAATAAATTTAGAGCAAAATTTATATATGGATATCGTTTTTTTTTGCAAAATTTTACAACTGAAAGTGAAAAATGTCATTTTTTTGCCAAAAAATCGTTAAATTTCGATTAATAACAAAAAAAGTAAAAATGTCAGCAGCAATGAAATACCACCAAATGAAATCTCTATTAGTGAGAAGAAAAGGAGGTAAAATTCATTTGGGTGGTAAGTTGCATGACCGAGCAATAAACGGTGAAAGTAGTGTTTGGTCAGAAGTGTAAAAAGTGGCCTGGTCTTTCAGGGTGTTTAAGCACTGGGGGCTGAGGTGGTTAAAGGAATAGGTCCTTCAGAAGCCAGTTTCTGCACAGTATTCAGTCCAACTCTGGGCTAGTAGTCTTGCAGCTCATGCTGTACAGGCAATGACTCCCAACAAGCTCTCCAGCCTCTAACCTACTGGTGGCTCCCTCCATGTTGCCATGCCTTGGTGCAATGCTCTGCACCATCTCACCGCCCCGAATTTAGTGTGAAGCCCCATGTGGACTCATGCTGATGCCAGATTCTTCCTCATGCAAACTGCCAGCCAGGGAAGTATGTTTTCTAGTAACCAGAAACACCAGCGGTGTTCAGCTATGACCCCAATAGTACATTGGCCACCATCCACACAAAGGTGCAGCATAAGCATACAGCTTAGTAGGGGCAATCAAAAAGTGAGGATTAATTAACAGAAGTAATAACCAATATAAAACTGTTGCAGTGCTGCAGCGGCAGTGGTTGCTATGTGGTGCTGCACCAATTTGGTGTAGTGACCCACTCGAAAGAGGCCACTGAGATGTGGTGAGTGGGCTTTTGCATTTAGTTCAAAAAGTTTACCAAGTGCCTTGCGTACAGTTTATTAATTATGCTGAGAAGCAAAATATCAATGCATAGCATTAGATGTGTAGGTTTACAATATAAAGGGGAAACAGTATTGTGTGAGCAGAAAAAGATCACAGGGTTCATCTAGTCTGCCCTTCTATTATTTCCTTTGTATTTTATCTTAGGATATATTTAGTGATGAGCGAATTGAAGTCCACAAATTACAGGATAAATTCAATTTGTCATGAAGGCGAATTTCCAAGTTCTTCGTGGTAGCGAATCGATTTGAATTGAAATTGTGTAAAAAGCAAAAAGAAAAAGACGCCCACCTGATTCATTTGCTCGTGATGGGCCGGCTGCAGACATCTTGCTTGAAGATCCTGTGCGCTGTGACGTCTCAAGCAAATGGATTGGGTAAGTATTATTATAATTTTTTATTTTATCAGATGCTGCAGATCAGCTATGAACGCGGTTTCTGAAGGGTACAATGACGGGTAGCGGTGCAATCACCGTTCCCTGTCATTGCACCCACTACTTACAAAGAAATCCGTTGCATGACAAAGAAAAATTTGGCAAAGCAGCCAAATCAAATTTTTCTAAACTTTGCTCATCTCTAGATATATTATTTTCCCCACAATAATTGGGTAAATACAGTAATAGTTATCTACCTTAAAAGCTGTATCCCCTTTACCCTCCTTCTCCCTGTCTAGTAGTAATTTACAAAGTTCCTGCAAGGAAAGGTGAACTGGAGATTGCTAGAAGGTTAGACAAATGCTGCTTCCCCATAATAACATAAATAATAAAGTTTGATGCATTCAGAAATAGATATTTTACTGATTTACGCAAATAATATGAGATAAATATAGTACCCTAGGCAAAATACCATAAACCGTACGTTAACTGTAACTGTATATGTTTGCATTTTTATTTTAATATATTCTGTCTTCAGTGTTACCAACTTGTACATTCTGCTAACAATAGTTTGACTCTATAGTAAAGGGAAATTCAGATAAATACAAAATGAGAATAAAATGGCAGGCTTTTGTTTAATGCCAGGACATATAAAGTTATTGCGCTGTTAATGTAAAGACGGAGAACAGTTAAATTCTGCTCATTAGGAAAAGATTAGAAATTGGAGTGAGCTGGAATTTTTATAAGGCTCATAAACAACCACTGAGTATTTAATAAGCAAATTGAATATAAAAGGAAAGCACAGTATTTATTGGAGTGGAATTGTTATGGTTGAGTGAACAACATAAGACAAAGCACGTAGAGAATACATAATGGTAGCAGCTCCTGACGTTCTGTGCTAAGACTGTGAGAGGAAAGACAGGACCTCCTGGTTCTGTCATTATGTATTAGTACATTCATAGCATTCAAGGGGTTATCCCATTAGCAATGTAAAAATAGTACATGACAGTCTCTTTCTAACAAACTTAGAACCAGCCCTGTACCTCACATGGAACCAGAGATCTCCCCATTTATTGCTCTGCTACATTTATTTCAATCTGGCAGCTCAGGGGGCGTGCACTTTTTCAGGGGGTGTGTCTGGTCTGCTGCAGCTGGTGATAGTTGTAAGATGGAACTGAGCCATGTATGTCAAACTTGGTGAGTTGGACAGAGAATTTAGAAAAAGGGCAAACATCAGGCAGCGGTATACAAATAGATTTCAGTGAATAACCGAGCGGCTATACAAAATTTTTAATTAAATGCAATTATAAAAGTATTCAGACCCAGGTGCTGGTTTGAAAAATTTAGAATATTTTTTTGTGGGACAACTCCTTTTAGTTACAAAAATACTTACCTGGATAAATTATGACACCGTCTTCAACCACTGGAAGCTCACACATCAGATCCCCATTGCCATGATTTTTTGACAACCACTTGTTGGCTTCAAAACTTAACGTTTTCCCATTTTTCATCTTCTGTAGAATTATCTAGAAAGATAGATTAGACATTTTTAACAGGACTAATTTTTAACATTTCCTTTATTTTATTTGGTTAATTACGGTAGGAAAATCATAGAGCCATGAGGCAATGACGGCTGGTTTCACATGAATCTAATAGGGGCACAGTTCTGCACCCATATTTAGGGTGAAAATCTTTGCTTAAAGGGGTTGTCCTATCTTGGCCTTTCATGAAGGAGATGGGAATAACCCACAGTATGTGTTGGTCCAGGGTGGCCGGCATTGTGGAAACATCTGGCGCTACTCTGTAGAAAAGCATAGCACAGTTATGGAAACAGTGTAGCTTGCTGTAGTTTTTGTAGCTCTAATTCACTACTATAGGAGTTACAGAAACAACGGATCACCAGCGCCTCAGCCGTGTCCATATCTCCACCTCACCAGGAAGGGTTATTCCCATCTGGGCTATCAAAGGCTAAAATGGGATAACCATTTCAGGGGATTGTTCTGGCCACAGTAAGTAGTATTCATTAAATTTAATTTGTATAGCCTTTTCAGTTTGTAATATCGTCTATGTACCCGTGTTGTCTGTATCTGTAGATCAGTACGCTGGTTACAAGACTCTGTCCACTAAACAAGAAGTTCCTTCTGCTGACCCAACATGGCTGAGGGAAGGATTCTGGCATCACCTTCTGACCACCCATTCAAATCAATAAGAAAGTGACTGATAAAGATAGAAGAGCAGCGGATGTGACTCTGGTGGAACGGGGTTCTTGTTCGGCAGATCCAGGAGGAAATGAATGGGAGAGAATGGTTTGTTGCCATGTGTATCGAAATATTGATAATGAGATGACTACTGGGAAGTGATCTCTACAGGAAGTGTCAGACTATTATAGTGGCCAGAGTGAAAACTACCGTAGGTCACGATTTTTGTTTTTAAAAATATAGATAGTGAAATGTAAATGTAAAAAAAAATGCAAAATATTGTACAAAATATGTTTAAAAGCTTGATTTAAATAATCATTTTCTGATAAAACATTTCTGTTACGTTGCTAATCCATCCAAAGGTGTAAAGAGAGTCTGTCTTGTAGATTAGGGGAGAGCAAATTGTGCTTCAGATCAAAGATCTGAAGTCGATTCGTTCCTCAACTTTGTTTTAATGCTGTACGGAGACCTGATTGCGGGTTGCTGTTTTAAAATGTTTCTAAAGTTGTACAATCAAAGCCCGAAGCTCTTTGGACTTAATGAATTTTGCCTCCATGCAGCGCATACATTTTAATGCTGTACGGAGACAGGTCTCAATACAGCATTAAAATGAAGTTGGGGAACGAATCGACTTCAGATCTTGGATCTTGGATCGAAAGTTCGCTAACCCTTATTGTAGATGTTTAACCAGTGTTTGTGAGGTGTCCCCACACAGTCTAATACTATTCTATCATTGCTGCCAGTGTGAGACAGTGCAGGGACTGGTAACACTCAGGGTACTTTCACACTAGCGTTATTCTTTTCCGGTATTGAAATCCGGTAAAGGGTCTCAATATCGAAAAAAAACCAATTCCATTTTGTCCCAATGCATTCTGAATGAAAAGCAATCCGTTCAGCATGCATCAGGATGTCTACCGTTCTGTCCCTTGTACGGTATTTGACCGGACAAAATACCGCAGCTTGCTGCAGTATTTTTTCTGGCCAAAATTCAGGAACAATACCGCACTTGCCGGATCCGGCATTAATTTCCATTGAAATGTATCAATGCCGGATCTGGTACCAAGTGTTCCGGAAATTGCCGCATCGCTGGATTCGGTTTTCCGTTCTGCGCATGCAAAGTTCTTTCTAGCTTTGAAAAAATTAAATACCGGATACGTTATTCTGGATAATACTGGAAAGACGGATCTGGTATTTCAATGAATAAGTCTAACGGATCCGTATCCGGAAAAAAAAGATATCCGTTAGCATATGGATTTCTGGATCCAGAACTGCCTGCCGGATTCTAACAACGCTAGTGTGAAAGTACCTTCATTCATAAAATTCTAGCAGGATTAATAAAGGGATCCCACAACATACAGTTATAAGAAATGATGCTCCAGAATTGCTATTACATGGCAAATGCAAGTACTAAAACATGTCAGGAGAGGAGACACGTCTCTAAGGAGTAAATGTTACATTTTGTTTAAAAATTAGAAGGCTTTCCCTGTAACAAATCTGGAATAAAAATCTTATTTACTGAACTTTACTGAGTACAATGTTTTCCTGCCACTTGATACAAACATAAATATAATACCAGAAGGCCTTAGGTGATCATTTTTTACTGAATAAAGAGCTGCATGCAATTCATAAATATGCAAATTTAAAATAATTTCAATTTTTAACACTTATCAAGTCTGACATTTATTATCTTTGGGACTGACTGTATCAAGCATCTATCATTCTAAGGATCTCAGATGAAAGTTCTAAGATCTTTTCCAGGAAGAGGAATATCCATTGTATGAGTTACATGCAAAATAACACATTAAAGCTTGTCGAGTGCAGAACTTTTGTTAGGATGTCTGCTGCAGACAGTGAATGGAAAGACAAGAGAGTAGAGAGGAGGTACTTTCAGTGATCAGCACATTAAAGACGATGGTGACAGTACTCATTGCTCTGGCAGCCTCTATCAGAGACAGCAAGAAGAGCTCTGCCTAAGATGAATGCCACGCGTTACATGCAGAAGTCTATTGAAGATGGATTCATTACTAACACTTGCTAAATAAGCTGAAAGTTATATATAGCTGGGAACAACACTAGTGACCTGCATCTCCTCACCAAGAAAGGGAACTGGGGATAGTTGGGGAGATAGGCATCCCAGCAGTGAGACCACCCACCAATCACACTTTTATCAATTGCTTAGCTGATACGTCATAAAAGCTAATTGTAAGAAAACTTCATTAAGGCCCACAACCGTATTTTTGTTCCGCATTCAATCAATATTTTTAGACCCATTCATATGGACCCATTCATTTCAATGGGGCCGTAAAAACCATGTGCTGTCTGCATCCATATGTCTGTTCCGTGGCCCAGCAAAAAAGATAGAACATGTCATATTCTTGTCCATTTTGCAGACAAAAATAGGCATAGTTACAATGGGCCCACAAAAAACGGATGCAATACGAATGTCATCCATATTCTTTGCGGATCCACATTTTGTGCACCGCAAAATACATACTGTTGTGTGAATGCACCCTAAGGCAGGGCTTGACAAATTTCCTTGGAATCTAGGAGCCAGCTAAAAAAGTTAGGAGCCAGGCGGAGCCGCGTCATAAAGCCCCCAGTAGGTGCCCCCATAGCGCTCCCCCCCCCCACTTTTCCATAGAGCCCCCCAATAATGCTGTATACCATGTTACATATACCGCCGCTCCGTCCCCGGACCCTATTGACTATAATGGGGACGGGGGTTGAGCTCCGGCGCAGCATGGCAGTTCGCGGTGAAAGGCCACCGGACTAAAAAGTTGGACATGCAGTACTTTTAGTCCGGCGGCCTTTCACCATGCACTGCCGTACTGCGCCAGAGCTCTGCCCCCATTATAGTCAATGGGGACAGAGCTGCAGTCCGACGAAACAGCGGAAGGACGGATCCGACAGGGTGAACAGCCGGATCCGTCCTGCCGCAAGTGTGAAAGTAGCCTTAGTTATATAGCTACTGAATGAGACAGAAGAAGGGATGCCTTTAACATATATATCTCCTTGAGAAGCCAATTTGATCCTAAAGGGTTAATTCAAACTGTATACTAAACTCTGTCCTGTCACTTCTCTCATCTCTCTGCTCCTGTCCCTTAATCTTATCACTGCTGCAAAATCATCAGTTCTAGAGTCTGACTGACGGTTCTTTTAACTCAAAGAATCTAATGAGTCTCTAAGGATCTTTAGATTCTAACCTGTGACTCATTCGATTCTTTCTCCCTGTACTTGTGTCAGTGACTCAGAGCTGCTAGTGCTTGCCTTGCCTCAGCTCTGATTGGTTGGTGGGCGGGGAGGGGAGGGGCTGGCAGAAGCAGCTTCCACTCTAGGATCAGATTACACTCCTCCCGAGCCCCTCCCCTCCCTGCTGCTAGCGTCTCTGCTATTATGTGCTGTGACGGAGCTGTTTAAACGGTGCTGCCTCCGGACAGAACGGCAGCTCCGCACCCATCGCCCGGGCACCTTTGAAAACGGGCTGACAAATACCCAAGCGCCAGGACTAAATTCCTGGTCGCCATGGCGACCTGGCGCCTGGGATTTGTCGAGCCCTGCCCTAAGGGGTGTCTTGAGCTGTGGGTACCACACCAGGGTTACCTTTAAATACCAGGCTGATCTTGGACTTGCCACAAGAAACATGTGCAGTACCCTGGGCGCAAGCTGCATGTATAATAGCACCCTAAGAGTATATCAAAATAACTAAGACGCACACAAAATTACTAGTAGAAAAAGGAAAAATCACTTAGAAAAAGGAAATATTGCGAATGAAAATACATTCATCAGTATGCTAATTCTAGAGGCTCCTTGTATATACAGTTGGGTTGTAATTAGGCTACTTTCACACTTGCGTTCGGGGTTCCGCTTGTGATTTCCGTTTGAAGGCTCTCACAAGCGGCCCCGAACGGATCCGTACGGCCCCAATGCATTCTGAGTGGATGCGGATCCGCTCAGAATGCCTCAGTCTGGCACCGTTTGGCCTCCGTTCCGCTCAGCAGGTGGACACCCAAACGCAGCTTGCAGCGTTTTCGTGTCCGCCTGGCCGTGCGGAGCCAAACGGATCCGTCCAGACTTACAATGCAAGTCAATGGGGACGGATCCGTTTGACGTTGACACAATATGGTGCAATTGCAAACGGATCCGTACCCCATTGACTTTCAATGTAAAGTCAGGAGTCCCTATTAATATACCATCGGATCGGAGTTTTCTCCAATCCGATGGTATATTTTAACTTGAAGCGTCCCCATCACCATGGGAACGCCTCTATGTTAGAATATACCATCGGATTTGAGTTAGATCGTGAAACTCAGATCCGACAGTATATTCTAACACAGAGGCGTTCCCATGGTGATGGGGACGCTTCAAGTTAGAATATACTAAAAGAACTGTGTACATGACTGCCCCCTGCTGCCTGGCAGGTGCTGCCAGGCAGCAGGGGGCAGACCCCCCCTGTTTTTAACTCATTGATGGCCAGTGCGGCCGGCCCCCCCTCCCCCCCCTGTTTTTAACTCATTGGTGGCCAGTGCGGCTGGCCCCCCCCTCCCCCCCTGTTTTTAACTCATTGGTGGCCAGTGCGGCTGGCCCCCCCCTCCCCCCTGTTTTTAACTCATTGGTGGCCAGTGCGGCTGGGCCCCCCTCCCTCCCCCCCCTGTTTTTAACTCATTGGTGGCCAGTGCGGCCGGCCCACCCTCCCCCCCTAATTAAAATGACGATCCCCCATTATTGGTGGCAGCGGAGAGTTCCGATCGGAGTCCCAGTTTAATTGCTGGGACTCCGATCGGTAACCATGGCAACCAGGACGCTACTGCATTCCTGGCTGCCATGGTTACTTAGCAATTTTAGAAGCATTATACTTACCTGCGATGTCTGTGACCGGCCGTGCGCTCCTCCTACTGGTAAGTGAAAGGTCTGTGCGGCGCATTGCTTATAGCACAGACCTTTCACTTACCAGTAGGAGGAGCGCCCGGCCGGTCACAGACATCGCAGGTAAGTATAATGCTTCTAAAATTGCTAAGTAACCATGGCAGCCAGGAATGCAGTAGCGTCCTGGTTGCCATGGTTACCGATCGGAGTCCCAGCAATTAAACTGGGACTCCGATCGGAACTCTCCGCTGCCACCAATGATGGGGGATCGGTCATTTTAATTAGGGGGGAGGGGGGGCCGGCCGCACTGGCCACCAATGAGTTAAAAACAGGGGGGGAGGGAGGGGGGCCGGCCGCACTGGCCACCAATGAGTTAAATACAGGGGAGGGAGAGAGGAAGGGGTCTGCCCCCTGCTGCCTGGCAGCACCTGCCAGGCAGCAGGGGGCAGTCATGTACACAGTTTTTTTAGTATATTGTAACTTGAAGCGTCCCCATCACCATGGGAACGCCTCTGTGTTAGAATATACTGTCGGATCTGAGTTTTCACGAAGTGAAAAATCAGATCTGAAAAAAACTGTTATGCAAATGGATCCGTTCTGAATGGATGCAAGCATTTGCATTATAGGAGCGGATCCGTCTGTACAGACACCAGACGGATCCGCTCCGAATGCAAGTGTGAAAGTAGCCTTAAAGAGCGTATCCATGCCACATTGAATCTCGTCAGTAATAAAAGGAATACAATGGGTTTCAGAACATAAAGGTTTTGTTGGTATAATATTTTCTGTATGTCCAGGAGAGATTTTGAATCACTGAAAGTAAACAGGTTTTTCTATTAAATCACAAGCAAGCAGAGATCTTAAAAACTATCATGAATTAATACAGGAAAGCATATTGGAAAACACATCATTATGCAAAAATGGATATTTATTTGTTAAAACCTTAGTAACTTTTCAAAACGTGGGAATTCTGTTCCACATTACATAGCAACTTCTCTTTTTTGTACTTTCCATAGTAAATAGAATTCAACCTGAAATTGCATGCCTTTGGGATAGAAACTGAAGTTTTCTTTTTCAAGATTAGCAAAAATAACCCCAAAACATTTGCATTAAGCACTTCCATAGTAGTGGTTGACAGTTTAGGACATTTTCTACATTGAGAGCACTTGGTGAGGACTCGTGCACTTCATACACATCTCTACTGCAATGGCCATGGCCAGGCAAGAATCAACTAGGATCACCTCCAGGTAAAAGCAGACTGCTGAAGTATCCTCTGAACTATCTCTTGCTACTTAATGGAAAATGTCTACGCTTAGATCAGATCTTCTAACAGAACGTGCAGTCATCTTGGGGGGAATATGGGCAGTAAACGTAGATACACTTATAATTAGTTCATAGCTAGAGATGAGCGAATTTCTAAAAATTCGTTTCGGGTACAAATGCATTGAATCAGGGATGAAATTCAATTTGGTTCAAATAAATTCAGCTTGGATCGAAAGGCTCAAAGTTGTGTATAACACTCAGAGGGATTCTAGGACTGCATCCAATACCATTTAAGCTCTTTAATGACAAGACTGCATTAATAATGACAAAGTGACAGTGACATATATGACTATGGGTAAACGGATGGTAGGCAGTGGTAACAAACAAAAGTCCAAAAATCATCCCCCTTTGGTGGAAAATGCCTTCTTCTGACCAGTAAAATGGTGGCCACCATTTTGAGAGATTCATGTGAGATGATTCATAAAAGTTTCAGATTTGGCAAAATTAGAATCTTATGGGAAATTTTTAAGAAATGTAATTCATGTGGAATCGGTATGCTCATCTCTAGTGGTAACATCATCAGCTAGTTCGGGTTGGCCACAGACAATCTATACAATACAAAATCAAATCTGGTCACAACAGTTCAGCTGCAAAAGACAAGGACTTCACACAGACAGCACCGGAAGAGGGAACCTATATCTGAACTGGATAGTAGTACCAATCCTTGTTGAGGACTTTTAGTTTTATCTGAAACGCAGGGGTATGTTCAGTGAATGAACTGCTTGTACTGGACCCAGAAAAAAACAAGAAAACATTTAGGGTACAGCCACAAGGTGAGGTTTTCTCATGCAGTTTTAGAAGCCAATATCAGGAGTGGAACATAAAAGGAGATACTATATACAGGTGAAACTCGAAAAATTAAAATATCGTGCAAAGTTCATTTATTTCAGTAATGCTACTTAAAAGGTGAAACTAACATATGAGATAGACTCATTACATGCAATGTGAGATATTTCAAGCCTTTATTTGTTATAATTTGGATGATTATGGCTTACAGCTTAAGAAACCCCAAAGTCCCAATCTCAGGTACCCTTTGCTCAGGGGTATGGATTAATTAGCGGACTAGAGTGTGACACTTTGAGCCTAGAATATTGAACCTTTTCACAATATTCTAATTTTAAGCTGCATTAATGCAATTCCTTTTAATTTGCATTACTGAAATAAATAGACTTTTGCACAATATTCAAATTTTTATAATATAATATATTATAATATATATATATATATATATAATAATTACTATAAATCTGACTGTGTGGTTGTACCCTTACAGTAAATAATTCTGCATTTAGAATCCAGTGGATACCTTTTCTTGCAATAATGTACTGCAGAACTGGTATAACAAAATCACAAAATTGTAATTGAAACTTTGTTGCAATCACAATCTTTTATTTTTACACAATTCCCTCAGAGGCATAAAAATTACATTGCAAAATTAACTAGACCCTCGGCATGAAATCCAGTCATCTTGGAGATTTAATATTCAAAAGGGAAGAGACTTGGCACATATATTTCTCTAAAAAGGGCATCTCAAATGAAGTACTACTGCAATATACATGGCATAAACATATATTGTCCTTTCTGCTAGATCCCTCTGCTCTTTATCCTGCTGGTCCACCTTCCCTGCATTTATTTGTGGACCAACATGCTCAGTAGCTTTCCTGCTCCTCCCTTCTCTCAGTTCCGGTGATCTCCTAGTAAAGCAGGTGCCCAGACACCTTTCATTCATCTCTACTTCTAAATTCATAGAAATATATAGTTATATCTCTCTCTAGACGATGGAGAAGGAAATTCGGAGAGGGCAATGCATACCATAGTGCTATTTATTAGTGGGATCACTGGGACTGTGTGAGGGACTATGTTCTATGCAGAGGAGGAAAGGCATTGCAAGAAACATAGAAACATAGAATGTGTCGGCAGATAAGAACCATTTGGCCCATCTAGTCTGCCCAATATACTGAATACTATGAATAGCCCCTGGCCCTATCTTATATGAAGGATAGCCTTATGCCTATCCCATGCATGCTTAAACTCCTTCACTGTATTTGCAGCTACCACTTCTGCAGGAAGGCTATTCCATGCATCCACTACTCTCTCAGTAAAGTAATACTTCCTGATATTACTTTTAAACCTTTGCCCCTCTAATTTAAAACTATGTCCTCTTGTAGCAGTTTTTCTTCTTTTAAACATTTTCTCCTCTTTTACCTTGTTGATTCCCTTTATGTATTTAAAAGTTTCTATCATATCCCCTCTGTCTCGTCTTTCTTTCAAGCTATACATGTTAAGGTCCTTTAATCTTTCCTGGTAAGTTTTATCCTGCAATCCATGTACTAGTTTAGTAGCTCTTCTCTGAACTCTCTCCAAAGTATCAATATCCTTCTGGAGATATGGTCTCCAGTACTGAGCACAATGCTCCAAATGAGGTCTCACTAGTGCTCTGTAAAGCGGCATGAGCACTTTCCTCTTTCTACTGGTAATGCCTCTCCCTATACACCCAAGCATTCTGCTAGCATTTCCTGCTGCTCTATGACATTGTCTGCCTACCTTTAAGTCTTCTGAAATAATGACCCCTAAATCCCTTTCCTCAGATACTGAGGTTAGGGCTGTATCACTGATTTTATATTCTGCTCTTGGGTTTTTATGCCCCAGGTGCATTATCTTGCACTTATCAACATTAAATTTTAGTTGCCAGATTTTTTTTTTTCAAATTTAAGTTTTATTGAGATTTTTCCGGTACAACCAAAATAGAGACAAATGCACATTCAAAAAATGTTATCAATTTAAACATAATGTCCACAGAATTGTGTTGGGTATACACCCGTTATCACATAGCTTAGCTCATGGAAGAATATGAGTGAGACGTATCTAAATGGACATGTAAAATTTCAGTAACATATAGACAGACAAGACATTAGACAAGGGATTAGGGGGGAGGAAAGGAGGGGAAAGGGTATAATTTCTGCTAAAGCGGTTAAACTTGCGCATCACGA
The DNA here is from genome assembly GCF_905171765.1 of Bufo bufo. Lineage (NCBI taxonomy): Eukaryota > Metazoa > Chordata > Amphibia > Anura > Bufonidae > Bufo > Bufo bufo. The sequence goes on from NC_053393.1 coordinate 131,212,789, forward strand.
AATGTGTCTGAGGAACGAAAGACTTCCCAGGGGCCCCAAGTCTGTACATAGCGTGTGGTGTCTGAGGGCGTAATACAAATGAGATCTTCCAACCTCTGATACAAGGCAATTTCGTCAAACCACTCCTCAGGTGAGGGGGGAGAAGAAGATTTCCAATGTCTGGGAATCACTGCCTTTGCTGCCTGAACCATATATTTTAGAAGGGATTTTTTATATGCCGGGACGTTCAGGACACTGTCGAATAACAGAAGGGCTTCTGGAGAGTTTTGGATAGGGACACCCGTGATCTCTTTAATCATTCTATGAACGAAGTTCCAAAAGGGCCTTAAGCCGCTACAGTTCCACCATATATGGATCATCGTGCCTTCCTCATTCAGACATCTCCAACAACGATTCGACACCGTCGGGAACCATTTATGGAGTAGTGCTGGTACTCGGTACCATCTGGATATAATTTTGTAGCTCGTTTCCTGAGCTTTGGCCGAAACCGTTGATTTGTGTGTTAGAAGGAAGCATCTGTTCCACTGGGCAATATGGGGGAAGGCATGAGGATCGCATGGTGTATCCAGAAGATACAGAAGTTTGTATATGAGGATATGGGGTGTGAAGTCACTGAGGAGGAGATACACATCCGCTCAAACTCAGTGAGTTTTCTGTTCAGAGTATGAGTTCTACTTAGAGAGGCGTAGAAGTGTTGAAGCCTGCATGTGTTCAAAGAGTTGCGGGTTAGTGGAGGCCTCTAAATCTTTGGGATAGGGGTTTGTAGTGTAGGGCCAGAGAGAACTTGGCAAAACCTGATCGGTCGGAATCTTAGCTTTGAAGAAAATGGTTTAGAAGAGTGTCCTGGGGGGAATCTAGGATGATCCGTGACTGGCACCAGAGGGCCTTCTAGGGTCAATCAGTGAGGATGGGCGTCCAATGGATGCTAAAGTTGCAAGGGTAATGGTGAGCAGTGAAGGACAAATGTGACAATGTTTGGCGTGGAGAGCCCACTAGCCATGGGAGGGTTGATACCGCACACGTAGAAGTATCTTTTGTAATTTGCACCCACGCCTTGGGGGAATCGGTACATGTCAAGTCCAACAGTCGGGCATATGCTGCAGAGTGATAGTATAGTCTACAATCTGGAAGACCTACTCCTCCCGTTTCCTTGGTGCGGGTCATTATTTCCCATTTTATCCGCGGTCGACCAGGGGCCCATACGAATTGTGTGAAGCACCTACGGAGCTGGGACCAGAAAGTGGACGGTATGTGAAGGGGAATAGTTTGTAAAAGGTACGATAGTTTTGGTAAAAGGGTCATCTTTATAATACTAATCCTTCCAAACCAGGAAAATTCTCGTTTACGCCATCCATCTAAATCTTTTTGAAACTGTACTAGGAGGGGCGCAAAGTTCAATTTATGAAGATGTGAGAGGTCTGCTGTTATTTTAATCCCCAGATACGTTATGCCTTTAGATGGCCAGGCAAAGGGAAAAGAAGCCTTAAGAGCAGGGGTCAGTTCGCTCGGTAAAGTGACGTCTAGGGCCTCTGACTTGGACATATTAATCTTGAAATTGGACCAGGTACCAAATTGAGCTACCTCCCGAAGTAAGGACGGTAAGGAGATACGAGGATTGGTTATGTAGAGCAGGAGATCGTCAGCAAATGCCGCACATTTATATTCTCGTGATCCGATCTTTATTCCTGTTATATCTGGATTGGCACGAATAGAAGCCAGCAGGTGTTCCATAACCAGAACGTATAATAAGGGGGATAATGGGCATCCCTGCCGTGTCCCATTATGGATTGGGAAGGGGGGGGAAAGGGTACCATTTACTTTGACTCTAGCGGTGGGATGTTGGTATAATGTCAGGATTTTTGACAGGAATGTTGGGCCTAGACCTATATGTGAAAGGGTCTCATGGATGGCATTCCAAGATATCCGATCAAAGGCCTTTTCTGCGTCTAGGGAAAGCACCATAAGGGGGGTCTTTTTGGATTTAGCATAATGGATAATGTCTAGGGATTTAAGAGTGTTGTCCCGGGCCTCCCTCCCCGGCACAAACCCAACCTGATCAGCAGAAACCAGGGAAGGCAAATAAGCATTCAATCTGTTCGCCATTAATTTGGCGAATATCTTGAGATCCACGTTTAACAGGGAGATAGGACGATAACTGGCACATAGGTGCGGGTCCTTTCCTGGTTTCGGAATGACCGTAATATGCGCCTCCGTGGTCTGCGCCGGGAAGGGGACCCCAGGAGACACTCCATTGAAAACCTGGAGCATAATAGGGGATAGATTAGAGGAAAAGGCCTTGTAAAACCTAGCCGTGAACCCGTCAGGGCCTGGGCTCTTGCCACCCGGGAGTGACTTAAGTACCGTATGGAGTTCGGTGTCTATGAATGGGGCCTCCATAGTGGCAGAATCAAGCGCAGAAAGTTTGGGGAGCAAGAGAGGTCGGTCGGGGTGTTTGCCCACCATTTGAGGGGACGGCTGGGGCAGGTTGTAGAGCTTCGAGTAAAAAGAGTGGAAAGTAGTCGCAATATCAGCGGATGTGTGGATCATACGATCTTGGGCATTTTTGATAGCGGGAATATGGGAGGCTGCTAGTCTTCCCTTTAGAGCCCTTGCCAGCATACGACCACTTTTATTCCCGTATTCGTAGAATTTACTCCTGCAAACTTGTACCATACGTTTGTAGGATACATCTAGGAGACGTTTAGCTTCCATACGTGCATTTTGGAGATCATGTAGGGTTTGCAGGGTAAGTGCTCGTTTGTGGGCAAGTTCCAGGGAGGTGACTCTTTGCAGAGCAAGTTTAAGTGAATGAGCTTTCTCCTTCTTGAGACGGGCGCCGTGCTTAATGAGTACACCTCGAAGAACACACTTCAAGGCCCTCCCATCGGATCGTAATTGAGGGAAGAATCTTCCTTATGATCTGATAAGAAAATTGTTATACTGCTAGCAAGGTCAAGCAGCGCACCCCGCGTCAAGAAGGAGACTCTGATTTAGTCGCCATGTCCATTCCTGCCTAGAGAGAAAGGGGCAAATTCAAGGAGGCAGTATAGGGAGCGTGGTCCGACCAGAGGATATTTCCTATTTGTGTGGAGTCAAGCCAGGATAGGGCCGACTGCTGGATAAGGATATGATCAATACGACTATATGAAGCCATGGGGGGCAGAATAAAAGGTGTAATCCTTGTCAACTGGGTGCTGGATCCTCCAGGCATCTCGCAATTGTAGTTGGAGCAGTGCCCGTTTTACCTTTTTAATGGTGGGATATGTAAGAGAGGCACGTCCAGTCGAATTGTCAAGTGTCGGGTCAAGTGTCAAGTTAAGGTCACCACATAAGATAGTTGTCCCCCTAAGTATCGGTATGACGTTATCAATGAGGTTTACAATGAAGGAGGCTTGATTTTGATTAGGGGCATATACATTAAGGAAGGTTAATTCCTGGCCTCCAATAAGTAATGTGAGGGCCAAATATCTTGCATCTGGGTCGGCAGTACACCCAGCACTTGGTGGGGTAAAGACTTATGGATCGCTATGGGCAACTCCTTTGGTCTTATTCACCGCATTGTTTGCAAAGTGCCAGGTGGTGTAGTGTCGATGTCGTATGTTCGGGGCGCTACCTCCTTAAAATGCGTTCTTGGAAACAGACAATATGTACCTTTTGACGATGGAAGTGATGAAGTACCTGGGCCCTTTTTTCGGGAGTGTTGAGGCCTTTCGCGTTGAATGATGCAATCTTCAGAGACCCCATTGCTGTGGGAGGTGGGGGGAAGGAGAAAAACACAAGGGAGGCACGGGGAGACAATCAACAACAAGAAAAAAACAAAAATAGAAGAACAACAGTTAGAAGTAGTCAAACAGGTGAGTAACCCTGAGAAAGGGGAGAATAGAGTGGTTTTAGTGACCCGAAGGTCCAAAGAGGCTGTCGCCTGGGGGGGAAGGGACCCCAAGGGAAAGTCTCTGCTTATTTGGGGGGAAAAGTGTCAGCCGGACAGGAGCTGGCCCCCCACAACACCAGTGAATGCAGATGGGAACTTAAAAGCACCAGCAAGTTTAAAGCACAAAAACAGATAAAGAGAATGGGCAAACAGCTAAAAGCCAATAAAAAAACATTCGGCATATTAGAGCTTTAGTAGACCCAGGCAGGTACAACAGGGAGTCCCTCAGGTGGTAAGGCGAGGTGAGGATCTGCGACCAGAGTATTCCGATCCTTTCTGGCGCCGTCCTCTTGAGGCCTGAGCCAAAGAATTGGGAGGTTTTTCAGCATGCAATGGACGTTGTCGCCCTCTCTCGCCTCAGAGGTAGGCTGGAGGAGGGTAGGCCAGGGTCCCCATTCAACACCGTGGCAAGTCCAGCTGCTGTAGAAAGTGGGGAAGATCTGTAGGGTCCCGCAAAGTGACAACTTGCTCTTTAGGGCCTGCAAGCAGGGCAAAAGAAAAGCCCCAACGGTAGGGGATGCTGCGCTCTTTGAGGAGGTGTAACACTGGGCGTAAGGCAGCACGTTGGGCCAGGGTGTGGCGGGATAAGTCCTGCAGTCAAGATGAAGGGGACACCGTCGTAAGAAAAGAGACGACATCTGTCGGGCCTTGAGTAGGATCTGATCTTTGATGGCGTAAAAGTGGACTCTGCAGATGACGTCCCTTGGTTTTGAGGGGTCAGGATTGGAGGCCTCAATGCCTATGAGCTCGGTCAATCTCGATGCTGGAGCTTGGCGGACGTCCCAGAAGATCATTGAAGATTTTTACAATGTAGATAAAAGAGCCGCCTGCGTTATTGCCTCAGGCAGGCCTCTAATCCGAATATTATTGCGACGGCTCCTGTTTTCGACATCATCCAGATGGTATTGCAAGGCGTGTATCTGTGCATCGTGGGATTGTAGTTTGTCTTCAATACCTGCACATCTGCAGACAAGGAATCATGTTCCTGCTGAACAGTGTCCACCTTTGTATCAATCAAGGCCATCTCAGAGCGTACTTGTGTGAATTCCTTTTTACATTCTTGTAAAATATTAGCTGCAAAACTAGAAAGATCTGCCTTGGTGGGAAGTGAGCGACATACAGATTGCGCAAGTCCGCCATGGTAGGAGGCCGAGAGTCCTCGTCAGGTGGAGGAGCGCGCGACATAGAACCCTGGGGCAAAGGTAAAGAGCCTTCTAAGACTGATGCTGCAGGGTTAGCCAGGGCCTGTGTGCCTGAGGAGGCGCCACCATCATGGCGTGGGTGGGATCCGTCCCATGATGAGCCCGTGGACCAGTGTGGGGAGTTTGCTGGGGACGGCTCAGGAGAGTGAATAGAAGAAAGCTCCCGCAGCACGTACTGGGAGGAGGCCGCAGCCTGTGGTAAATTTGAGGCCTTCTCATTAACCCCTTCAGGTTGCCCCAAGTGAGAATTATCCCTCTGTGGCTGGGGGTGCCCCATAAAGCTGGCTGGGGCATCTGACCAGGGGGATCTAGCGGGAGATCCCACCCCTGGGCTCAGTGAAGCTGCGGGCGAGGTGGGGGTTCTAGGGCCCCAGACAACAGGGTGAGGGGTCAGCTGAGGAGTCTTCTGTAGCGGGGGGAACTCCTCCTCACTAACCTGTATCGCCGGGTCGCAGGGAGACATCATGGCAGCTGCCAGGTCTCCCCCCTGGGCTGAGGATGTCGGCTCAGCGTGCGCTCCAGGGTACTCTCCTTCCTGGACATGCGGCGTCTGGGCTCGGTCAGGGCTGCTGCTTAGGGTCGGCACCGACGCAGACCGGGCTCTCCGTCGATCCGGTGGGTGCGACCGCTGATTCAAATTTTCAGCTTCCCCGCTCGGCTGTCTCTGTGAGCGGAGTTTCCTCAGGGCCGGCGGCGCCATCTTGGAAGCGCTTGGCGCGCTCATTCATACCGGGTCCCGGCGTCGCAGGTTGCCTGGCAAAGAGCCTGGGAATGTCTCCCTGTGAGGATGCCAGAGGGGCTAGAGAGCGGGTCTTGCCTTTCTTAGGGACTTTGCCCATCTTTAAAAGGTTGCTGGCGGTGGATTAACTCCGGTGCTGTGGAGGAGCTCGCAGCACACACGTCCTCACTCCTGCATGGCTGACCACGCCCCCCTTAGTTGCCAGATTTTTGACCATTCCTCTAGTTTTCCTAAATCCTTTTCCATTTGGTGTATTCCTCCAGCAACATCAACCCTGTTACAAATCTTTGTGTCATCAGCAAAAAGACACACCTTACCATCGAGGCCTTCTGCAATTTCGCTAATAAAGATATTAAACAATATGGGTCCCAGAACAGATCCCTGAGGTACCCCACAGGTAACAAGACCATGGTCTGAATATACTCCATTGACTGCAACCCTCTGTTGTCTGTCCCTCAGCCACTGCCTAATCCATTCAACAATATGGGAGACCAAGCCTAAAGAGCTGACTGCAATCTACTTCTGGGAGATTCAGGTGCTTGATTGTCAAATGTGACTATATATGTGCAGGATGATACACAACACACAAACAGACAAAGACAAAAGCAAAGTTGTCCGGGTTCGAGAAGTTCGGCCGAACTTCCCGGAAATGTTCGGGTTCGGGATCCGAACTCGACCCGAACTTCGTCCCGAACCCCATGGGGACCCAAACTTTTCGGCACTAAAAAGGCTGTAAAACAGTCCAGGAAAGGGCTAGAGGGCTGCAAAAGGCCGCAAAATGTAGGTAAATCCCCTGCAAACAAATGTGGATGGGGAAATGAATAAAAATAAAAATAAAATAAATAAAAATTAACCAATATCAATTGGAGAGAGGTCCCATAGCAGAGAATCAGGCTTCATGTCATAGCAGAGAATCATGCTTCATGTCACCCACCACTGGAACAGGCCATTGTCAGATATTTTTAGGCCCCGGCACCCAGACAGAGGAGAGAGGTCCCATAGCAGAGATTCAGGCTTCATGTCATAGCAGAGAATCAGGCTTCATGTCACCCAACACTGGAACAGGCCACTGTCAGATATTTTTAGGCCCCGGCACCCAGACAGAGGAGAGAGGTCCCATAGCAGAGAATCAGGCTTCATGTCATAGCAGAGAATCAGGCTTCATGTCACCCACCACTGGAACAGGCCATTGTCAGATATTTTTAGGCCCCGGCACCCAGACAGAGGAGAGAGGTCCCATAGCAGAGAATCAGGCTTCATGTCATAGCAGAGAATCAGGCTTCATGTCACCCACCACTGGAACAGGCCATTGTCAGATATTTTTAGGCCCCGGCACCCAGACAGAGGAGAGAGGTCCCATAGCAGAGATTCAGGCTTCATGTCATAGCAGAGAATCAGGCTTCATGTCACCCAACACTGGAACAGGCCACTGTCAGATATTTTTAGGCTCCAGGACCCAGACAGAGGAGAGGTTCATTCAACTTTGGGTTGCCCCGCAATATAATGGTAAAATTAAAAAAAGAGGATTGAATGAGGAAGTGCCCTGGAGTACAAGAATATATGGTTAAGGGGAGGTAGTTATAAATGTCTAATCTGCACAAGGGATGGACAGGTCCTATGGGATCCATGCCTGGTTCATTTTTATGAACGTCAGCTTGTCCACATTGGCTGTAGACAGGCGGCTGCGTTTGTCTGTAATGACGCCTCCTGCCGTGCTAAATACACGTTCAGATAAAACGCTCCTCCAAGGCATAAAAGGCTAGCTCTGGCCACGTGGACAATTTTTTAGACCCAGAATATGAATGGGGGTGAACCATCAGTCAGTACGTGGAGAGGTGTGCACACGTACTGTTCCACCATGTTAGTGAAATGTTGCATCCTGCTAACACATTCCGTATCAGGTGGTCGGGCAGTTAGCTGTGGCGTGTTGACAAAACTTTTCCACATCTCTGCCATGCTAACCCTGCCCTCAGAGGAGCTGGCCGTGACACAGATGCGTTGGCGACCTCTTGCTCCTCCTCTGCCTTCGCCTTGGGCTTCCACTTGTTCGCCTGTGACATTTGGGAATGCTCTCAGTAGCGCGTCTACCAACGTGCGCTTGTACTCGTGCATCTTCCTATCAAGCTCCAGTGCAGGAAGTAAGGTGGGCACATTGTCTTTGTACCGGGGATCCAGCAGGGTGGCAACCCAGTAGTCTGCACACGTTAAAATGTGGGCAACTCTGCTGTCGTTGCGCAGGCACTGCAGCATGTAGTCGCTCATGTGTGCCAGGCTGCCCAGAGGTAAGGACAAGCTGTCCTCTGTGAGAGGCGTATCGTCATCGTCCTGCGTTTCCCCCCAGCCACGCACCAGTGATGGTCCCGAGCTGCGTTGGGTGCCACCCCGCTGTGAACATGCTTCATCCCCATCCTCCTCCACCTCCTCCTCATCCTTATCCTCCTCGTCCTCCAGTAGTGGGCCCTGTCTGGCCACATTTGTACCTGGCCTCTGCTGTTGCAAAAAACCTCCCTCTGAGTCACTTCTAAGAGACTGGCCTGAAAGTGCTAAAATGACCCCTCTTCCTCCTCCTCCTCCTCCTGGGCCACCTCCTCTTCCATCATCGCCCTAAGTGTTTTCTCAAGGAGACATAGAAGTGGTATTGTAACGCTGATAACGGCGTCATCGCCACTGGCCATGTTGGTGGAGTACTCGAAACAGCGCAACAGGGCACACAGGTCTCGCATGGAGGCCCAGTCATTGGTGATGAAGTGGTGCTGTTCCGCAGTGCGACTGACCCGTGCGTGCTGCAGCTGAAACTCCACTATGGCCTGCTGCTGCTCGCACAGTCTGTCCAGCATGTGCAAGGTGGAGTTCCACCTGGTGGGCACGTCGCATATGAGGCGGTGAGCGGGAAGGCCGAAGTTACGCTGTAGCGCAGACAGGTGAACAGCGGCAGGATGTGAACGCCGGAAGCGCGCACAGACGGACCGCACTTTATGCAGCAGCTCTGACATGTCGGGGTAGTTGTGAATGAACTTCTGCACCACCAAATTCAGCACATGCGCCAGGCAAGGGATGTGCGTCAAACCCGCTAGTCCCAGAGCTGTGACGAGACTTCGCCCATTATCGCACACCACCAAGCCGGGCTTAAGGCTCACCGGCAGCAACCACTCGTCGGTCTGTTGTTCAATACCCCGCCACAACTCCTGCGCCGTGTGGGGCCTGTCCCCCAAACATATGAGTTTCAGAATGGCCTGCTGACGTTTACCCCGGGCTGTGCTGAAGTTGGTGGTGAAGGTGTGTGGCTGACTGGATGAGCAGGTGGAAGAAGAGGAGGAGGAAGCCGAGTATGAGGAGGAGGCTACAGGAGGCAAAGAATGTTGCCCTGCGATCCTTGGCGGCGGAAGGGCGTGCGCCAAACTGCTCTCCGCCTGGGGCCCAGCCGCCACTACATTTACCCAGTGTGCAGTTAGGGAGATATAGCGTCCCTGGCCGTGCTTACTTGTCCACGTATCTGTGGTTAGGTGGACCTTGCCACAGATGGCGTTCCGCAGTGCACACTTGATTTTATCAGATACTTGGTTGTGCAGGGAAGGCACGGCTCTCTTGGAGAAGTAGTGGCGGCTGGGAACAACATACTGTGGGACAGCAAGCGACATGAGCTGTTTGAAGCTGTCTGTGTCCACCAGCCTGAATGACAGCATTTCATAGGCCAGTAGTTTAGAAATGCTGGCATTCAGGGCCAGGGATCGAGGGTGGCTAGGTGGGAATTTATGCTTTCTCTCAAATGTTTGTGAGATGGAGAGCTGAACGCTGCCGTGTGACATGGTTGAGATGCTTGGTGACGGAGGTGGTGGTGTTGGTGCTACATCCTCTATTTGCTGGGCGGCAGGTGCCAACATTCCTCCAGAGGCGGAGGAAGAGGCCGAGGCAGCAGCAGAAGAGGTAGCAGGGGGAGCCTGAGTGAGTTCCTTGTTTTTAAGGTGTTTACTTTTTAAGGTGTCTCGGTCCCAGATGGCGGTGGCCAGTAGCAGGCGGACTCTCTTGGCGGCGGGTGTTCTGCTTTTGCCCACTGCTCCCTCTTTTGCTACGCTGTTGGCTCGGTCTCACCACTGCCTCTTCCTCCGAACTCTGAAAGTCAGTAGCACGAGCTTCATTACATGTGGGGTCTAGGACCTCATCATCCCCTGCATCTTCTTCCACCCAGTCTTCCTCCCTGACCTCCTGTTCAGTCTGAGCACTGGTGGCACCGGTGTTTCATCATCAGAGACGTGCTGAGGTGGTATTCCCATGTCCTCATCATCAGGAAACATAAGTAGATGTGCGTCAGTGCATTCTATGTCTTCCACCGCTGGGGAAGGCCTAGGTGGATGCCCTTGGGAAACCCTGCCAGCAGAGTATTCAAACAGCATAAGAGACTGCTGCATAAATTGAGGCTCAGACAGTTTCCCTGATATGCATGGGGTTGATGTGACAGACTGATGGGCTTGGTTTTCAGGCGCCATCTGTGCGCTTTCTGCAGAAGTCTGGGTGGGAGATAATGTGAACGTGCTGGATCCACTGTCGGCGACCCAATTGACTAATGCCTGTACCTGCTCAGGCCTTACCATCCTTAGAACGGCATTGGGTTCCACCAAATATCGCAGTAAATTCTGGCGTCTACTGGGACCTGAGGTAGTTGGTACACTAGGACGTGTGGCTTTGGCAGAACGGCCACGTCCTCTCCCAGCACCAGAGGGTCCACTAACACCACCACGACCATGTCCGCGTCCCTTACTAGATGTTTTCCTCATTGTTACCGTTCACCACAATAAGAAAAAAATTATTTGGCCCAATGTATTGAATTCAAATTCAGGCCTTTTTTTACAGGCACCTAACACTATCTGGCTATCTACTTAGGTACCGTATTACACTAATACAGGCACAGCAGTAACCACAGATTTAGCTGAATATAAATTGTAGGCCTAGTATTTAGGCGGTGGATGACAGGTATACGTTTACGGACAGAATTAGACTTGGAGATGCACGGTAGCGTTTGAAGTTATTGAGAATGACCCTATCCGCACCTTCAATCTAATATACCCTTTTATGGATAGATTTAAACTTGGCCTGATACAGCAGAAAACAATTATTTAGAGAATTGCTAAGTTGGGAATTGTATTCAACCCAGAACAAAAACTGTGCTTTGGCAGACACTAAATAACTTTGCCAGTCACAGCAGTAACCACAGATTTAGCTGAATATAAATTGTAGGCCTAGTATTTAGGCGGTGGATGACAGGTATACGTTTACGGACAGAATTAGACTTGGTGATGCACGGTAGCGTTTGAAGTTATTGAGAATGACCCTATCCGCACCTTCAATCTAATATACCCTTTTATGGATAGATTTAAACTTGGCCTGATACAGCAGAAAACAATTATTTAGGGAATTGCTAAGTTGGGAATTGTATTTCAACCCAGAACAAAATATATCCTTTGCCAGACAGCAGACAGTAGACAGTATTACAATTGGCTAGCCACAGCTGAAACACCAGATTTAAGGTACTGCTATTTTGGCAATTGTATTTTACTCCTCAATAAAATAGCAAGCACAGCCAAGCCCCTGATGTAGGATATAGCAAAAAAACAAAAACATTATAACATTACTAGTAGTAGGTTGTGGTGGCTCACTAGCAAGTAGTTATGGTATGGTGCTGCAAGCTCATATAGAGGGAATCACCCCACCGTCTCTTAAAAGGCAAATGTAATAATAGGAAAATGAGCGGGGCACTCATACACTTGGCAACCAAATTGACATATGCAGAAAATATTTATTAAATCCCCATAAAATACAAATAATAAAATTTATAAGAACAATGTAACAATAATATACAACATTACAATCACATATATTGTGGTAGATATAATCGATACTGTATTCGATAAAAATATATTCGATAAAAATATTCGATAAATTGAATGGTAGAAAATTCAATGTTGAAATATTCGATAGAATATTCGATACCACTCAATAGTGTCGATAAATTCAATATTATATATCACACCAAAAAACTTCAAATATATGCTGTTATTTGGGAAAGAGGGGGTATTATCTTCTAGAGCTCTATCCCAATTTGGGAAACTGAATGTCACTGAAAATGTTGTAGGTGTATTTACTGGGAGCGCAATATGTTCATAAAGTGTCCACAGGAATCCTGATAATATGAAAAGTCTCTTATAGCATATCCTTTTAAGGTCGATATAAACTTTAAATCGAAGAAGACTTTGAATTGATATTTGGCTTACCGTCTAGCGTCTGCTGTCTCCCTATTGCTTCAATGGAGCTTTAAATGTTTGCCGGCTTATTCAGTCGCTCCATACAGCAAGCTGGTTTGAATTTCGCGGGAGTTCCAAAGATCGCGGGAGTTGCCACTCTGTTCCGCAATTTCCTTCGGTGTAGCTTTCGACGATAAGAATAGTTGATCCTTTACTGTAGAGATTTTCTTCTGTATGGCCATACAGTATTATCATAGGCTTTTCAATGCAGGTACATCACTTGTTTCACCATACGCATTTCGGGTAGATTCACTCTCCCTTCCTCAGTGGTCGAGTGTCTGCCTGCTCTGCCTCCATTTTTCACATTTTTCACAGCAGATGCTAGACGGTAAGCCAAATATCGATTCAGTCTTCTTCGATTTAAAGTTTATATCGACCTTAAAAGGATATGCTATAAGAGACTTTTCATATTATCAGGATTCCTGTGGACACTTTATGAACATATTGCGCTCCCAGTGAATATACCTACAACATTTTCAGTGACATTCAGTTTCCCAAATTGGGATAGAGCTCTAGAAGAAAATACCCCCTCTTTCCCAAATAACAGCATATATTTGAAGTTTTTTTGGTGTGATATATAATATTGAATTTATCGACACTATTGAGTGGTATCGAATATTCTATCGAATATTTCAACATTGAATTTTCTACCATTCAATTTATCGAATATTTTTATCGAATATATTTTTATCGAATACAGTATCGATTATATCTACCACAATATATGTGATTGTAATGTTGTATATTATTGTTACATTGTTCTTATAAATTTTATTATTTGTATTTTATTGGGATTTAATAAATATTTTCTGCATATGTCAATTTGGTTGCCAAGTGTTTCCTATTATTACATTATAACATTACTATTGATGGTTAAATGGACTTGGTGGCAGCTTTGCTGGCGCACCACAAGACACAAAATGGCCGCCGATCACCCCAGAAAAAAGTGACTGAAAAACGCTCTGGGCAGCCTTAAAACAGTGAGCAATTGAATAGCAGAGGTTGTATGATACACAGCTGTACATCGATCACTTCAGTAAGTAAATCCCTGCCTAATCTCGCCCTAACAGCAGCAGCTGCATCCTATCCCTACACTGATCAGAGCAGAGTGACGTGCGGCGCTACACGACTCCAGCTTAAATAGAGGCTGGATCACATGCTGCACTGGCCAATCACAGCCATGCCAATAGTAGGCATGGCTGTGATGTCCTCTTGGGGCAAGTAGTATGACGCTTGTTGATTGGCTGCTTTGCAGCCTTTCAAAAAGCGCCAAGAAAGCGCCGAACACCGAACCCGGACTTTTACGAAAATGTACAGTTCGGGTTCGCTCATCCCTAGTCACAACCAGATGGACTATGCAGTACCAAAACGTGAGACAAAAATAAGGTCAGGATCAAGCCGAGATCAGAGCATGAGATACCAAGAACAGGAACCAAGAACAACGCTAGTGAACCTTAAAGGTATCACTGGCAATGGTTACCTGACAATAGGGGATTTAAATAGAAAGCCAGATCCCCGCTCCAGAAGCTGATTAGTTAGATGACCTGACTCTCCATAGGTCAGACACCGAACCTAAAAGGTGATTGAGCAGATGGAAAGCAGAGCATTGCATCCTGTAACTAAGGACACCGAAGCGTGTCTCCGGGAGTGACCCAGACAGGTAAGTTTATTACATGGCCATGCCCAGAAAATGAGGACTGTGTTACAGATACGTAAAAAAAAAAAAATTGAGAAGAAAAATGAAAAGTACACTGGAGAGCAACAACCTCTTTAAGTAGTTACTGTACACATACTAAACTCCTTCAATTCAGAATCTAATAATCCATAAAGTCTGATAATGTATGGAAGAAAGGAGCAACTCCTCTAAACTCATAATAATATCTGGCACTCTAGGAGCATCGTTACTGCCAGCCTAAAGGAATTTTACTGCCGATGCATACAGCATTCATCTAAGCTAATCACAATAAATCCATGCAGTCTGTGTACTTCATATAATCCTATACTTAAACTGTTGGTATCTCCGACAGATTGAAATAAGACATCTCAAGGCACAGATGATTAGAGAACTGTGGATAGGAGGACATACAAATTACAACTATTGCTCTAAGTCCCATTTCTAAGATATTTAATATTCATAGTACTTTCCCTCTGTGACCAAACCATCAGGAAACCAATGGCAGCTCAAAATGTAAAAGAATGCAAATCTACAAGCAGAATTTGCTCATGACAATACCAAATTCCAGGGTTTTACGCTAAATACCAAAGGCATAGCTATAAGGGACTGCAGCCATAGTAATGGTCCCTCTGCCAAATAGAAACCACATACATAAAAAAAAAAAGCACATGAAAGACAAGGGACCATGTTGCCGATTTTGCATTAAGGCCTAGTAGTATTAAATTACTGCTCTGCCATATAGAACATATTGGTGGGATCACACATAGAATGCAGTCATATAGACTTAAATTATGAAGAACCCCTGTTGGTATTAGTGCTCATAAAGACATCATAGAAATAAAGATTTACCCTTCAGTGACACCTTCTGACTCTGGGGGACCAAAACTTAAATGGTTATCCAAGTTGAATTAAATGCACGCAGCCCCCATAAATGTGATAAACAGTGGTGTACATAGAGAAGTAAGGGCCCCATAGCAGGAATCAAACCAGGCCCCCCACACAGGACAGAAGGGTTTCTGCCTAAGCCCCTTTCAATGACTCTTGGGACATTTTTCCACTGCTTCATTTGCTAAAAGTTGTTCCTTTAGACGGAGGAGATCTGACCAAGTTTTCACCTCTACTAGAAGAGGAGATAATCCCAACTAAGACTGGGCCCCCTCTTGCCCTGGGCCCCATAGCAGTCGCATGGTCTGCCACTATGGTAGTTACGCCCCTCATGGACATGAGTGAACTTCTTCGTGTCTGAAAAAAAATTCGATTTGTGGCTGAATTTATTCTACATGAATCAAAAGTGCTCCAATTGGACAAAAAATTAGTATATGAAACTCTGAGATCTCCAAGGACTCTTTTCTGTATTGTCATTCTCTCTCTCTCTTTTTTTTGTTGTTCTCCCTTCCCCCTTTAATCTCTTGAACTCAGTAACAGCAATAGCAAATAATGTCAGAACGACACTAACATATAAAGATATGGTAGATGTAGTGCAGTTGTGTTGGGGTAGTAGAGTAGTAGTGTTAATGGAAGTGGCAATAGGGAGATTAGCAGCGAGGAGTAGCAGCTGCGGAGGTGGCGGGAGCAGCCATACAGAAGGATCATGATGGTAGGCAGGCAGACAGCAGCGATGGGGTCGGTGATAAATAGCCACCATTAGCAATGGCAGATCTATTCATCGGACTCAGTCAGAGGTGTCTGAAAATCCTCACAGATCCATGCCTCATTCATTTGGAAAAAAATGATGTTGTGTACACTGGCAAAGGTCAACTTTGGGTGTGACAACGCCACCTGTAGCACTGAAACCCCTCTCTAAGATGACATTGGAGGCTGGACAAGACAGTATATCAAGAGCAAACTAGGCCAATTCTGGCCATTGCACAGTATAAGTAATACACTATGATCACTAACATGGTTACATTAAGGCAGTTACTGCAGTAAAATATGTTTGCTGAAACTGCATGGTATCTTGAAACAATGCAACACATTCACTAATGCGGGTATACTAATGCAGTTATTGGAGTAAAATGCGTTTGCTGAAACTGCTCGGTATTTTGAAGTAATACAATGCGTTCACTAACATGGGGATACTAATGCAGCTATTGCAGTATAATTGTCACGGACATTCCTGCGACAAGTGGCAGGAGATCGGTGAGACTGGCAACATGTTTTTTTATCTGACATGTTTTCCGTTTGGATCAAATGACGTCTGTGTCGTTTCTGGTGCTTGCCACACCTTCTTTCCCCAGGTGTGGCTATTAGGGTCATTTAACCTTCTCTATTTATAGTTGCTTCTCCCACAATGCTGTGCAGTTTATAGCTTCTTTTTGGACCTTTGAATAGATTGTGGTTGGATCTCGGCTAAGTTCCTGGTGCTTCCATTGCTCCTTTGAAGTTAAGTCTTTCCGTTCCCTTTTGTATTTTGTTTTGGTTCTGTGTTGCTTTTCCCTATTGTTTGTATTAGACCTGTAGGAGCCTCCTGTTCATTCTTCCTTTTGGAGGAACAGGTAGTCTCGTCCCTGCCATTAGCACCAGGGTCCTAACGGGCTAGATAGGACTCTAGTTATTCCTGCGTATGAACTCACCTACCTTTGGAGTCTGTTCATACTAGTAGTCAGGATTTTGGTTAGGGTTTTCACTAGGAGGTGTCCATTTTCCTTCCCTAGTTCTCAAACCTGATTCCCTGTCCCCCCCCCCCCGTCCCCCCCCCCCCCCCCCCCCCCCTTCCTTCCCTCCTATGCTCGGTGTGGTGTTTCTCTCCCACACCAAAGAGTGACAAAAATACTCTCACTAACAAGGGGCAGGTTAATGTAGTTATTGCAGTAAAATGGGTTTGCTGTAACTGCACAGTATCTTAAAGTATAACAGCACGTTCCTAAAATGTGCCCAATAAAGAATTGAATACATTGTTTTTTTGAATTTTTTTTTTATTGCTCAGCATTTGCAGCAGAATGTAAGCTATTGATTAATGTTAAGCGAACTAAAGTTCACAATGTAGACTTCAATACAAATGTCAGGAAAAATGTAATTCGCTATAAAGCTGAATTTTCTCATGCTCTGTGGTAATGAATCGATTTTCCCTGAAATGGTGGCAAAAATATAAATCATAGTTACCTTATCCATTTGAGGGGCCGCCATGGCCATCTTGCTTGAAGATCCAGTGCGAAATCACATGTAGCGCGAGATTTCACTCTGGATCTTCAAGCAGTATGGTCACGACAGACTCTTTGCGATCAAATGTATGAGGTAAGTATTATTTTTTTTTTTAGCAACCACTAAAATGCTTTACTATGGATTTCAGATGCCATGATCAGCAATGATTGCAGCATCTAGGGGTTTTGATGACGGGAAGTGGCTGTGTTGCGAAGAAGTCACAAAGCACATTTTTTTGTAAAATTCGGTGAAGTAGCCAAATCAAATTTTTGAGAACTTTGCTCATTTCTACTATTGATGGTGGGAGGTTCTAGTGATAAGCCTGTGAACTTTAGAAAATTCTGGTTAAAAAAAGGTCCTTTTATAGAAAAAAATGAGTTTTTTGCAGGATTTTGTAATGCAGAACTTGCCAACAGCTGTATGAAACTTTGAAACACACAACCAGTTCCTCACTCTTTATGCCTTCCTTGCTTCACTTTCTATCCCTGACAAAACCCTAAATCTACCGAATTCTATCCATATAGTCTCCTGATAATCTCCCCTTTCTCTCTTTATCGCACCTTTAATTCTGGCTTGTGTCTGCAATTGCTTTTTAGCTGCCACAGCCAAAACACATGCTTTCAGATCACAAGCTGCACACAGAATGGCGTTTCTTCCTTCTGAGCAAAAGGACATGCTACAAACCCTCCCCCTGATTGGCTGATGAAGCTGTGTCAGCCTCTGAGCCAATCATAGGATACTCCATCTTCTTCCTTCCTGTCCTTTTTCCCTGCAGATTTTCACAGTAAAATAGCACTGGTGCCGTTTTTGCGTGATTCATCCAAAGTGAATCGCCTATACTTCGGACTTGTTTGGCATAAGAATTTTTGTGAAATTTGTAACAAATCAAGCATTAAAATGTTTGGGCTCTGGTGAGGTGAACACATGACTTCTATGAATAACTTTGGCCATTGATTTTTAAACTTTAAAACCATTTTAGAACATGCATCCGAAGTCAGGTTCAGTACCAGTTGGTACCTCGGTACCAAAGCCGACTTCGGATCCATGTTTTAAAATGTTTTTTAAGATGAAAAATCTAATACTGAAGGTATTAACTGAAGTCACGCAGGAGCCCATACATTTGAGTTCTGTACAGAGACAAAGCTCCATACAGCATTCAAACGAAGTTTTCAACGAATTGACTTCGGATCAATGATCCGAAGCTCGATTCTCTCAGCATATTAATAGACTTTAAAGGGGTTCTCCAGGAATTTTTTTTTTTTAATACTTAAAGATTATTTTCTATTAAATATATTTCCAAATACCTTTCATTAGTTATAACGGCTTGTTTTGTCTAGGGAGCAATCATTAGGAGAAATAAAATGGCCGCTGTCCTATCAGTACACACAAAGTCTGTCCTAATCACACAGGAGGACAAGTTATTTCACCACAATGAGCCATAGTGCTGCCTCATCCTCCTCTCTGCTCTGCTTGTCAGGAATCATGATCCTGAATACAGGTAAATCTCTGTGGGAATGGAGATGATGAGGTGAAATGAGAGGAGGGTGAGGTGTGGCTAATGAGCAGCAGCACTTTACAGTCTCCATTACCACAGCTCCAAATTACCACAGTCTGTCCTGTCTGTCCTCTCTATATTTTATGCCTCCTCATGAACTAAATTCCACAGAGATTCAGCTAAAGTTCATATCAGTTGTATTCAGGATCATAATCCCTGACAAGTAGAGAGGAGGAAGCTCTTTACCTCAGTGTTGTAAAGTAACTTATCCTCATGTGTGATCAGGACAGGTTTTGTGTGAACTAAGGGGACAGCGGCCATTTTGTTCCCCCTAATGATTGCTCCCCAGACAAAACTAACCATTATAAATAATGAAAGATATTTGAGAATATATTTATAATAAAGTAATAATTTTTTATAATATTTTATTAATCAGAAAACAAACCATAATATTTCCATACAGAATCAAGCATCAATCAAGCAACTTTTTTTTACCCATTACCCCCTAGTTCCCTACGAACCCCGCCACTCTTTTGCGATGCATCTCCCAGTTAAAAGGAAGGAGGCAGAAGGCAGGAAGATTTAACAATTGAATTCTCCCCATATCTTAAACCATTTATCCTCAGAGTTTCTCTGTTTATATAGAATGTTTTCATATCTTTTAATCTTATTAACGAGATTTAGCTCCCCCGGTATTCTTCTAATTTTTTACATGCCCAAAACATGCGGAGATGGTCAGCCTCAGGTGAATTGCACCGTGGACAGTTAGAAGTGTTTAAGTATATTTAAGTATTTTAATTTTCTTAATTCCGAGAGAACCCCTTTAATCTGTTCTGAAAATGGCCATCTGATTACAAAACCGTTGTGTGAATGCATCCTTAACCATCTCATATTTTGACAATATCTGAACTAAATCATGGTCATACAATTCACCAGTTAGGTGTTCTGTAATCACGGATGAGCTCATCTCTACAGATTCATTCTCCTTCACCAACATCAGAGACATCTAGTGGTCAGTTTTATAAATGCGAGTACTCATTCCTAAATCTGCTATTAATTACAGATATAATATTCTCAGGGGGCCTTCAAATGCGGCAGAGTTTGTTGCAGACACTTCTGCTACTTGCATCTAAATGAGGATTTCAGAAATCCATGAGGTTTCTGCACTTTATATATAAAGTGCCATTTTTTAATGGCTGAAAATATAATGTAAATTTAATCTGGCACGTGGAGGTTGGGGATGCTCACAAGTTGAGGTACCAACCAAAGGGTCAAGCAGTTGAGCACTGTAATGGAGAGGGGTAGCCATGGAACCTGTAGAGAGGCCAGGTGAGAAGTAAAGACCAGACAGTTGTCTGCAAGTAAAGCCCATGCAAATAGTGTTGTGTACACTGTGTGCATTAGGGCTCATTCACATGACCTTATCAATGAGTCACCATCCGTTCCGCAATTTTGTGGAATAGGTGCGGACCCATTCATTTCAATGGGGCCACAAAAGATGCAGAAAGCTTACCATGTGCTGTCCGCATCCATAGTTCCATTCCTCGGCCCCGCAAAAAATATAGAACATGTCCTATCCTTGTCTGCAATTGAGGACAAGAATAGGCATTTTCTATGATAGTGGCGGCCATGTGCGGTCCGCAAATTGTTGAACACGCGTGGGCCGGTACCCCTGTTTTGCTGATCCGCAAAACACTATGGTCGTGTGAATGGGCCCTTAGAATGTACAAGGAGACTGATACCACTACCTAAATAGACGTCATAGGAGTTAGGGGCAGGGACAACACTTTAAAGCAAAAACTACACTAAGTATTAATTTGCTTGTGGGGGAAGTAAATGCACCGAGCCTACCAAAAACTGATAACGTGGATGTTTTGCTCTTATACTTCGCTGGCAGATTTACAAATGGTGTCTCACTTTGCACTAAGAATATGACTCACAGCCTTACAAACTTACTATTCTGGCTGATGGACCTGTATAAATTTGGAATGTCCTAAATACTGCACCAAATGTATGCAAAAATTCTGTCCGTGGGCCAGAGTTTTGTCCATGCTCCAAAAAAAACTGTGTAGTCCAACTTTACCCAACCTATAATTTGGTGCTTTTTTGGTGCACGGAGGCACATTCTGGCCATACTGCTTTCTCACAAAGCCATACTTCTTTCCTGCAAAGCCATACCCCCTTGCCGGGTGAGACATAAAAAGTTTAGACAACTGTGTAAAACAGTTGGTGGGATAGGGAACTTTGATTGTGAACCCCATTCGGGACAGCAAATGATAATGATGTCTGAAAACACTGCAGAATGTGTCAGCGCTATATAATTGAGTAAAATAAATAATAGGTGTGATGTAAAGATGCCAGCTGATCTGTGATGCCCAGGTTGTGGCCTGAATTGAGGACCACATCACAGTCCAAAGGAGAGAGTTGGCTGAGGGGGTGAAAGATAGGACCAGTGAATGGGTCGGGGTGAAAAATATGTAGTTTGCATGCTAGAGAGAGAGCAGTTTAGAGAGTCTTAGCACAGAACTGATACAGACAGTCTTGATTGAATGTGAGGAGATTCAACCTTCCCAGGGGTCTACAAGTTTGTCAAGAGAGTCTGAAGAAAACTAGCAATTGTTGCAAATTTTAATATATATATAATTGTAAATTTGTGTTCAAGAACTGCAATCATTAGACTTAAAGGGGTTATCCCAGGATTGACGGAAAAAAAGAAAATTAGACATCATGTAGTATATGACAATATCTTTCTAACAAAGCTAGAACCAGCCCTGTACCTCACATGGATCCAGAGATTTCCACATTCATTGCTCTGCTAGATTTATATCAAGGGGAGTGTCTTTTCTGCTGCAGCTAAGGGGCGTGTCTAAGCTCTCCCTATCACAGCTTAGGAGGCAGTTGAAGGATGAAACTGAGCATGTGCGGCCTTCTCAGTGAGCAGAATAAAAAAAAAAGAAAAAGAACAAACAGCAGGTGGCGCTATACAGATACATTTTATTGAATAACTCAGTAGCTATAATAAATTTTTTATTACATGCAATTACAAAAGTATTCAGATCCAGGAGCTGGTTAAAAAACTGTCAGATCTACTTCTCCAGAACCTGTTACTTATGGTGGACCCATACTACCATCACTAAAATACCACTTTAAACCGCACATTTTGGGAGTAACCCTCTCTATATGCTCTCTCTCCTTCTTAAGTACTTTGTAGTCTGTAAAGCAAAAGTAAAATTCAAGACAATACTGCTAAGCATTTCACAAGCCTCTTGAGTCAAGAATATAGAAATTAAATCTGGTTAATGGGAAGTGCTCTTTTTCTTTATTTCTAATTGCTTTCTCAAGTAAAGGGAATTCATTGACACCCTTCAAATTATCATAGGAGATTTATGGCGTGTGGTAATCAAATGGACTGTAGAAAATACAATAGAACATATGGCACGAAAAAAATCACGTGGGCATAATTAAAATGACTTAAGTTCTATTCCATTTTGATATTCCTAAAGTACACAGATTTAAAGCAACCAGATGGTTTCATTTGTTATGCAAAGTGATTCTCGCTATCAAGCTGCAGAGATGTTACTCTTGTCGGTAAGTAAACAAGTGAAGACAAATATTTGCTGAATGCCTGATCCTTAGCAATTTATAAAACAACTAATAGTATCTTATTACATACACCCCCTGCATCAAAGTATCAAAGTATCAGGCGTCACAGCGATGACTACCAAGCCCGAGAACACAATACAGCCAGGAGCTTTTATATACCACGATGACCCATAATTGCTGTGTATTTGTGCCACTCATAATGTTTCTGTAAGCAGGGGCGGATTGGCCATAGACCTTACAGGGAAATTTCCTGGTGGGCCGATGCCTGGGGGGCCGTCTGGGCCCTTCTCTCAGCTGGCCAGTAGAACTTTTTGGGGCTGTATTTTGTACTGCTGGCAGTATTTTGTGATGGACTGCAGTATTTGGCTCTGTTGGGGTGGTGTAATGTACCACAATATGGTATTGCTGGGCCTGCCTTTCATCATTTTGGACCAGACTACAAAACGGGGCCACTTTTAGTATTTTTTCCAGGCCCACTTTCAGTTTCCAGTTCCCTCCTGTCTGTAAGTGACTCTACTATTGACCAGTACAAGTGCCATATATCTCTTCGGCAGTACATTAAATGGGTTGCCCTGGGGTTCGATATTGATGTCTTTTCCTCAAGATAGCTCATCAATACCTGATCGGTGGGGGTCCGACACCTGGCACCCCTGCTGATCAGCCAATGGAAGGTAAAGTCGCAGACCAGAAACTGGTATATATCAGTTTGTAAATGAGCCCGAGTATGTGTGTGCAAAAAAGTCTTTAAAAAGGGGGAGTGGTATCGGCAGGGAAGGGGGCGGGCTAGCAGGCCCATCTCATTTATCATTTTCTACGTCTGTTTAAGCACAGAAAATGTTCTAAATCTACGCTAGCAAGAAAGCTGGCGTACATTAAGACCGGTGGTGGATGCGCCAAAGTTATGTAGAGGTAGGCGCCTCTACATAACTTCGGCACATCCACCGCCAGCACAAAGGGCTATTTCATAAATTACCCCTCTTGATCTGATGTGATCAGTACACTGAAGGAAATTTAGCACCCTTTTGTTTCAATATTATGTCACTCTCACCACTTTCAAAAAAGACGGTAGAACTGGCTTAGATTTCCTTTTCCGGTAGATGAACTGCCAGAAGATGAGCCAAACTTATTAGGAGGCCTACACATTTTACTTCAGCTCATTTCTGATGCAGACTGGCTCATGAAAAGGCAGGCTTAATAAATTCTTTCCACTGTATATGTCAAGAACTGGTCAGGGACTAAGCCAAGTGTGCACAGACATGGAAGCACAACACCACTCCAGATGTAGATCATCACAGAGGATATTAGATATTGTATGTTGAGAAGAATATATTTTTATTTTAGAGACACATTTCAAGATCAAATGAGTCTCCTCAATAGTCTACAAACCTCAAGAAAAGCCAAACTCATTTTAGGACTGTATTTTATGGCACTGCTTTTTTCCTTCTTGTTAAGATTGTGCAATGTTTCCAAGTGGAAGTAAAAGAAACATATAATCAGTGGTTATTAGACTACTTTTTATCTAGTCCTGAAAGAAATTGCATTACACAAATCTGGTTGACTTTGGCATAACTAACCAAGCAACTTTTCCCAATACCTAGGGACCAAAGTCAAACCAATCACATTTAAAATTATAGGAAGGCAGTACTATTACTTCTACATGGACAGCAATGTAATCCTGTCTTGGTGGGTCCATTTCACTATACAATTCAATATATTTCCTAATGTTAGTAGATTGTATATAGCATGTTATCATTTAAAGAGGTTATCTCATGAAAATTATTAATCATCTATTCCAGCTGTCAGGCCCTCCTTGATCATAAGAATGAGGAGTCCCAAGTCTATAAATAGGCAATATTTCTTGGCACATTTAAATGGTTACTAACTTTTTACACAACTTTACACAATAGTACAAGTGACCACAATAAACTTTGTAATATGTCTTATCAGAGACAAATGTCTAGTTCTCCTGTTATCAGCTGCTTATTAGCCCTCCCCCCCTTCCCCGCTTATTGCTTTTCAAATTGAAAAAATGCCCTTTTCCCATCCAGGGTGGATCATCTGTGCAGGAGGATCATATTATACATGTCATTGCAAGTCTATGGAGAGGGGGTAGGAGTGAGCAGAAACTCAGGAAGTGACAAAGACTGACTGCACAGCTACATATGAAGGTTATAGCTC
This sequence comes from Bufo bufo, assembly GCF_905171765.1. NCBI lineage: Eukaryota > Metazoa > Chordata > Amphibia > Anura > Bufonidae > Bufo > Bufo bufo. Next base: position 131,237,049 of record NC_053393.1, read on the forward strand.
AGCATAAGAGCTTCATTCACAACCATATAGCTCAGTACGTCTCTGTAAAGTCTTCCATTTCTTTGGGCTGCTTCTGAGTGACTGTGAGACAGAAAGGAGATTCTCCTCTACCTTCTGTGATTAGTGGATGGTAGTTGGTCTGCAAATTAGCCTTGTCCCTAAGTCTTGCACCTGCAATTTGACTGCAATGTTCAGTGCAGACTCAGTACAGAAGCACTGCGTACTGCGTCTTGACCATAAGGCTTGGTGGACAGGCATGATTACACTTTCACTGCCTGGGCCTGTCAGTCAAAGTGGTGTGGGAGCGGCATGCAAAATGTAACAGAGTGAGCGGATCCTCTAGTTTGATTGAGATATATTACCTTTAAAGAGATCATTCAGAACCCCACCTCTTAAAAAGGCTTAAAAAGGCTAATTTACCTCAATTTTGGTGAACTTTTATTGGACTTATTTTTATACGACAAAGCCAATCAGAAGAGGCAGATGTGTAGGGAGAGGGGCAGAGTAGCCACCTGAACCAATGACGAGACAGGGCATGTTTCTCAGACTACTTTAGACTTCCTGTAGTCACTGTAGCTAAGATGTAGTCACAGAGCACAGTTCTACCCTAATGTAGTTGAGCAAACAAACATCCAAGCAGCAAGTACAGAGGAAAATAAATGGCAGGTGATCATCACCTATGGGTACTGAGTGACTTATTCTAGATTCTAACTGCACAGCTGGATATCCACCTTAAAGCTATCAGCGCTCCAGAGATTTCTAGTTTGAACTTTCAAAGGATTGGGAAATCCTGCCTTAGATGAATTACAAGCAATTTGGCATTGTGCATTTCTACCAGTTTGGGGATATTTAAGGTCACAAGGGAGAGTTGAAGAATAGCAGAAAGGGAACTCTTTATTAGTCTTGCTAAATGTATACAATTACATTGTCTTATTTGTTGTATACGAGCCATTCTTATTCTCTCCATGTGAAGTACTTTTATAGGATTTTACTGAGGCTTTGTTAGCATATTTTGGTGTGTTGACGACTATACCTTGTCAGCTAGAATAACTCATTTGGTGATTTTAAGGGAATGCGATAAGGATAGAAATTGCTAAGATGCAGGGACTGCATACCCCTTCAGGAATACAGCACAAAGCTGACTTTCCCTCTATTCTTCAGACAAGAAAGGACTTAACCTGCTTAGGCAGTCAATGTGGAAGAGGGAATATGAAGTACGACTGTGCAATGTTATTATCCCTGTGCTAGCTCTCCAATCCTTCATGGCAATAAGGCTGCTATTGTTCTGTAATCCAGGCTGCCAGAAGACATAAGCAATAAAAAAAGAGCAGCACAGACTTTCTAGGCCCTATGTATTTGTCAGAGGGTCGTCTAAGACAAAATATGACATATTCTCAGAGATTAAACTTCCTCCGAGAATTATGGCCTTTTGCTTGCATTAGCTCTGCCAACAAAAGACTCAGCCGAACTCAGCTACATAATACCAAACCTTTCTCAAAGCAGATGGGTTACATAGAAAAATGTCATTCCTCAAGATGAGCTAATGAAAAACACATGAAAAATTGTTTTGCTGTTTTCTAGTACAGAATGTAATTGATCTCGATTTTTCAGGGTTGTCAGAACAGCTCAGTTGCCTCACCAAATCTCAATTCAAAAAGTGTCCCAGTGATGTGTCTAATTCAGTCAATCTAGGTTCTTAACCCTTTGGCTGGTTTCAGATGAGCGAGTGTCACGCTCTGGACTCGAAGCGTAGCACCCGTCCTAAACTTCCAGCACTGCCGGAGTCGCATAGAATTATATTGATTTATGATGCCATGTAACCCTTAGACTTCTGGAATGTATTGGATAACACTGACACTTTGTGCTAGTGTTATCTAATACATTCCAGACCTCTAAGGGTTACATGGCATCATAAATCACTATGCAACCCCGGCAGTGCTGAAAATAAAGGATGGGAGCTGCGCTCCGAGTCCGGAGCGTGACACTCGCATGTCTGAAACCAGTCTTTGTCTATCTAGGAATACAGTGCCTTGCAAAAGTATTCACCCCCCCCTTGACTTTTTTCATATTTTGATACATTATAGCCTTAAGTTCAATGTATTGTTAACCTGAATTTTATGTGATGGATCAGAACACAAAAGTTAGTGAAGTGAAATTAGAAAAATATATAAATAAAGCTATTGTTTAGAAATAGAAAACAGAAAATTGGCATGTGCATATGTATTCACCCCCTTTGTTAGGAAGCCCATAAAAAGCTCTGTTGCAACCAATTACCTTCAGAAGTCACATAATTTGTTAAATTATGTCCACCTGTGTGCAATCTAAGTGTCACATGATCTGTTATTACACATACACACTTTTTTTTAAAGGCCCCAGAGGCTGCAACACCTAAGCAAGAGGCATCACTAACCAAACACTGCCATGAAGACCAAGGAACTCTCCAAACAAGTAAGGGACAATGTTGTTGAGAAGTACAAGTCAGGGTTAGGTTATAAAAAAAATATCCAAATCTTTGATGAACCCTAAGGAGCACCATCAAATCTATCATAACCAAATGGAAAGAACATGGCACAACAGCAAACCTGCCAAGAGACTGCTGCCCACCAAAACTCACAGACCGGGCAAGAAGGGCATTAATCAGAGAGGCAGCACAGAGACCTAAGTTTACCCTGGAGGAGCTGCAGAGGACGAAAATAAGCAGTACGCTCCATAGAGTTGGGCTTTATGGCAGAGTGGCCAGAAGAAAGCCATTACTTTCAGCAAAAAACAAAAAGGCAGCTTGTGAGTTTGCGAAAAGTCATGTGGGAGACTCCCAAAATGTATGGAGAAAGGTGCTCTGGTCTGATGAGACTAAAATTTAACTTTTTCGACCATCAAAGAAAACGCTATGTCTGGCGCAAACACAACACATCACATAACCCAAAGAACACCATCATGCTGTAGGGATGTTTTTTTAGTAGCCGGGACTAGGAAACTGGTCAGAGTTGAGGGAAAGATGGATGGTGCTAAATACAGGGATATTCTTGAGCAAAACCTGTCCCCACTCTGTGCGTGATTTGAGGCTAGGACGGAGGTTCACCTTCCAGCAGGACAATGACCCCAAACACACTGCTAAAGCAACACTTGAGTGGTTTAAGGGGAAACATGTAAATGTGTTGGAATGGCCTAGTCAAAGCCCAGATCTCAATCCAATAGAAAATCTGGGGTCTGACTTAAAGATTGCTGTTCACAAGCGCAAACATCCAATTTGAAGGAACTGGAGCAGTTTTGCAAGGAGGAATGGCCAAAAATCCCAGTGGTAAGATGTGGCAAGCTCATAAAGACTTATCCAAAGCGACTTGGAGCTGTGATTGCCGCAAAAGGTGGCTCTACAAAGTATTGACTTTAGGGGGGTGAATAGTTATGCACATTTACCTTTTCTGTTATTTTGTCGTATTTGTTGTTTGCTTTACAATAAATAAAAACAAACATCTTCAAAGTTGTGGGCATGTTCTGTAACTTAAATTATGCAAATCCTCAAACAATCCATGTTAATTCCAGGTTGTGAGGCACCAAAATACGAAAAAAGTTAAGGGGGTGAATACTTTTGCAAGGCACTGTATTTACACAGGTTTAAAACTCTGGTATTTGAGCATGAAAGGCAGAGTTTTATAGACATTGGCATACACAGAACTCATAGGGTCCCATAGCAAAACCTAGCTATAATAAGATGGTGAAATGAAAAAAGGTCCATATGGACCACTCACATGCGACAGCTTCCTCAGGGTATAGGGGTCTCCATTGAGCAGGATAGCAGCATCAACTAATATGCATCAGTATTAGCTAATTATCTCACCGATTATTGACATTGGGCATCCACCATTAGGGTGTGCCTCTGGGCTGAGCCAGCTTTTAGGGATCTGACAGGGTCAGACTTCCCGATACCTAGCCCCAGACTAGCCTTCGGAGTCCAGTTGCTTATTGAATATCATTATTGCAGTGTTACGTTGGTGTATACATTGTTAGCCCGAACTGGGCCCTTTTATATAGTATGTATTAAAAGTTGTATTTTAAATGGTTTATGCTTTCTGTGATATGATTTAGATTTTTGCATGACCGACATTCGTGATTATCTACTCATATGTGTCTTGGACAAAACTTAGTAATGCACCCAGTTAACCAGTATGTGTGGGGCAATCACTCCAAGGCAATGACAAGCACAATGTCCCAGATTTCTGATGAATTTACCTTTTTTATTATTAAAGGGGTATTCCCATCTTCAGTTTTCATACTTACCTTCGTCCAGCGCGACGTTCACTTCCTGGATTCGGCGGGGGTTGATTGACGTCTTGTCCCGGCCAGGCCACGCTTGCGCAGAAGACTGAAGTTTTTCTCCCGGCCGGGCCACGCAATGTCCTGAACGAGCACGCCGCCGCGCATGCGCCATGGTGACTTATTCCTGGCCTGTGTAGTACAGAGCCGACGTGCGCGTTCGCGGCTCTGTACTATACTGGCCAGGAAGAAGTCATCAGGAGAGGTGGCCGAAACCAGGGGAGACGAAAGACAACAATCAGGTAAGAGGGGACTTATTTTCTCATAAAGGGTGGGAATTGGGTAATAAAATGTATTTAGAAAAATGATCACTGTCAAATCATTAAGAGATTTAACAGTGATCATTGTGATAGGAATACCCCTTTAAGTGGAAAACATTTTAATTATGAAAAATTGTAATAAAAAAAGTTGCCCTCCACCTAATTCACTTTATTCGGCTTCTAAGTGGAATAGGTGCTTCATAAGTATGGCACTCATTCTACGCATCATATTTCTTGATGTATACACTGACAAATCTGCTTCCCTTCTATTACAAAGCTGGCTGACTGCAGCCACCACTAGAGGACAGCTCAGCACATAGGAATGTATACAGTTACCATTTACTGGAATGGAAGCTGGAATAATTCCTTTGCATTGAGCTCCCCCTAATGGCAGCTGCATGAAAATGCTGTGTTTTTTTGGCGGGAAAAGAAGAGGGAGCATGGCCCTGGCCCCCTACCCATAGCATTTGCGTGGTCTGCCTCCATGAAAGTAGAAAGGCAAAGTATATAATTGTAGGTTTCTATTAAAAGCATGCTCCTCCTTTTATAATTTTTTCTCATTGACCTCAACACCTAAAGAACTGACACTTAGTAATTTACTTCCTATAGAAATTAGGTCACCAAGCTAAGATCATGAGGACTATTATTCATTCATTGTATGCTTCATGTAATCTTCACATGTATACAAAATCAAAATGGTTTTGTGCACACATTGTATACAGATGAGTTACTCAGAGTCAAATGAATCCAATGAAATGTGACATTTATCCTGAAATAAGACTCAGATTCAATGCTGGAGAGCAGAACTTGTGTCTAAGACCCATTTATGGTTCAGTCTCAGACACCCTACCCACACACTCCAGCCAATCTTAGTAAAGAGTACAGTTTAGAATGCTGATTTGGGGAGAAGAAAAATTCTCTCATCGTGCTTGTAACAATGGTCTGGCATGGAGGACATACAGGGTTTCTGGTATGGAGGACATCCAGGGATTCTGGCATGGAGGACATCCAGGGTTTCTTTCATCTTAAAGAGCTTCTGTTTTTTGGGCTTGTTAAAATAGTTATTTAACGACTATTCCCTATATAGGGATCTTACCTTTGTCTGTGGCTTCTTTTCATGAAAAAACGATCTTTTAAAATAGGCTAATCACTTCACTACCAGCAGCCGCCGCAAAAAAACGCCCCCTCCTCTTGTTGATTGACAGGGCCAGCAGTGCTCTCCTCCTCCGGCTGGCCCTGTCAGCATTTCAAAAATCCTGCGCCTGTCTTCATTCGGCGCAGGTGCTCTGAGAGAAAGAGGCTCGCCCTGGCCCTGTCAATCAACAAGAGGAGGGGGCGGTTTTTTGCGGCGGCTACCAGCAAGTAGACACCCTACTTGCTGGTAGTGAAGTGATTAGCATATTTTAAAAGATAATTTTTTAATGAAAAGAAGCCACAGAGAAAGGTAAGAGCCCTATAAAGGGAATAGTCGTTAAATAACGATTTTAACAAGCCCAAAAAAAAAAAAGGGTTTTGGGGGTGACAGAAGCCCTTTAATGCCCTAGGGCTAGCTGTTGTTGGGTACTGCGACTATTCATATATGGTACTATCGGGGTACTGTATGCACAATTTACCTGGTGACTATATGGTATTATCCAGGAACTATTATGTATCTTGGAACTGAATGACACTATCAGGTTAGTGAGAGGAATTATCTAAGCAATGTATGTATTATTTATCAAGGTATAATATATATGGGCATATATTGAGTAACTACAACATAAATTCCCAAAAAGTTGGGACGTTGTGTAAAATGTTAATAGATGTAAATAAAAACAGAATGCAATGATTTGAAAATTTCATAGACCCATATTTCTATTCACAATAGATGATATAACACATCTCAAATGTTGAAAGTGAGACCTTTAACCATTTCATAAAAAATGACTGAAAGTTGGGAGTGGGCTACGTCTACCATTATGTAGCACCCCTTTTCTTTTAACAATAGTCTGTGAATGTCTGGAACATGAGGAGACCAATTCCTCGAGTTTTGAGAGAGGGATGTTGACCCCCTTCTTGTCTGATGTAGGATTCTAGCTGCTCAAAAAGTCCTTTGCTGTATTTTCTTTTGTTTTATAATGCTCCAAATATTTTCTATTGGGGAAATGTCTGTACTGCAGGCCAGTTTAGCATCCGGACTCTTCTTCTGTGAAGCCATGCTGTTATGATAGATGCAGTATGTGGTTGTTTTAAAACCTCTATTTACTGTTCAGCACTGATTGTGTAGTGTACGGGAACTGTAATACCCGTCACTACCAAAGTGTCACTTGGTGTGCTGTCATCCCTCCTAATTATGGGGAAGTTGTTATATGTCAGTTTTATAAAATGTCATGTAATGTATGTATTTTCCTGTTACTGAAACTTGCATGTACAGGCCTGTAGGGGTGTCATTCCAGCTTCTAGTCGCTAGAGGGAGCTAGGGAGCCCTAGTTTATATAAGGCCCAGTCAGGGAAGTGCAAGGCAGACGGAGTCTAGTGTCTGTAATCTACAGTTGGAGATTAGACAATGTCTGAGACAAGTCCAGGCCTGAAGCCTGCTGTCCAGGAGAAGATTCCCTCCTGAATTCCCATATGCAGAAACAGGAATATGTTAGCTCAAGAGCCTGAGGAAGTTTCCAGAAGCTGAGAGAGACAGAGGCAAAGATCAGAGAAGCAAGAGGTACTCAGAAAGACAGAGGAGGTACTTATTAAAGCTATAGCCAAGGATATAAAGCCAGAACTAGGTTAATGGGCCTTGGTGAAGATATGCTATATTCCAGGATCAGACAGAATTAGAGTGCAAGCTCCTGTGCTGCAAGTCCTGTGTTCAACACTCTATAATCACCTTGCTGTAACTGAATTGCCTGCATCGACCGAATTGCAAAATCGACTGTATGCCAAGGAACTGCGATTCCAATATTGTCTCTGCTTGAAAATGACTAAAGTTGGAGTTCTGTTTTAACACTACGTTTCCTCAATTTATTCCTGCATCCGCAAACGGCGTGCCACCGTTTACTTGGCACTGGCGTCACGAACTATTTCTACCTATACCTGCCCTTGCAGAGAGTCAGCTGTACCAGGTTAGTGTATATTGCACTACATCACCCAGAAACACCTACTGCACACAACTTGAGTACGCTGCACCTCTCTTTTGGCGTCACGAACAGGATACGCACGCTTTCTAGTGCAAGAAGCGTGAACTTTGTGCCTTATACAGTTGCCCTGTGACCAAAGTGACAATTTGCCTGTTGTATTTAAGTAGACTTTGTGGACTGAAAATCATACCCAAAGTGTACCAAAAAACTCTAAAAAGCGCTGTGCAGTGTTGCGCTACAAAGAGGAAGAAAATCGCCGCATTGGAGTGTGGTTTTGTGGACTTTTTACAATCCTGCTTGCTGTCAGTGAATAGACAGCGTTTATACCCAAAGATGGCTGCCGGGCTTGCTGAATTTACTGCTGCGTCACCTTCATCCCGAAAAGGCGGGAAAAATTGGCGCCTTTCTGAGGAAAAAGCGGGAAGAAGGTCAAGGTCAGGCGCCACGGCTTATCTGGATATTTGCATGTCTGCCAGCATGGACACCGCCTTCCATATACTGGAATACCTGGGGGGCGGCCTCCCAGTGCAGTGGGAGGAGCTGGCTACTCTAATTGACGCGACCCTATCGCTCTCCTCAGAAGGATCGAGCATGTTGGATAGTGAGCAGAGTGTTACTGCAGCGTCCGCACCTGAAATTGCAAAGATAACTGACATCGGTGTAGAGCCAGAAGGGGCTCCACCGGCCTACTCTCCGGGACCGGAGCAACCCGCCTGCCGCCCAAGGGAGAAAGAACCCGAGCCCTGCTATGGCTCGTGGAGGGACTTTTTCCAACCATCTTTCAAATGGTCCTCCCTGATGGCAGAGATCCGAGAGGCCGCTATAAAGCGGAATACAAAGACTAAAATCCTCTATGAAGAACTAACTAAGACAATACATGAGAAGCATACGCACACCCAACCCCGCCTGGAAAGGAGAAAGGGAGTGGTGCTGTCATTTGACAAATCCCGTGGCTACGGGTTCATACAGGACTATCTAACTGGCAGAGACCTCTATGTGAATCGAAGGTCTGTCAAAAGAGACTACCTCCCTTCGTACCAGCACAGCCTCCGCGAGGGAGAGGAAGTGGAGTACACCCCTGCCGAGAGCCTACGAGGCCCTTATGCGATTGCTGTGACCCGTCCCAAGCGTGCATCTGAGGATTGGGAGGCAGAAGAAGGAGAAGACTACTCTGGCTGCGAGCGGGAACCGGAACGCTCTCCAGAGCCGGCCCATCACGCCTTTCAGGAGCGGAGCTCCTTCATTGGGCCCAATGTCTTCTGGCAGCCAACCGTGTTGGAGAAAAGGGTGAGCCCCTATCCTTCCCCCGAGCTGCCTCGTCGGGAGAAGACCATATCAGAGCTGGAACAGTTAAAAGGACTTAGTGCTACCTTTGAAAACATCCGGAGGGGTCGGAGACCAGACGCATCGCCAGAACCTGCAGAGGCCGAGTCCGCACCATCGGTGACTGTACCTGCGCCGGCGGCGCCAGCAGATGACAGTGACTCCGACACAGAGAGCATCGGTGAGCAGATCGTCCGGCTGGAGGAGAAGTTGCGGGAGTTACGCAAGATCCACACCGCCAGGATCCGGACACCGCCAAGGAAGGATGAGGTAAGGGTGCCTGTCACCACCCGTAGACCACTTTCTGTTGCCACCGCTCCGTCAGTGCCCCAGACCGGACCCGCGATTGCCGTAAACTGCTGCACCCAGAGCACCGGACCGCTTGCTGCGGCGGTGCCAAACCCATTACACCCTGCAGTGATCATGCAAGGATCGGCACGGTCCACCAGAGGGTTCACCCCTAGGCCTATGGGGCCAATACCTATTAGGGGCCCCTTTACTCTACAGCTGCCCCCTGACACTGTTATGTGGGCACACCCGCCTGTAGAAGAATACTACAGACGATACCTGCCAGCGGAGCCGAGTGGATATGATATGTCACTGTAATCAGCCTGCTAGGCCTTTGATTTACTTCACTGCAGAAGTTTGATGTTAACCCTTCCAGGACAGGAGTCCTACGTTTCTGATCCTTTGTTGCGGCTGCCAGTTTGTCCACGGCTCAGTGGTAGGTGTTGACCACTGAAATCACAAAGTCAGCAAGGCCACGTTTGTTTCCAGGATCTCCTGCCTGCTTTTGTACCCCACGCCAAGTTGTGCCTGTTCCTTTAGTTGCACCTTTTACCCTTCACCCCCTTTTCAGGTTGATCAGGGGTATTACAGCACTTGTCTTTGCTGTCCTTTTATTGTGCAACTTCATACTAAGGAACCGTGCCCGGAGACAGACTCAAAAGTACCTGAGCCTCTGAGATTCTTATTCTTTTACAAGTAATGTGCCCAGAGATGGACTCCACCGCATGAGAGCCTCTGTGATTAATAAGAAATAACCTGGGTACGGACTCATGTTTGCTCTTTGAGCCTCCAAGAACTTTTATACTGTTTTATCCATTTTGCTGTTCTATCATGGACTTATTCATTGTCATGGACTATCCTGGTTATAATGTTACGCTGTGCCAGGTCAGCGCCCCCGTTCCATTCACTATCCTGAGAGAAGAGAACGACGCCCCTTGTCACTACCCTTCACCTTTGCCAATTGGACCTGATGTAAATGTAAATGCAGATGAACTACATGTATGTATGCCTGCATGTCTCTATTTTCTATTTCAGGTAGAGATTCCAGTTGGGCGACCCATGATGGAGTACGAGGTCGTACTCAGCTTAAAGCAGTGGGGTATGTAGTGTACGGGAACTGTAATACCCGTCACTACCAAAGTGTCACTTGGTGTGCTGTCATCCCTCCTAATTATGGGGAAGTTGTTATATGTCAGTTTTATAAAATGTCATGTAATGTATGTATTTTCCTGTTACTGAAACTTGCATGTACAGGCCTGTAGGGGTGTCATTCCAGCTTCTAGTCGCTAGAGGGAGCTAGGGAGCCCTAGTTTATATAAGGCCCAGTCAGGGAAGTGCAAGGCAGACGGAGTCTAGTGTCTGTAATCTACAGTTGGAGATTAGACAATGTCTGAGACAAGTCCAGGCCTGAAGCCTGCTGTCCAGGAGAAGATTCCCTCCTGAATTCCCATATGCAGAAACAGGAATATGTTAGCTCAAGAGCCTGAGGAAGTTTCCAGAAGCTGAGAGAGACAGAGGCAAAGATCAGAGAAGCAAGAGGTACTCAGAAAGACAGAGGAGGTACTTATTAAAGCTATAGCCAAGGATATAAAGCCAGAACTAGGTTAATGGGCCTTGGTGAAGATATGCTATATTCCAGGATCAGACAGAATTAGAGTGCAAGCTCCTGTGCTGCAAGTCCTGTGTTCAACACTCTGTAATCACCTTGCTGTAACTGAATTGCCTGCATCGACCGAATTGCAAAATCGACTGTATGCCAAGGAACTGCGATTCCAATATTGTCTCTGCTTGAAAATTACTAAAGTTGGAGTTCTGTTTTAACACTACGTTTCCTCAATTTATTCCTGCATCCGCAAACGGCGTGCCACCGTTTACTTGGCACTGGCGTCACGAACTATTTCTACCTATACCTGCCCTTGCAGAGAGTCAGCTGTACCAGGTTAGTGTATATTGCACTACATCACCCAGAAACACCTACTGCACACAACTTGAGTACGCTGCAATTGTGCCATAGCAGATGTGCACGCTGCCCATGCCATAGGCACTAATGCATCCCCATACCATCAGAGATGCAGGCTTTTGAACTGTTTACTGATAACAAGCTGCATGGTCCCACTCCTCTTGAGTCCGCAGAACACAGACTCCATGGTTTCCAAAACAAAGTTCAAAATTTGATTCATCTGACCATAGAACAGTTTTCCATTTTGACTTAGACCAGGTGTTGGCAACCCGTGGCTCCGGAGCCACATGCGGCTCTTTTGATCCTTTGCCGCGGCTCCGGGGCGGATGCTAGCGAGGGGAGGAGGCGCACTGTGACACTTACCTGCTCTGCGCGTTGCCGCTGCTGACAGGTCGCCGCTCCGCTCCACACTGCCCGCCCGGTGACAGGCAATAGCGTTGCCGTTGCTAGGTAACACAACATGGCTGCCTCCATCAGCTCCGCTCCTCAGCTCCGCCTCGCCGCTAGTACAGTGCCTGGTGACGTCAGGCCGCCTGCGTGCGAGGGGAGGAGTGACGGAGCCGGAGCCAGCCTGAGCCAGCACTGCGCGGGAGTGAACAACACACACACACAAAAAAAAAGGTAACTTGTTAATTTAACGTTTATTTCTATGAGGAGGAGTAATTCTGAGGGGGTCAAACAAAGAAATAATAATAAAAAAAAAGTGACAAGTTATTTTTATAATGACGAGGATGACATTGGGCCCTCATTATTAATTATTATTTACATCAGGCACTGATTATGATTTATGGTACACTGGGGCCCTGATTAATTTTCTATGGCATTTTGGGGCATTGGTCATTTGGGGGCATTGGTCATTTTCTCTGGCACTTTGGGGCAGTAATTAGTTTTTTTATGGCACATTGGGGGCATTGTTATTGGCTGTGTAATGTGCTGTTCAATTGCATTCTTTGGTTGGAGTAGGTTGCAGGGAAAGGAAGGGGAGGGGGGTGGCTGGAGCTTGAGGGGGTCCTGAGGTTCAGGAGCAAAAATCCCATTAACCAGGTAATTTAAATATTTGAATTAGCTATTAATTTGCAAAAATATATTTTACATTGTTAAGTGAAAAAGTCCTTTTTTTCTTCAGATTGACAGCTGACTGCACGATCCTGTATGTAGCATTAAGGTAAGAAACAATATATGCAGTGTTATATTTGTTTTAAATGTCGCAATGGTTTTGCGGCTCCCAGTTTTTTTTTTCCTTCGGAAACGGGTCCAAGTGGCTCTTTATGTCTTAAAGGTTGCAGACCCCTGACTTAGACCATTTCAAATGAACTTTCACCCAGAGAAGACGGCAGCATTTCTGGATCGTGTTGACTTACGGCCTCTTTTTTGTCATGATACAGCTTTAACTTGCATTTGTGGATTGCACAGCAAACTGTGTTCACAGACAATGATTTCTCCTGAAGTTCTCCTGAGCCCATGCAGTTATTTCCAGTACAGAATCATGCCTGTTTTTGAATGCAGTACTTCCTGAGGGCCCATCCAATATTGACCATCAGCCCTGTCCTTGAGCTCATGGATTTCTCCAGATTCTCCAAAAATTTTGATGGTGGGATATTCAAAGTCTTTACAATGTTATGTTGAGAAACATTTATCTGAAATTATTCCACAATTTTTAGATATAGTTGTTTTCAGATTGGTGATCCTCTGCCCATTTTTGCATCTGAGAGACTCTGCCTCTCTAACATGCTCTTTTTATACTTGTGTGACTTAGTAGCAAATTGCTTTATTAGTACCACTTACTGTTCCAGCCTTTTGTTTCCCCTGCCCCATACGTTGCTGCTATCAAGTTTTAAATGAGTTAATTTTTTTATCATGAAATGGTAAAAGGTCTCACTTTCAACATCTGACTTGTGTTCTATGATCTAGTGAATAAAAATATGGGTCTAGGAGATTTGAAAATTATAGCATTTTGCTTTTATTGACATTTATTTCTATTTTACACAGTGTCCCAACTTTTTATATCATTTAATATGTGCGTTTAAGAGGCTGCTGGCACCTTATAACAGACTTACTGTATCTATGTCCAGTTATAATACTAAGTAGACCCTCCTAGATTGTAGGTGTGTGACTAACTGCAGATTTGTGGACCTATGCTATCTCTCCTTTATAACATGGTGGCTTATCTGCACAGAATTCAGTCATTTCACTTCTCCCAAAAATGCAGAGCTTAAAGGCTCTGTACGCCTTCAGGAGCATTCTTTTTACTGATTTTAGGCTAAACATCATTTCTTCAATTGGTCTTTAGTAAAGATATTGAGCCATTCTATCACAAAAAAATAACTGTTTGTCTAGCTAAACCTTATCTCTATACAGTAACTAAAAAGTCATAATTATTTAAGCCACATTCTTATCAGTAAGATAAGAATTGAGCTATAATGAGTGTTTATAATGTCAGAGATAAGGAGCCGGCAGCTGAGCTGTCTGATGGAACAGAGTGAAAATACAGAGCCTGCTACTAGAAAATCCCCAAACTGTACAGAGAAAGGGGTTAAATTTTTTTAATAAGGACCAAAATTAGTACAATGCAATAACACAAAAAAAATGCATTCAAAGGTGTAAATAGCCTTTAAGCAAAACTCAAGCAAAAGCATAAGCATTGCCAGTTTTATGTCTGTTGTCTCTTCCTGTGTGTCTGTGAATCCCCTCTCTCCCTCCCATCACAAAATCCTGCATACACCACTGGTAATCAAAGCTGAAATAAAAACTTTTAAAAATACTTGACAGAAAAGGAAATATCCATAAATAGGCTACTTTCACACTGGCGTTTTGGCTTTCCGTTTGTGAGATCCGTTCAGGGCTCTCACAAACGGTCCAAAACTGATCAGTTTTGCCCTAATGCATTCTGAATGGATAAGGATCTGCTCAGAATGCATCAGTTTGCCTCCGATCAGTCTTCATTCTGCTCTGGAGGCGGACACCAAAACGCTGCCTGCTGTCCGCCTGACGAAGCGGAGCCAAACAATATTTTCTCTGACACAATGTGGCACAATAGAAAACTGATCTGTCTCCCATTGACTTTCAGTGGAGTTCATCATGACGGATCCGTCTTGGTTATGTTACAGATAATACAAACGGATCCGTTCATGACGGATGCATGCAGTTGTATTATTGTAACGGATCACTTTTTGCAGATCCATGACAGATCCGCCCAAAACGCGAGGGTGAAAGTAGCCTTAAGTTACTGGAATAAAGAATCAAGATTTTATATTAACTGAGCTGCCCTTTTCCAAGCACCTGTTCAGTGCACAGCTCATGGAGCTGACTAGTCTTTGACATTTGTTTTCTCTTTAAATAATTAGTAATATTGTAATATTCTACAGTATTATTGTAATATAGTATACTTCATTTGAGAATCTTTGCTTTGTGAATACTTACTTGTTTCAGCTCCCATTCATGATGATCTCCGCTTCCATCCTGTCCTATCCTGATCTTGTAAATTTTGCCAATACTTGGTATTTCCACCTGGAAAGGTACAGTATGGAAGATAATATTCAAGATAAAGTAATATTCAGGTTACTTTACACAGAAGTACTGTTTGTTGTAAAATTACAGGTGACCTTAATGCTTCCCTATTGGGGGGAAGAGTCGCAGGTACATGTTTTCTCCTACAGGGAAGAATTTAGGTTATTTGATGACTAGTTTTCTTATAATAATATAACATTTTATTTAGAGAGAAAGTGTTTTCTGTGACCAATATGAAATAATACATTGCAATTTTTCATAGCATTATCCTTTTTAGACACTTTAAGATATTGCTCTACGAAATAAGAATGGAAATTGCATAGTGACTTAGAGGGGTTTTCCAGGATTTTTATACTGATGACCTATGCTCAGGATAGGTCATCAATATCTGGTTGGTGGGATCCGACACTCGGGACCTCTGCCTATCAGCTGTTTGAGAAGGCACCGCCATTCCTGTGATTACTGCGGCCTTCTACTTGCTTACCAAGCACAGCGCCTATCCTCAGGATAGGTCATCAGTATAAAAATCCCGGGAAAACCCCTTTAAAGCTACTTTCACACTGGTGTTTCTGGGTCCGCTTGTGAGATCCGTTTCAGAGCTCTCACAAGCGACCCAAAACGGATCAGTTCAGCCCCAATGCATTCTGAATGCATAAGGATCTGTTTAGAATGCATCAGTTTGGCTGCGTTTGGTCTCCGTTCCGCTTTTGAGGCGGACACCAAAACGCAGCTTGCAGCGTTTTGATGTCCACCTGACGATATATAGCCAAACGGATCCGTCCTGACTTACAATGTAAGTCAATGGGGACGAATCCGTTTTCACTGACCCAATACGGTGCAATTGAAAGCGCATCCGTCCCCCATTGACTTTTAATGTAAGTCAGGACGGATCAGTTTTGACTGACTCTTTTTTTAAAGAATAATGCAAACGGATCCGTTCTGAACGGATACAAGCGTTTGCATTATCGGTGCAGATATGTCTGTGCAGATACAAGACAGATCCGCACCGAACGCAGGTGTGAAAGTAGCCTAAGGCATGCAACTATAGGATTTACGTATAATCAGAATGTAACCTGCTGCAAAATAATCCACACGCAGCAGGTTACAGAGCTCAAGATGCAGAGCAGATTGATATATAGTTTTGTGGTAAAAGACTCAGTAAAACTTGTCATAAATACATTTAAATTCCAGTTTATTTTGAGCTTTGAAGTCCAGGAGGCGGTTCTATCAGTGATTGACAGCCTTCACTCTATGGCTGTGTATACAGAAATAGCTGTCAATCACTGATAGGACCGCCTCCTGGACTTCAAGGTGCAGAAAGAACAGGAATTTAAATAAATGAAATACAATGTGCTCAGCTCCTCCTGCTTTATAACATGCTGTCTTCAGCTCAGACTGTTCAACATGACAGGTTCCCTTTAATCTAAATTGCAAAGTGATCCCTTGAGTGGTGAATAGTCTTAGTTGGACCATCACTGGACAGAATATGTTTAAAAGGAATGTGTCATCAGAAAATGACCTTTTATGTCACGTTTTAGCGTTAAACATATTTTAAAAAAATATTTGGTGAGTTTGTTTTAATTCTCCTTGTCATTCTCTCTGTTATTCTCGCTCTGCACAGGTCACAGATCATGCCTAGAAAACTCTCTTATATAAGTCAATGAGGTCAGCTCCTGTCCGTTGTCAGGAAGTCTTAGGCTACTTTCACACTAGCGTTCGGGGCTCCGCTTGTGAGTTCCGTTTGAAGGCTCTCACAAGCGGCCATGAACGGATCCGTCCAGCCCTAATGCATTCTGAGTGGATGCGGATCCGCTCAGAATGCATCAGTTTGGCACCGTTTGTCCTCCGCTCAGCAGGCGGACCCCTGAACGCAGCTTGCAGCGTTCGGGTGTCCGCCTGGCCGTGCGGAGGCAAACGGATCCGTCCAGACTTACAATGTAAGTCAATGGGGACGTATCCGTTTGAAGTTGACACAATATGGCTCAGTTTTCAAACGGATCCGTCCCCCATTGACTTTCAATGTAAAGTCAAAACGGATCCGTTTGCATTATCATGAACAAAAAAAATAAAAAAATATATATTTTTTTTTGTTCATGGTAATGCAAACGGATCCGTTCTGAACGGATACAAGCGTTTGCATTATAGGTGCGGATCCGTCTGTGCAGATACCAGACGGATCCGCACCTAACGCAGGTGTGAAAGTAGCCTTAAAGGGGTTGTCTCACTACAGCAAATGGCATTTATCATATAGAGAAATGGAATACAATGCACTTACTAATGTATTGTGATTGTCCATATTGCCTCCTTTGCTGGTTTAATTAATTTTTCCATTATATTATACACTGTTCATATCCAGGGGTTTACGACCGCCTGGCAATCCAGCAGTGGTGGTCGTGCGTTCACACTATATGAAGCGCCAGCCTCTTTGGTGGCCCAGACTGTGAGAATGCACATAAGCACATATGCGCAGAAGATCCCGTCCCAACCACCTCAAATTTGAGCTGCAGTGGTGGCCGTAACCCCTGATTATGAGTAGTGTATAATGTTATAGAAAAGCCAGCAAAGACAATAAGGACAATCGCAATACATTAGAAAGTGCCTTGTATTAACTTTCTCTACATGATAACTTCAAATGGCGCTCCAGAATTCTTGCAATTTAGAAAACGTGTCTTTATGAGTGCAGAGTAGTGATGAGCGGCAGGGGCTATATTCGATTTTGCGATATTTCACGAATATTTTGTAGAATATTCATTATATATTTGCGAATTTCGAGAATTCAAGATTATTTTATTGAATGCGAAAAATCAGCAATGTAAAAATCACGTAATGCGAATTTGTAACGCAAAATACAGGCGTGGGTCACTTTGGCTACATTTTTCAAGCTGCTAGAGGTTTCATGAGTTTCTCCTGAGACTGGAGAAAATGGTTGGCACGGCAGAACATTACAATAGCTTTATATGCAGATAGAGTCAAGTGCTCCAATATATTCGCGATTGCGCTAATCGGCAGTGATTAGAATATTTTTTTGCACTACGTGCAACTTCACATTTTAGCAGGTCTGACTACAGATTACTGATTGGTGCACTAAGTATTGTTGTGAACTTGACATTGCTTCCTTCTCATTGGCCCACAAGCAAGAAACAGAGAGGAATCATGTGTTTAGATGGAAAAAAAATGCTAAATATTCGATATAACGAATATATAGCACTATATTCTAAATTTTCACAAATTCTAGAAGTGGCGATATTTGCGATAAAAATTCGCTATTCGAATATTCGAGCTCAACACTAGTGCAGAGTAGGAGGGATTCTTAAAGAAAGACTAACAGGTCTGTGAGAGCCAGAATTCTTACTGGTTGGCAGCTGATCAAATACTTATTTCAAGCAATAAAATGCAAATTAATTATTTTAAAAAACATATAATTTTCTGGATTTTTTTAGATTCTGTCTCTCACAGTTGAAGTGTACCTACGATACTTGCAGCATTCTCAAAGTGCAGCATTTCTAAGTGCACTAGAGATATTCAGGAGACTAACTTCGAGCTTTCCACTGTAGCAGAACTTCAGCTGTGTTTTTGGTGGTTACTCAGACACTCTGCTTCAAATCAGCAGAACTTCAGCTGTGTTTTTGGCGGCTACTCAGGCACTCTGCTTCAAATCAGCTAAGGAATTTGTTAGACAGGTTTTTGCTATTATCTGATTGCAAATGAGCATAGGGCCATTAAGGTGTTAAATTTGTTGTTGGGGAGGAGCTTTTGTGGGAGTGTGTGTATATATAGCAACATAGTATTAGCTTGCCTAATTATAGCTTGCATCATTCTCAAAGTGCATTATTTCTAAGTGCACTAGAGATATTCAGGAGGTAATCTGGAGGTTTAATACAATCTAAAAAAAGTAAGATTTGTTTGTTTAAATCTTTCCCCTCTTTAAAATGGTAGACCTGGTTCAGTGCAGGAATTGTTGCGCTTTTATTTCATGTTCCACTCTTCGGAGATTTGGATGCTGTGTGATCTGTAGACAGCTCTCCATAGTGCAGCAGGAAATTGCATTTTTTAAATCTGAGATTTGTAAACCAACTGTTAAACAAACTCAGGCTGGAAATGTTGCAATGCCACTGCCACAGAGGCCCCCTAGAAATGGAAGATGGGTTACTGCAGGTTCTGGTAGACTGAGGGTTGTTGATACAAGACATGTGCCACAGTCTGTGGATCTCCATAATTCATTTGCAGCACTTTCAGAGTGCAAGAGCTACATGGAGGATTGCTCAGGCACAGTGGGTGAGGAACAATCATCTCCTATGCCTAAGGTATGCAAGACTGCAGCCAAAGACACAAAGGATAAGGTGAGGACTGATAGTAAGCAGCTGTTGGTGGGCGATTCTATCATAAGAGGTGTGAAGTTTGAGGAAAATGGTTTTGTGAGATGTCTCCCTGGTGCTACCGCTAGCGGGGATAGATGACGTATCCTTAATATTGTTAGGCAAGCAAAGCAGGAAAGAGAGGTGGATGTTCTTGTCCATCTTGGGACAAATGATCTGGCTTACAATAAGGTTTCAAAGGTGAGGGAAGCTTTTCACACACTTGGAAATGATATACGGGAGGTTGCATCGACTGTTTCATTCTCTGCAGTTTTGCCTACACATAATCTTCAGCATGACAGGAAGATGTGCATTAAGGAATTCAATGTATGGCTTGGTGAATGGTGTCTGAACCAAGAGTTTGGCTTTGTGTCTCATGTTAGCTCTAGTTGGAATGGAAAAGAACTGTACAAGAAAGATGGTTTGCATCTTTCTCTCAAGGGAACGAATATCCTCAGTGAACAGTTCAAAGTATTTGCTAAGGAGCATTTAAACTAGGAAAGGCGGGCAAAAGAGGAGAATCCATCAGTTTGACTGCCCCCCGGAACAATGCCAGAAGATGCCAGTAGCACATAGGTTATGAAATGACAAGCTCAGAGTCTTGTCTACCAATGCTTGCAGTTTAGGGAATAAGATCAATGAACTTGAGTCTATAATGGCATCTGAGAATATAGACTGAGACATGGTTCAATGAGAGTAATGACTGGGATATAACAATACCAGGGTTCTCTCTATATAGGAAAGACAGAGAAGGCAAGAAAGGGAGAGGGGTGGCCCTGTATGTGAAAGATAGCATAAAATCTAATCTAATACAAGTTAGCGAGACCAATTTAGAGTCAGTTTGGGTTACGTTGCAGCTTGATAATCATAAGGTAACTCGTGTAGGTGTGATATATAGACCACCTAGCCAAGTCAAAGAATTAGATGATCTACTACTTGAGGAAATGGCTAAAATGACATTGAAAGGGGAAGTTTTCATTATGGGAGACTTTAATCTTCCTGATGTAAACTGGAAAGCCAAAATAGCTAGTTCTGCCAGGAGTACAGATATTCTAAATTCCCTACTGGGATTATCTCTACAGCAAGTAGTTGAGGAGCCAACCCGGAAGTAGGCCATTTTAGATTTAGTATTCACAAATGTGAATTTGGTATCTGATATTACTGTGGGGGAAAGCTTGGGATCTAGTGATCACCAGTCAGCGTGGTTTACTATAAGTACAGTGACTGAGTCACACTACACAAAAACAAAAGTTTTAGATTTTAGAAAAACTGACTTTTCTAAAATTAGATTAGTGCAGGGGCGGGCTGGGATGGGGGGCAGGGAGGCAATTGCCCCCCAGGCCGCCCTAAAAAACTGCCGCTGGGCCGTCTTTAACAAATTATTTATTTATTTATTTTTAATTTCTCAGGGCTGCACCGCCGATCACCACAGGCGGCCCAGCCCTGGATGTAATTGCAGCGGCGGTGGTGGCGGCGGGCAGTAAGAGATGAGCGCTTCCATTGTGAAAGCGCTCATCTCCATATCCATCTGTATCGCTGTGTCCTCAGGACAGCAATACAGATGCCTGTGCTGCGGCAGGGCAGGGGAGGGAGAGGCGTCTCCCTTCCCTGTTCTTCTGATAGGCCGCAGGCACTAATGCTTGCAGCCTATCAGAGGCCGTCATCATGCCGCCTGAGCCGGGCAGTACACAGCAGGGGACACAGGCTGGAAGAGGCCTGCATCGCATCGCTGCTGATGGAGGTAAGTATTAGTGTTTTTTTTTTGTTTTTGTTTTTCTTTGCGGTGGGAACTAAAACTATGGGGGGAGCTGGCATTTCTTACAGCCCCATTTTTTTTGGGGTGGCATTCTGGGGGCATTGCCCAATTTTTTGGGGGGGACACTATGGGGGCATTTCTTACTGGCACATTATGGGGGGCACCATGTGGGAGAGGACCACTATGGGGGCTTTAAAGGGGCTTTTTTTTATTGGCACATTATGGGGGGCACTATAGGGGAGAGCGGCACTATGGGGCATCTGTTGACACTATAGGGGCATTATTTGGGGGCACTATGGGGAAGTGGGGGGTTCTAAAGGGGCCTTTATTTATTGGCACATTATGAGGGGCACTATGGCATCTGGTGGCACTAAGGTGACATTTTTTACTGGCACATTATGGGAGGCATTATAGGGGAAAGTGGCACTATGGGGCATTATTTGGGGGCACTATGGGGAAGTGGGGGCTCTAAAGGGGCCTTTTTTATTGGCACATTTTGGGAGGCACTATGGCATCTGGTGGCACTAAGGTGGCATTTTTTACTGGCACATTATGGGAGGCATTATAGGGGAGAGCAGCATTATGGGGCATTATTTGGGGGCACTATGGTGGAGTGGAGCACTATTGGGGCATCTGGTGGCACTAAGAAGGGGCATTTTTACTGGCACAATATGGGGGAGAGGAGCACTATAGAAGCATCTGCTGGGGGCACTAAGAAGGGGCATTTTTTTACTGGCATATTATGGGGGACACTATCGGGAAGGGGGAGAGGAGCACTATGAGGGCATTTACTGGGGCACTATATAGGGGTATTTTATACTGGCATACATTATGGGGACATTAGCTCAACTGCGGGCACTAAGAGGGCGTATTTCATGTACTGTCATATTATAGGGAGAATTATTACTACTAGGAGGTATTATGCAGAGCTTTACTACTACTGGGGGGCTATGAGGAATATGATTACTAGTATGGGCACTATAGGGGCTTTATTACTACTAAGTGTGCTCTGGCAGAGAATTATTTCTATTGGTGGGATTTTAGGGAGCACTGTTACTTTGGGCGGCACCCTGGCACAGTATCAGCTTAGCACAATTATTTTTGGGGGACATTATCTTTATACTATTAGTGTCTGGCGCAGTTATTTTTTAGAGCACTGTGTGCCAATAATTATTGAAGGGGGCACTATCTGTGTGGTAGCAGTATTTCCAGGGGGACTGTTTCTGAAGTATAGTATTAAGGGTGGCAGGAAAGGGTGTTCAGAAGATGTGAAGATGATGGAAATGTGGGAAACTAATGTCTGTTTGTCAATCTCTGCAGAGACGGGAGATGGCTAAAAAATCATCAAAGTGATATAAAGTGATATATATTCGTAATTTCGAATATTCGAGATTTTTTTTTAATCAGTACACATGATCCCTCCCTGCTTCTAGCTTGTGGGCCAATGAGAAGGCTGCTATTTCTTTGACTTTAGGAGCATTGTTGATTGCTAATTTTCGTAATGCGAATTTTCGTAATGAGAATCAATGAGATCGTGAAAACTCAGATCCGATGGTATATTCTAACCCCCAGGCGTTCCCATGGTGACGGGGACTCTTGTCAGGGAGAAGTATGCCAAAGTTGAACAACTGTACAGATAAATAAAAAAAAGACGAATATTCTAAAAAACTAATATATTCATGTTTTAGAATATTCGTAATATTCAAAAACAAGAATATATAGCAATATAGCGAATATTCGAAAAAAAAAAAACTAACGAATATAGTGCAAATTAGCTAAGATAGTGCTATAATCTTCTTTAATAGTTGTAATTTTTCTCTCATCTGAAGTTCAGATTGTAAAAAAATTACAACTATTAAAAAAAAAGATTATAGAACATTATTAGCTAAATTGTTCTACATTAGTTTTTTTCGAATATTCGCTTTATTGCTATATATTCTTGTTTTAGAATATTACGAATATTTGAAAAATGAATATATAGCACTATATCGAATATATTAATTTTCTATAATATTTGTCTTTTTTTTTATCTGTAGTTTGGCATACTCCTCCCCGACAAGCATCCCCGTCACCATGGGAACGCCTGGGGATTAGAATATACCATCGGATCTGAGTTTTCACAATCTCATTGATTCTCATTACGAAAATTCTCATTATGAAAATTCATATTACGAAAATTCGCAATCAACACTATTCCTAACGAATATTCGAATTCGCGAATATTCAACGAATATTCTACAAAATATTAGCGAAATATCGCAAATTCGAATATGACCCCTGCCGCTCATCACTAGTCATTATTTCAGAAGACTTAAAGGTAGGCAGACAATGTCATAGAGCAGCAGGAAATGCTAGCAGAATGCTTGGGTGTATAGGGAGAGGCATTACCAGTAGAAAGAGGGAGGTGCTCATGCCGCTCTACAGAGCACTAGTGAGACCTCATTTGGAGTATTGTGCTCAGTACTGGAGACCATATCTCCAGAAGGATATTGATACTTTGGAGAGAGTTCAGAGAAGAGCTACTAAACTGTTACATGGATTGCAGGATAAAACTTACCAGGAAAGATTAAAGGACCTTAACCTGTATAGCTTGGAAGAAAGACGAGACAGAGGGGATATGACAGAAACTTTTAAATACATAAAGGGAATCAACAAGGTAAAAGAGGAAAGAATATTTAAAAGAAGAAAAACTGCTACAAGAGAACATAGTTTTAAATTAGAGGGTCAAATGTTTAAAAGTAATATCAGGAAGTATTAGGCCACTTTTACACGAGCGAGTTTTCCGCGCGGGTGCAATGCGTGACGTGAATGCATAGCACCCGCACTGAATCCGGACCCATTCATGTCAATGGGTCTGTGTACATGAGCGTTGTTTTTCATGCATCAGTTCTGCGTTGCGTGAAAATCGCAGCATGTTCTATATTCTGCGTTTTTCACGCAGCCCTGGCCTGATAGAAGTGAATGGGGCTGCGTGAAAAACGCATCGCATCCGCAAGCAAGTGCGGGTGCAATGCATTTTTCACTGATGGTTGCTAAGAGATGTTGTTTGTAGACCTTCAGTTTTTTATCACGCGCGTGAAAAACGCATCAAAACGCATTGCACCCGCGCGGAGAAAACTGAACAACTAAACGCAATCGCAGACAAAACTGACTGAACTTGCTTGCAAAATAGTGCGAGTTTCACTGAACGCACCCTGAACGCATCCGGACCTAATCCGTCACGCTCGTATGAAAGAGGCCTTACTTTACTGAGAGAGTAGTGGATGCATGGAATAGCCTTCCTGCAGAAGTGGTAGCTGCAAATACAGTGAAGGAGTTTAAGCATGCATGGGATAGGCATAAGGCCATCCTTCATATAAGATAGGGCCAGGGGCTATTCATAGTATTCAGTATATTGGGCAGACTAGATGGGCCAAATGGTTCTTATCTGCCGACACATTCTATGTTTCTGTTTCTATAAAAATTACACACCCCTCCATTCTTTGTAGGTGGGAAAACTTGCAAAATTGCCAGTGTATCAAATACTTGTTTTCCCCACTGTAGATAGCGACATGAAAAATGTAAAAATAAAATAAAATTATTTAAAAACGTGAACATTGGGTAATTTGCTCATGACACATAATTGCCTTTAATGAGATGAAAAGTCACATGAGCACCCACAGAGTCATGTCCTGAAATGCTGCTTATCCACCTCACCTTGTCCTTTTAATCTGATGATTTTTGTTTAGGAACCGTGCTGAGTTTTTAAAGCAGACTAGAGAAGAATATTTTGTTTTTTATGCCAGTCTAATAAAATATTCACATAAAGCAAATCTAGAGGGGAAACTACATTGTCAGTTACACTGCTTTCTGTTATGTTGACTGTAGTTACCTTAAATTGATCTTCTTGTCTAGGTTGAAAGAGATGGTCTTTATTGCCTTTTCCAAGAGAGATAGGACCTGTGGACCCCTTGCTTCCATACACCCACAGGGTTACATTGGCGGATGTTCCAGAAGTTCCAGTCAATACAGACACTTTCCAGTCATTTGATGTATAAGGAGGGATCTCATGGCTACTCTGTCTTCTAGCACCTAGTGCAAAATCAAATTGATGCTATTATAGATATCACCTGCTAGTAATACTAACATGGGAATTTGAAGCAAAAGTGATCTGATGAATGTCAGTAGAGTTTTCGGTCTATCCATGTATGCTCTCAGCATGTACTGACTCAAATGTAATAATAAGCTTTAGTGTAACAATAAGGGCTCATGCACATAAGCGTATGTATTATGCGGTCCACAAAAAACAGATCCACAAAAAATACGGACGATGTACGTGTGCATTCCGTATTTTGCGAAATGGAACAGCTGGCCCCTAAGGCCTAAGGCCTCATGCACATGACCATGATGTGTTTTGCGGTCTGCAAATCGCGGATCCGCAAAACACGGATGGCATCCGTGCACGTTACGCAATTTGCGGAATGGCATGGACAGCCTTCAATATAAATGCCTATTCTTGTCCGCAAAGCGCGGACAAGAATAGGACATGTTATAGAACGGAGCAATGGATGCAGACATCACACGGAGTGCTGTCCGCATCTTTTGCGACCCCATTGAAGTGAATGGGTCCGCATCCGAGCCGCCAAAACGGCGGCTCGGATGCGGACCAAAACAACAGCCGTGTGCATGAGGCCTTATTCACACAGTCAGTGTTCGGTCAGTGATTTCCATCAGTGATTGTGAGCCAAAACCAGGTGCAGCTCTAAACACAGAACTGGTGCAGATCTTTCCCTTATACCTCATGTCTGTGGAGGCTCCAATCCTGGTTTTGGCTCACAGTCACTGATCGAAATCACTGATCAAAACACTGATGTGTGAATGAGGCTTAATAGAACAGTACTATCCCTGTCCGTAATGCGGACAAAAATAGGACATGTTCTATTTTTTTTCAGAACGGAAATACGGACATACGGAAACGGAATGCACACGGAGTAACTTATTTTTTTTATTTTTTTTGCGGACCCAATGAAATGAATGGTTACACATACTGTCTGCAAAAAAAAAAACGGAACAGACACGAAAAGAAAATACATTCATGTGCATGAGCTCTAAAAAAGATAGAGAATCTGATGCACCAGTCTTTCTGCAACGTAAAAACTCACAAGCACATTAATAAATATGGAGTATAAAATGTACACAATCACTGTTAAAGGGGTATTCCGGTAGGTAAAAGATATCCCCTATCCACATGATAGGGGATAACTATCAGATTGATGAGGGTCCTGCCACTGGAGCCCCCACAAGAACGGGACCCCATACCCCCTGCTGCTACACGCATATGCCCAGCCGCTCCATTCATTTCTTTGGGAGTTCCGAAGATAGGTGAGCGCTCTACTCGGCTATCTCCGGATCTCCCATAGAAAGAATGGAGCAGCCGCGCACATGTGTGACCAGCCACTCTGCTCATTTCAGGAAAGCAGCAGGAGGCCAGCAGGGAGTATAGGGCCTCTGTCCTCTTGATCTGTGGAGGTCCCAGTGGTAGGACCCCCACCAATCTGATAGTTATACCCTATTCTGTGGATAGGGGATGCTTTTGCCTACTAGAATACCCCTTTAATGCAAATGCTCCAAGGCAGTCCTTCAAGAAAAAAAAATAACTAGAATGATCTGAGACTTTAGAGCCATGCACAGTCTCTAATAGAAAACGTAGGTGAAATGTACCGGTAACTTAATTACGCTGAACAAAAATATAAACGCAACACTTTCGGTTTTGCTCCCATTTTGCATGATCTGAACTCAAAGATCTGAAACATTTTCTACATACACAAAAGACCCATTACTCTCAAATATTGTTCACAAATCTGTCTAAATCTGTGTTAGTGAGCACTTCTCCTTTGCCGAGATAATCCATCCCACCTCACAGGTGTAGCATATCAAGGTGCTGATTAGACAGCATGAATATTGCACAGGTGTGCCTCAGACTGCCCACACTAAAAGGCCACTCTGAAATGTGCAGTTTGATCACACAGCACAATGCCACAGATGTTGCAATGTTTGAGGGAGCGTGTAATTGGCATGCTGACTGCAGGAATATCTACCAGAGCTGTTGCCCGTGCAATGAATGTTCATTTCTCTACCATAAGCCGTCTCCAAAGTCGTTTCAGAGAATTTGGCAGTACATCCAACCGGCCTCACAACCGCAGACCACGTGTAACCACACCAGCCCAGGACCTCAGCATCCAGCATGTTCACCTCCATGATCGTCTGAGACCAGCCACCCGGACAGCCAGTGGCGTCTCTAGCTTTCAAATTTTGGGGGGGCACACTGGAGGCCAGGACAAAAGTAGGGGGGGGCAGCTATAACAACGATACATTTACACAAGTACGCTTAGAAATGCTGCAATACTTTACCCAATACCTAAAACCGCAACAGGGAAGAAAAGTCCAGCTGTCTGTGGATGACACTTTTATAGAGAGGGGGATCTGTGGATGACACTGTTATGGGGGGGATCTGTGGATGCCACATACCGTATATAGCATCTTATGCTATATGTGTCATCCACAGATCCACCCCATGACAGTGTCATCCCCATTTCCCCCTCCATAACAGCGTCATCCACAGATCTCCCTCCCTATAACAGTGTCATCCACAGATCTCTCTCCCCGCCTCTCACAGGAGTGTACATATATAAAATAAACATATTTCACATGAAAACGTACAGTTACTTGGCTTGGCCCTTGGGGATCTCGGACACCACTTCAACACTTGGCCGGGGGCTCGGCGGAGCTGATGTTGTGTTTTATCCTAATGAGAAAGATTTCATAATAAGGATTTGGAGAAGGGGCAGAGGGATAGCAGAGCAGGGAGAGGCTGGTGCTGCTACTAGGGGGTCATACCATGGGGGAGTAATAAAACCCACCATAATGCCCCCCAGTAGAAATAATTCTCCTTATAATGTGCAAAACATACCCCCTTATGCCCCCAGTTGAGCTAATTTCCCCCATAATGTGCCAGTATAAAATACCCCTATATAGTGCACCAGTAAATGCCTCCATAGTGCTCCTCTCCCCCCTTCCTGCTAGTGCCCCCCATAATGTACCAGTATAAAATGTCCCATATATCGTGCCCCAGTAGATGCCCTCAGTGTCCCCCATAATTTGCAAGTATAAAATACCCCTTCTTAGTGCCCCCCGTAGATGACTCCATAGTACTCCTCTCTCCCCTTCTCCATAGTACCCACCATAATGTGTCCCAGTATAAAATGCTACTGTACAGAGCCCCCCATATAAAACACCCCTTCTTTGTGGCCTCAGTAGATGCCCCTATAGTGCCCACCAATAATGTGCCAGTAATAAGTGCCCTCAATAACGTGCCAGTAACAAGAGCCCCCCAATGTGCCAGTAATAAGCCCCATCACGTGGCAGTAACAAGAGCCCCCATCACGTGGCAGTAATGAGCCCCCCATCACGTGCCAGTAATAAGCCCCCCATCACGTGCCAGTAATAAGCCCCCCATCACGTGCCAGTAATAATCCCCCCATCACGTGCCAGTATTAAGCCCCCCCATGTTCCAGTATTAAGTCCCCCCATCATCATGTGCGAGTATTAAGTCCACCCATCATCATGTGCCAGTATTAAGTCCCCCATCATCATGTGCCAGTATTAAGTCCCCCCATCATCATGTGCCAGTATTAAGTCCCCCATCATCATGTGCCAGTATTAAGTCCCCCCCCATCATCATGTGCCAGTATTAAGTCTCCCCCCATCATCATGTGCCAGTATTAAGTCCCCCCCATCATCATGTGCCAGTATTAAGTCCCCCCATCATGTGCCAGTATTAAGTCCCCCCCATCATGTGCCAGTATTAAGTCCCCCCCATCATGTGCCAGTATTAAGTCCCCCCCATCATGTGCCAGTATTAAGTCCCCCCATCATCATGTGCCAGTATTAAGTCCCCCCATCATCATGTGCTAGTATTAAGTCCCCCCATCATCATGTGCCAGTATAAAGTCCCCCCATCATCATGTGCCAGTATAAAGTCCCCCCCATCATCATGTGCCAGTATAAAGTTCCCCCCCATCATCATGTGCCAGTATAAAGTCCCCCCCATCATCATGTGCCAGTATAAAGTCCCCCCCATCATCATGTGCCAGTTTTGTAATAAGCCCCCCCCAATGTGCCAGTAACACTATTGTAAAAAACAAACAAAAAAAAACACTTATACTTACCTAAGTGTCAGCGATGCGATGCAGCCTCTTCCTGTGTCCCACGCTGTAATGTAAGGCTCAGGCGGCACGATGACGTCATTGCGCCGGCCTCGGATAGGCTGCTGGCCTAGTGCCTGCAGGCAGGGGCGTACATAAAAATCACTGGGCCCCATAGCAGGAATCTAAATTGGGCCCCCATTCCCCTTTTATAGCCCCTCCCTTTGTTCCATGAACTATTCTTGCTGCTGCGTTTTATAATTTATGCCATCAGGGCCGGAATGGGATTACAAAACAGCCCTGGCACACAAAAGAGGTATAATAGATGCAGATGTATATTATATACAGCAGTGTACAGTTATGTGAGGTACGCGGTATAATAGATGCAGTGTGTACAGGTATATAGTATATTCCCTAGTGTTCTGATATGTGAGGTACAGGGTATAATAGATGCAGTGTGTACAGGTATATAGTATATACAGCAGTGTACTGATATGTGAGGTACGGGGTATAATATATGCAGTGTATACAGTATATACAGTAGTGTAATATGTGAGGTACGAGGTATAATAGATGCAGTGTGTACAGATATATAGTAAATACAGCAGTGTATTGACACCTCGTGCCTCAGATATCAGTACACCGCTGTATATACTATATATCTGTACACACTGCATCTATTATACCTCGTACCTCACATATATAGTATATACAGAAGTGTACTGATATCTGTACACACAGCATCTATTATACCTTGTACCTCACATATCAGTGCACTGCGGTATATACTATATATCTGTACATATTGCATGTATAATACTGTGTAATATATGCAGTGTGTGTGCATGTATGTGTGTGTATATATATATATATATATATATATATATATACAGAGCAGTGTATTGATGTGACACATAGAAGGTATAATACTGTAGATGCAGTGTTTATAGAAATATGTGGTCAGTTATACATTATGGTCACTGTGTGTGTGAGGTACATGAGGTAGTGGTAACTGTCTGAAGTAGTATACATGAGTGAGCAATGAGTAAAAACAGGGCATGGAGGGGAAGTAAATGATGAAAAGTGGAGGACCTCCTCTTACCTCTCCATTCCAGTCTGTATGGATCAATGCAGAGCTGCTTGTGAACTTTTAATACTTGCTGTTAGGGGTTGAAGGACCTGTGATGATGTCATCACAGGTCCTGGCAGATGTACTTTTGAAACCTAGGAACTACACCATTTTTGGTGCAGTTCCTTTGCTAGATTCTGCAGGACCTGTGATGTTGAAGATGATGTCATCACAGGTCCTGGCAGATGCACTGTTCTAACCTGGGAACTACACTTTACACTGTGCAGTTCCCTTACAGGACCTGTGATGACATCATCAAAGGTCCTTTAGCTTTAGAAAGGTAAACAGGAGTAATTAGGGGGCGGGGCCTCTCCTCCACTTCGGTGCCTGCCTGCAGCCTATCAGAGGAAAGGGAAGGGACACGCCTCTCCCTCCCCTGCACCTCCGCTGGCATAGGCAGTTTACAATGGAGATGAGCGCAATGGAAGCGCAAATCTCCCTGTGCCCGGCGGCGGCTGCTCACTTGTGGGGGGGTCATTTTAGTTGGGGGGGCACATGGGGGGGCACAGCATGATGTAGGGGGGGCCGTGGCCCCCTCTGGCCCCCCCCTGGCGACGCCACTGCGGACAGCTGCAGTAACAATTGGTTTGCATAACAAAAGAATTTCTGCACAAACTGTCAGAAACCGTCTCAGGGAAGCTCATCTGTAAGCTCGTCGTCCTCATCGGGGTCTGGACCTGACTGAAGTTCGTCTTTGTAATGTCGTGCAACAAATGTCGACGTGTAGCCCTAGCCTAAAAGGAATCTGTCACCAGGAAAATCACTGGAATGAGTTTTTTGTCTGGATGCGATACGTGTAGCGAACACACAGCATCCGGACTGAATCCTGACCCATTAATTTCACTGGGTCTGTGCACATGAGCTTTGGTTTTCACACATCATCTCTGCATTCAGGAAAAATTGCAGCATGTTCTGTATTGTGTTGTTTACCCAGCTATGGCTCCATAGAAGTGAATTGGGGTTGTGTGAAAAACGGAAGGCATCCGGATACAATGCGTTTTTCACTGATGGTTGCTAGGAGATGTAGATTGTTATTCTTCAGTTTTGTTTATGCACGTGAAAAAAACATACAATCCGGATTGAAAAAAACCGCAAACACTGAACGTAATTGAAGACAAAACTGAATGAACGTTCATGCAAAACTATCATTTTTTTCCCCTGAACAGATCCTGACACAATCTGTTGCTTATGTGAAAGAGGACCTAGAGTACCTTTACACCTAGACCGAGGACCTAGAGTACCTTTACACATGGCGATTCCATCAGAAAATCCGCAGGTGCAGAATTTTTGGGTGGATTTTTGTTGTTGTGGATTTCCTTATGAGAATCCCTCCATTCAATTCAATACGAAATTGACTCTGCAGTGGAAAAATCTGCAGAAAAATATGCTACAAAATCCGCACAGATTTAGTTGCAGATTTCTCCATGCAGATTTTTCGGCAGTGTTTTCCACTGCAGAATCAATTTCCCATTGAATTGAATGGAGAGATTCTCATACAGGAAATCTGAACCACAACATTATTTAGGCTGTGGAATGTAAATTCTGCAAAGAACCACAATGCAAGGATAGACAATTTTCAGCCCATAGGATAAGGGCTCATGTAAACGATTGTGCCATGTTTTGCGGTCCGGAACAGGCGGCCCATGATAGAAATGTCTATTCTTGTCCGCAAAACAGACAAGAATAGGACATGTTCTATTATTATTTTTTTTAAACCACGGAACGGAGCAACGAATGCAGACAGCACAAAGAGTGCTGTCCGCATCTTTTGCGGCCCCATTGAAATAAATGCGACCACATCCGAGGGAGCTACAAAAAATGTGGCTCAGATGTGGACCCAAACAAAGGTCGTGTGCATGATTTCTAACATTGTGTAAGTGTTGATGTTGCAGATTTTCTGGCGGAAAATTCAGCCAGGTATGAGGGTACCCTTAAACAAAGAACAGTGCCTTGTAAAGCTAGCTGAGCTGAATGTAATGATACCTTTCCTTTAGCGATCCTTTGCTTCATTCTGGAGTAAAAGTACTGTTTATTCTTATGCAAATGAGCAGTTAAAGAGCATCTGTCAGCATGAACTACCCTATTAAGCCAGGCATACTATCTGGTAGGGTTGATCATGCTGATTGAAACAATACCCTGTTTTTGTCTGTATGTTGAACTGATGCAGAGATGTCTGTGCTTTTATTCACGGGTGAATGGGCAGCATGGTGGCTCAGTGGTTAGCACTGGTGCCTTGCAGTGCTGGGGTATTAAGTTCAAATCCAACCAAGAACAACATCTGTATGGAGTTTGTGTGGGTTTTCTGCCACACTCCAAAGACATACTGATAGGGAACTTAGATTGTGTGATTCCTTAGGGACAGTATTTAGAAGCAAAGACTCTTTTTGGCCCAGAACATATTTATAAATATTACTAAATCAATAGCCATGGGTTATAAGGTTTTGTTTTTGGACTATTTATTCTTTGATTCAATTATAACTCTTATTTTTATCCTATTTAAAATAAAATAATCAAAAATAAAAATGTTTAGTTATTTATTTAAAAAAAAAGCCTTACGTGATTCTAAAAACAATCAAAGAGCATTTGTGTTTTATTTTTTGTTTTACTGTATATAATAAATAGCGGGGCTTGGACTTAATTTTGTGTGGGAGCAATAAATGTGTTATTTTTCATACTATCTTTGCTCTGATATACTAAGTATCAATATGTCTTTTAATGTTGCTTGTTTAGTTCACACATTAAATGTTGCCACCTGGTATCAAGGAGAAACTAGCTTACTATGTTCTCAAAGTTCACCTTGTTAATAACCGCTGTATCTGTCATAGGAGCTCTGCTTATAGGTTATCAGAGATTGTTTGCCACGATCTAAATAGCAAAATTCAGCTGTCCCTTACTGCCAGATTTAACAATTTAGGGCACTTTCACAATAGCGTTATTCCGTCCTAGGGGCTCAATACCGGAAAAGAACTGATCAGTTTTATCCCCATGCATTCTGAATGGAGAGCATTCCGTTCAGGATGTCTTCAGTTCAGTCACTGAATGGCGTTTTGGACGAAGGAAATACCGCAGCATGCTGCGGTATTATCTCTGTCCAAAATTCCGGATGAATTGCCGGTCTGCGCATCCCGGATCCGTTCTTGCAATGCATTTGTAAGACGGATCCGCATCCGGATCCGTCTACAAATGCTGTCTGTTTCCATGCAGAGTTCCGGCAACAGAACTGCTTGCCGGATCACTCTGAAGCAAGTGTGAAAGTAGCCTAAGTGGCCCTGAAATAGCCTACCGCTATGTCTATTTTCATCAAAGGAATCTCATGTCTCTTCCGCCTATATTAGATAGCTTTGTCTGGACTCTAGGGAGATGTCTTCCGTATGGCTCTCTTGATTGTTCACTAAAATCAAACTAGCGCTCCCCCAACATGTTTCGCCACTGCTGTGAAGTCCTCAAGGGTTTGGACAGGAAGCAATGATAATGACTGTAAAGCGCTGTAGAATATGTCAGTTCTATATACATGAGCAAGTGTGAGAACCAGGGGCTGACTGGAGCACTGCTTTTGTAACGCTCCTGTGCTACGCACAAAGAGGAGGGGATTGTGCAGAGCACAGGGGCATTACAAAGGTAGGGCTCCAAGGGCTCTGGACAGCCCCCTGGTGCTCCAATTTTCTAATTTGCATATAAATAAAAACTCGGATATCTCTGCAGCAGTTCAACATACAAACAAAAGAAAAGTGTAATTTTAATTAGCACGATCAAACCTACCAGGCAGTATGTCTGGTTTCATGGGCTGATCATGCCAACAGAGGCATCCTAAGTGCATCCAAGCCACTCTGTGTACCCTTGCTCCACCTGTTTCATTTGCCAGCCCCTTCCTCTCCTTGATTGGCAGAGTCAGGTAAGATGACTATGCAGGAACCTTTCCTTGTCAATGAAGAAAGAGAGGGAGGGGCTGGCAGAGGAAGAAGGAGGAACAAGAGTACAAAGAGTGCCTTGGGTCTGCCCTTGGTGCACTTAACTGCACAATTGCATATAGATTTAAAAGTACTTTTTCTCCAGAATGAAGTAACGAATGGCTAAATGAAAGGTATCATTGGCATTGTGCCTAGTTTAACAGTGAATTTCCTGATGACAGACTCCCTTTAAGGGTTCTTTCACATGAGAGATTTCTATATACATGAGTAAAATAAATAAATATGCAAATGAGCAAGTGTGAGCACCAGGGTCCGGCAGGAGCACTGCTTTTGTAACACTCCTCTGCTGTACTCAAAGAGGAGTGTGCAGAGCACAGGGGCATTACTAAAGCAGTGCTCCAAGGGCTCTGGTCAGCCCCCTTGTGCTCCAATTTGCTAATTTGCATATAAATAAAAATAAAATATAAAAGGTCTTCAACGAGTGAAAATTTGGTCATTGGGTAATTGCGTCATTCATGTCGTCACAAAAATCGTCATTTTCCAGTAGCAGATCGTGCTGTGTAAACAGCATCTGCTGCCGGCAAACAAAGAGTCTGTATGGGGACAAGCGATGGCATTAGTGATTGCTCCTACCCATACTGTGGAGGAGATCGTTGCATGTAAATGCAGCGGTCTCCTCCGCTGACGGCAGGTGCTTGTCGGGAAGGAATTCTTCCTTCCTGACAATCGCCTGCAAAATTGGCCTGCGTAAAGTGGCCTTAAGAGTAGCTCTCTGATTCACTAAGAAGCAAAAACAGTCTACACACTATGGAAAATACTTAATAAAGACCAGTTGAAAAAAATGGCGCAAAATAAGTAGAATGCAATAATTATAAAAAATGCCAATAATGTGTCCATAGCCATTAAAGTACATACTGTACAAGAAGGAACTTCTTTCATCTTAAATTGAGCATAATAACGTACTAAAACACTAATAGGGTGGTCGCCCTGGTCTTCTTCTGATCTCCTAACTTTTGCAGCACTCTCTTTTGTACAGTGTAGTAATAGGGCGGGCATAGAGGTACATACAGGGGTGGATTGGCCATAGACCTTACAGGGAAATTTCCCGACGGGCCAATACCCAGGGGGCCGCCTGGGCCCTCCTCACGGCCGTCCAGTGGAGGTATTTAGGGATGTATTTTGTGCTTCTGGCAGTATTTTTTGATGGACTGCGGTATTTGTCTCTGTTGAGGTGGTATAATGTGCCACAATATGGTATTGCTGGCCCTGCCTTCCATCAATTTGGACCAGACTACAAAACGGGGCCACTTTTAGTATTTTTTCCAGGGCCACTTTAAGTTCCCAGTCCGCCCCGGCCTCTACTGTTTTACATAAATTTCATAAGATCATATATATGGGTGCTGCATACATGGATAAATTGTCTCCTAGAAGGGCTCTGCATGTGCATCCATTAATATGTTTTTATGTAGAGACAGTCTGGACATAGAAGTTTGCTGATGCTACTATGACATTCTCATAGGCAAAAAACAAGTTGTTGCTTAGTCAATTGGAAATACATGACTATTCATCTACTTTATATTTCCTATTAGTGCAATGACAGAGCAAATATGGTGGATTTATTCTTTTTGTGACAGAAACTTTCCTGCATAAAAAAACTGATCCATTGAACGTTGTCTGATCACGTACCAAACAAATCCTGACATTTTACACTGAGCAGAGGACAACCTGGCTGTGGTCACTTAGTGTGAGGTAATATCCTAAACACTCACATTTCCTTTCCTCCCCGGTGTCTCGTAATGCACACAGTATGAGCTCATATTGAACATGACCGCTCTCGATCAACAACTCACTTTTGCTTGAAGGGGGAGACGCTGATGGGCTCTGAGCCACAGGGTGCAGTGTTTCTTCTATTACTTCATCTTGGAGCAGAAGCTCTTCCGTTTTCTGGCTGAGAGTTGCAGATGTCCCCATAGGTTTTTCCCTGCCAACTAAAAGAAAAAGGGACATGTATTGAGTAAGGAGAGCGTTCCTCTCTCTGTATCTTGTATCTCGTATTTTTG
This sequence comes from Bufo bufo, assembly GCF_905171765.1. NCBI lineage: Eukaryota > Metazoa > Chordata > Amphibia > Anura > Bufonidae > Bufo > Bufo bufo. Next base: position 131,273,202 of record NC_053393.1, read on the forward strand.
AAGCAAAATATGTTCAGAAGACCCAGAAAGGAAGGTGGACACAAGGGTCGCATATTAACTGCTTCTTTAGATATATTTCTCTGTATTGATCCAGAGCACAGCAGCAGAAAATGTCAGGAGCGGCTAATGCCGAAAAAACATTTTAGACATTCTTGAGCAGATAACTGAAAAATTGAATGTAATGTCTGTGTGATTTTCCTGCTTTAGTTAATATCTAGTTTGTATTTTATTATCCTATTTTGATTTGCTGTGTAATCTCCTGTGCTGATTAATTGTTATGGTCTGCAATGATTTTTCCATGGACATAATTGTAAGCATAAGAAGGATGGATTGCTCACTTTTAACAACAGGTAAATGAGTTGTCCAGGTTCAGAGCTGAACCCGGACATATCCCCTTCTTCACCCAGGCAGCCCCTCCGAGATGAGCATCGGAGCATTTCATGCAGGGCAAGGGCTTTTTCATTAGAAAGCAGGTACCAGGTCTCTGCTAGGCAGAGCTGTAAAACAGTGCTAAAGCCTGCCCATTTGTGTCGGTGATGTCACTGGGAACACTGCTAGGCAGAAGCCTCCACCTAGCACTGTAAGTTTGTACAGGGGCTGCCTGGGTGAAGAAGGGGATCTGTCCGTGTTCAGCTCTGAACCTGGACCACCCCTTTAAGGGTGTTGCCTCTCCTGACATGTCTTTTTAGTGACTACTTGCGCTCCCAATGTAAAGATAGTTACGGAGTATTGATTATGACTCTATTTTGTACGATTCCTTTATTATTCCTGCTAGAAGTTATGAATGAATCACTAGCAGTTTGCAATGAAGGTCCAGGTGGGTGTTACCAGTTGGGTGTGTGTTCCTGCACAGTCTGACATTATCCAATCAGTGTTGACAGTGTCAGACTGTGTAGAGACACCCCCCAACTGGTAACATCCATCTGGTCCTTCATTGCAAACGGCTAGTGATAACAGGAATAATAAAGGAATGGCACACTTCTAGTTGGAGAACTGTTCTTTGAGGCAGCTTTACACAGGTTAAAAGAAGGAAGTGCAAAATAAGGAAACCCCATCCCCTTAATGTCTATATGTTCTATGTGATTCCTGTGTCATAGCAAGTATGTACATGCAATATCTACACACAGATATACATGTAAGAAACAGCCCAACGATGTCCCAAGATTCATTAGTCTGTTTAAACTGTGTTAAAGTTGAATGTACAGGTGAAACTCCAAAAATTTGAATATCGTGCAAAAGTTCATTTATTTCAGTAATGCAACTTAAAAGGTGAAACTAATATACACTCACCTAAAGAATTATTTGGAACACCATACTAATACGGTGTTGGACCCCCTTTTGCCTTCAGAACTGTCTTAATTCTACGTGGCATTGATTCAACAAGGTGCTGATAGCATTCTTTAGAAATGTTGGCCCATATTGATAGGATAGCATCTTGCAGTTGATGGAGATTTGAGGGATGCACATCCAGGGCACGAAGCTCCCGTTCCACCACATCCCAAAGATGCTCTATTGGGTTTAGATCTGGTGACTGTGGGGGCCATTTTAGTACAGTGAACTCATTGTCATGTTCAAGAAACCAATTTGAAATGATTCGAGCTTTTTGACATGGTGCATTATCCTGCCGGAAGTAGCCATCAGAGGATGGATACATGTTCTCATTCTGTTTTACGCCAAATTCGGACTCTACCATTTGAATGTTTCAACAGAAATCGAGACTCATCAGACCAGGCAACATTTTTCCAGTCTTCAACAGTCCAATTTTGGTGAGCTCGTGCAAATTGTAGCCTCTTTTTCCTATTTGTAGTGGAGATGAGTGGTACCCGGTGGGGTCTTCTGCTGTTGTAGCCCATCCGTTTCAAGGTTGTGCGTGTTGTGGCTTCACAAATGCTTTGCTGTATACCTCGGTTGTAACGAGTGGTTATTTCAGTCAACGTTGCTCTTCTATCAGCTTGAATCAGTCGGCCCATTCTCCTCTGACCTCTAGCATCCACAAGGCATTTTTGCCCGCAGGACTGCCGCATACTGGATGTTTTTCCCTTTTCACACCATTCTTTGTAAACCGTAGAAATGGTTGTGCGTGAAAATCCCAGTAACTGAGCAGATTGTGAAATACTCAGACCGGCCCGTCTGGCACCAACAACCATGCCATGCTCAAAATTGCTTAAATCACCTTTCTTTCCCATTCTGACATTCAGTTTGGAGTTCAGGAGATTGTCTTGACCAGGACCACCCCCCTAAATGCATTGAAGCAACTGCCATGTGATTGGTTGACTAGATAATTGCATTAATGAGAAATAGAACAGGTGTTCCTAATAATTCTTTAGGTGAGTGTATGTGATAGACTCATTACATGCAAAGCGAGATATTTCAAGCCTTTATTTGTTATAATTTGAATGATTATTTCTTACAGCTTATAAAACCCCAAAGTCACAATCTCAGAAACTTAGAATATTACATGACATCAATAAAAAAAGGATGTTAAATAGAAAAATGTAGGACCTCTGAAAAGCATATTCATGCATATGTACTCAGTACTTGGTTTGGGCCCCTCAATGCGGCGTGGCATAGATGCTATCAGCCTATGGCACTGCTGAGGTGTTATGGAAGACCAGGATGCTTCAATAGCAGCCTTCAGCTCTTCTGCATTGTTCAGTCTCATGTCTCTCATCTTTCTATTGGGAATGCCCCATAGATTCTCTATGGGGTTCAGGTCAGGCGAGTTTGCTGGCCAATGAAGCACAGTAATCCCATGGTCATTGAACCAGGTTTTGCTACTTTTCTCAGTGCGGGCAGGTGCCAAGTCCGGCTGGAAAATGAAGTCACCATCTCCATAAAGCTCGTCTGCGGAAGGAAGCATGAAGTGCCCCAAAATCTCCTGGTAGATGGCTGCGTTGACTCTGGACTTAATGAAGCACAGTGGACCAACACCAGCAGATGACATGGCTCCCCATATCAACACAGACTGTGGAAACTTCAAACTGGACTTCAAGCATCTTGCATTGTGTGCCTCTCGATTCTTCCTCTAGACTCTGGGTCCTTGATTTCCAAATGAGATGCAAAAGTTGCTCTCGTCAGAAAAGAGGACTTTGGACCACTGAGCAACAGACCGGTTCTTTTTTTCTTTAGCCCAGGTAAGACACTTTTGATGTTTGTTGAGAGGCTTGACAAGAGGAATACGACATTTGAAGCCCATGTCCAGGATCTGTCTGTGTGTGTTGGCTCTTGATGCACTACTGTAACTCCATCCTCAGTCCACTCCTTGTCAAAGTCCCCAACACTTTTGAATGCCTTTTCCTGACAATCCTCTCCAGGCTGCGGTCATCCCTGCTGCTTGGGCACCTTTTTCTTTCACACTTGTCCCTTCCACATAACTTTCTATTAATGTGCTTTGATACAGCACTTTGGGAACATCCAACTTTTTTTGCAATTACCATTTGAGGCTTTCCCTGGAGGGTGTCAATGATGGTTTCCTCCACGACTGTCAGGTCAGCAGTCTTTCCCATGATTGTGATTCCTACTGAACCAGACTGAGAGACAATTTAAAGGCTCAGGAACCCTTTGCAGGTGTTATGGATAAATTAGCTTACTAGAGTGTCATACTTTGAGCCTAGAATATTGAACCTTTTCACAATATTCTAATTTTTCGAAGATTGTGAATTTGGGGTTTTCATAAGCTGTAAGCCATAATCATCCAAATTATAACAAATAAAGGCTTGAAATATCTCGCTTTGCATGTAATGAGTCTATCTCATATGTTAGTTTCACCTTTTAATTTGCATTACTGAAAAAAATGAACTTTTACACGATATTCACATTTTTCGACTTTCACCTGTATGTGTTCCTTTGTTTTTGTGATTCTGGTCCTTTAAGACAGCAGGTATTGTAATTGTAATATGATGCTGGAGTGACATGCCCCCAGTGATGTCAGCCTGCCTGTTTGCAGACAGTGTGAGAAGAGAAGCAGGACGAGACCAGACAGGGAGCAGCAGCCATCTTGGCAAGAGAAAAGACAGGTGTCTGTGCTGTATTGAGAGTGTGTGGAGATATTAGAGGACTTTCCAGTGCAGCCAAGCTGTATGGATTTCAGTCTAGAGGTGGACGGAGTATAAAGAGACAGTGCGCTTAGTGGAGCCACGCTGAAAGGACTGTGCCCAGTGGCTAATCAGTGAAACTGACATTGTGGCTTTGTATATTGCCCCCAAAGTTAGAGACTCGCAGTGCTGTTGAGTACCGGACAGTAACTGCAAAACCCCGGCTTACATCACCCCTCGGTGTATGGATTCTGCAGGACTGTCAGTGTGCTGAGTGATACCTGCTGTTGGACTCCACTGCATCCATTTGGTTTCCCTGCCTGCTGAGGAGGATTTCATTGCTTTGGATATTGTGATAACCGTGAGGAGAGGACGCTTCGCTATCAAAGAAAGGAACGTCATTGGGCCCCACCGCACGCTTCTACGGACTGTAAGCGGTCCTACCTGGACCACTGGGAAAAAAGGGGTGCGCACCTAACTGTGAAGTTAGGGTTAGTTAGGGATAGTTTGGGGAATATTGTTCATTCAGTGTCCGTACTGCAGAAGCAGACGCAGTAAAAGTGGAAACTATTGCAGAATCTGCCTTGTATTGTTCATACTATACTGTGTATTTTGTTTGTCCTTCTCCCTGTTCTTTTACCTTTAACTTGCCGTTATTAACCTGTAGTAAAGGCATTTTTCTTGAACTTGACCACTGTGTGTGCGTTCTTTTCTGGTTGCGGAGCCCAAGCCACTTGCCTTGCCCTCGGTTCACATACACACAATATCTACACATTTTTTAATGAATCAGACAGAAAATGTCCTATGTTTTGCATAATCTAAGATAGAAATGTTTTTTCTTTTTTTTTGTAGTAAATTGCAACTTTTCGGTTCTTTTCATTGTAAGGGTACTTTCACACTTGCGTTGTGAAGATCCGGCAGGCAGTTCTGTCACCGGAAACTGCCTGCCGGATCCGGAAATCCGTGTGCAAACGGATAGCATTTGTAGACGGATCCGGATGAGGATCCGTCTAACAAATGCACTGAAACACCGGATCCGTCTCTCTGGTGTCATCCGGAAAAACTGATCTGGTATTTATTTATTTTTTGCATTTTTAAAGGTCTGCGCATGCGCAGACCAGAAAACCGGATCCGTTTTGCCGGAACACTTGGTGCTGGATCCGGCATTAATACATATTAATGGAAAATAATCAGGCAAGAGTTCCCGAATTTGGGACGGAGAAAATACCGTAAGAGTAACTGAACTGAAGACATCCTGATGCATATTGAACGGATTGCTCTCCATTCAGAATGCATTAGGATAAAACTGATCAGTTTTTTTCCGGTATTGAGCCCCTAGGATGGAACTCAATACCGGAAAATTTTAACGCAAATGTGTAATTACCATAGACACATGGATCAATAGTCTGGGACAGGCCAAAGTTATTTTTTGTGCCTGCCCAGTAATCCAGCAGTTTTATGGACATTCCTATAGAGTATGTTTTTTGTCCTTATTTATCATTGGGACATTTGGAAAATCCCCAAAAACTGTCTCGACTGCACTCCACTCCTGACCTGCCACAGCTGTGGCAGGTGAAAATAAGTCAGGATCTGATCGCTTGCCTGTGCTAGAATTAACAAGTGCTGTGTTCCACTTTCATAAATGTGACAAGCAGACCATTACCTTTAGGCTACATTAACACGACCGTATGTGTGCAAATTGCGGATCCGCAAAACACGGATACCAGCCATGTGTGTTACGCATTTTGCGGACCACACATGTCCTGCCCTGATAGAAATGCCTATTCTTGTTTGCGGACAAAAATAGGACATGACCTATCTTTTCATTATAATGAATGAGTCCGCACCCATTCTGCAAAATTGCGGAACTGATGCGGACCCAGAATTACGGTTGAGTGAGACTACACCCTTACACAAAGCACATTTGTGAAGACAAACTTAAATAAACTATGGGACAAATACTTTATATTTAAAACACCTTCATGTTGACTCATGATGCACACATACATTCATTACACATTTATGATCATGACAGCAGTTTGCTCTTAAAGAGGTTCTTTTTCATATTTATGACCTATCCTCAGTAAAAGCGCAGGGTGTAGGACCCCCGCCGACCAGCTGTATCATAAGACGGCGCGTGCAGTGTGCGCATGCCGTCTCCCTTCTCTCTTCCTGCTCTCCGCTGTATGTCTATGGGGCAGCAGCAGCGGACAGGAAGGAAGACGGCACATGAGCACTGCGCGCGCCTTCTCAGCTGATTGGCGGGGGTGCTGGGTGTCGGACCCCCGCCGATCTGATATTGATGACCTATCCTAAGAATAGGTCATCAATATGAAAAGCCCGGAGAACCCCTTTAATCATAGAATAAGATCTGTAATCACATGATACGTACATTTGATAACTTGTGGGTAAAAAACAATGTTTTTCTCTCCTGTGTGTATCATCGGCTTTGCAAACCCATTGGGAAGTAGCCCAATGTATATTCCTTTACTTCTTATGCTTTCTAGTGTCACGGATCCATTTTCATAGTTTTTCTCAACTTTGAATTGGCAGTACTCATCTCCTGTGCCCTGATATAGAACACAGACAAGACAAATTATGGCGACCGTATCACAACAGGAATTCAAATGTTTTAGACATTTTTCAAGAAATGTCCTTTTTTGTCTCCTTTCTGAACGTTAGCAATCACTACAACTTAAGACCTTGTTCACACAATGAAGTTTTGAAGCAATCTTTTTCAGTCAATGCTAAGATTTTTTCCCCCCAAAAAAAGGAGAGGCATAAGCCTTTCCGCTCTTTGGGAAAATAGAAGAATGGCGCCAAAGTGTGCTATGTGGACCTGGCCTTACTCCATTTAGAACCTGAACATTCGGATTGTGAGCGCAACAGGGCTCATGAGGCCATTTCAGTAAAATGTGACAGTTGGATGTGTGCCAGGCCTGAAAATCAGAGAAACAAAGGACGTATTCAAACTTCAATGTGGTTCTAGGTTTTTCCACTTGTGTTATACAGCTAGTAAACAGGGAACTCTAAGGATGCATTTACACGACTTGTATTTTTGGTTCATGTCCGATCCACATTTCTTTGCGGATCACACTCGGACCCATTCATTTCTATGGGGCTTCAAAAAAGCTAATTTATAGAACATGTCCTATTCGTGTCTGTTTCGTGGCAAGAATAGGCATTTTTTACAATGGGGCCTGCAAACACACAAACCGCATCCATATTTTTCAGATCTGCGATTTAAGGACTGCAAAATGGATAAAGTCATGTAAATGCATCCTGAAGAAGAGTTTTTGCAAAACATTAAAACTTTTGAAAAGCATTGAAACTTTAATATACTTACTTCTCCATTACAACTACCATTTTTAATCTGCAGGAACCCTCTAGGATAGGTTACACTTTCAAACATGCACACAGCAGGGCCTGTCTTATGTACCCTCCAGTAGGATTCCACTTTCTGTTTCCCAGCACCGCTGCAGGACCCATCAGATCTCAGACACAAGGCTTGGCTCCAACTAGTGGCTAGCAAGATTACTGCACCGCTGTGGAACATTCCCTGAAATAATAAGTAATAATTAAGGTAAATAATAATGATGATAATAATATTATGTCATTTGGCAGATACTGGGACATTATTGTATTTAATGAAACATGTGTAATGCCCCCAAGTGGCATTACCACTCCTACACTCTGCTTCTATCTGTGTATGCTAATATAATTTCATCTGTGCATTTATTCCAAGTCCTCTACCTTGTGCATTTCCTATTTCTATGCAACTGTATATGTTCATGTAATGTACCTGGTTTACCAGTAGGTGGCAGCAAGCATGGCAGAGATACAGTTAGAGAGAATGGAACCCTTCTTTCCATTCTAATCCTCTCTCTAAGGAAGGGTGGAGACTAGTTTGCTAGAGGTCCCAAGCTAGGTGAAGGTGTGCAGGGCCACGTCTCTTAGGGATGTACCTGAGCCCAAACCAAGCCAGCCAGAGCACCCTAAGCAGGCAGAAGCTTGAAGCCCTTCAGAAGCCAGGAAGAAAGTTCCCTGGTATAATTTAAGAGACAGACTGCAGAAGGAAAGTGCAGCATACAGCAAAAGCTAAGTTATATAGCCAGCCTGTCAAACAGCAGAGCCAGAGAGTGACAGATGTGGCAGAGAGAAGTTTGCCTGCCACAGTTTTGTTCATGCTAAAGCCTGCTGGGAGCCAAGACAAAGTTTGTAAACTGTTTGGAGAAACGTTCATTGAAAGTAAGGCTGCTTTTCAACTTCATCACAAGGTCTGGACTCAATTTTTTCTTCATCCCACAATTAAACTACCCCCTTTGTCTGCTTCATAGCCAACGCCTGGGCTTCCAGCGTATCCTGGTAGGAGCACCATGACACGTGCACAAAACATTAAGGGACATTATAGGCCACCCTATACCACTCGCCCATTCCTACACCTGGGTACCAACCCCATTTATTAAAGGTACTCTGTCCCGTTGTTGCTTCATTGCAACTGGCGTCACAAAACACTTATCTCATCTTAAAGGGACCCCTAGCGGAGCGCTTCTTTGTTGCACATGTACATGCAATCAATTCTTTATATGTGAATATTCCATTCATTGCACACAATGTTCTAAAACCTGAAAAAGGATTATCTCATAGATGCAATATACCTTTATGTTTTTTTATTATTGTCATTATGCTGACGTAGGAAATTGAAAAAAATGTTAGAATGAACCGATTTCATAATACAGGTTCATGAAATCATGATTGGGACATCATAGGACAAGACCAGAGTCGTAACCATAATTCATAAGGCCCTGTAGCAAAATAGGATTGGGCCTTCGCCACCCAGCGTAAGCGAATTAAAATAGCAGCATAATAGCAATAATTATAGGCATCTATAATAGCACCATATATCAGAAAACCCACACCATATCAGTATGCCACTATATTGTTATTCACCACAAAAACGTACAATGAACTTGTACCTGATAGGACCCCCTATAGTTATAGTTATGCCCATGGACACGACTGAAACATCTCAAAGCTTCAAAATCTCAAAACAAGATTGTGACATCATACATTTTTAATATGACATCATAACAAATAATTGTGACATTATTTTAAAATCATAAGTCACGACTATTTGATCATAAGAAATTAATATGACATTATAAGCATAATTGTGATATTGTTAGGTTTTGATTATTACATAATAATCTAATTTGACATCATAATAACATGACTGTGGAATCATAACACTTACTTATGACATCACGGGAAAACGATTATGACGTCTTTGAAAGTGATTGTGATATCATAAGATTTAATAATGGCATCATAACACATGATTGTAGCAAAATAGGATATGGTTAAGACAATATACAACATCATTGTGACATCATAAGACTTAATTGTAAAATAATAAAATGTAAGTATGACATCATAAAAAAATTATTATGACATGATAAGACATGTTTTTGACCCATTAAGACTTGATATTAATATCAGCACCATACAGGCTCAGACAGGGAAAGAGGCCAATCCTCTAGTGGGCCCCTGAGCACAGTACACCTCTAGTGCCCCACCCCTTGCACAATTATACGGGAGACTGACTGCACGACATATAGGTAAGTATCATACAGCAACTCAACCAGCATATGTTCATATAAAACTGGGGGTGGGTTATTTATCAAACTTACCAGTTTATCATTATAGATTCATCAGGTGGCTGAGATGACTTATATTTACAGAGAAGCAAATTTTTTACCTTGACTGGTGGTGGCCTAGGTGTGTTTATCAGCAGGTCTGCTCCAGTCACTGTTATGGGGGGATCTATGGATGGCACTGTTATGGGGGATCTGTGGATGGCACTGTTATGGAGGGGGATCTGTGGATGGCACTGTTATGGAGGGGGATCTGTGGATGGCACTGTTATGGAGGGCGGTCTGTGGATGGCACTGTTATGGAGGGGGATCTGTGGATGGCACTGTTATGGAGGGGGATCTGTGGATGACACTGTTATGGAGGGGGATCTGTGGATGACACTGTTATGGAGGGGGATCTGTGGATGACACTGTTATGGAGGGGGATCTGTGGATAGCACTGTTATGGAGGGGGATCTGTGAATGGCACTGTTATGGAGGGGGATCTGTGGATGACACTGTTATGGGGGATCTGTGGATGAAACTGTTATGGGGGATCTGTGGATGACACATACCTTATATAGCATCTTATGCTATATGTGTCATCCACAGATCCCCCTCCATAACAGTGTTCTGTGGATGACACTATTATGGGGGATCTGTGGATGACACTGTTGTGGGGGATCTGTGGATGACACTGTTATGGGGGATCTGTGGATGGCACTGTTATGGGGGGATATGTGGATGACACTTATGGGGGGGATCTGTGGATGACACTTATGGGGGTATCTGTGGATGACACTGTTATGGAGGGGGATCTGTGGATGACACTGTTATGGAGGGGGATCTATGGATGACACTGTTATGAAGGGGGATCTGCGGATGACACATACCGTATATAGCATCTTATGCTATGTGTCATCCACAGATCCCCCTCCATAACAGTGTCATCCACAGATCCCCCCCATAAGTGTTATCCACAGATCCCCCCCATAAGTGTCCTCCACAGACTCCCCCCATAACATATAGATCCCCCTCCCCGCCGCTCACAGTAGTATACATTTATAAACTGTAATCCGTATCCTGCAGACAGTAACTTTAAATCAGCGCTCATCTCTTTACTACCTTACATTCAGCTACCTCCAGTAACAGGCAGTGCGGGCGGCAACGCTCACTCAATGACGTCATGCGTCTGCGCCGCCTAGTGGGAGGAGCCTGTTACCGGGGCTGAGTCAGTGTAAGATAGTAAAGATATGAGCGCTGATTTAAAGTTAACACACTGACAAAAAAAAGGCTCAGAAACGGCCGGGCCCACCCTGGGTCCGGGCCCCTTACTGGGGTATCGGATTTACCCCCCTGATGGCGGCCCTGGGTATGTTAAAGATAATACAACAGGATCTGTTCATAACGGATGCAGACGGTTGTATTATCAGTAATGGAAGCGATTTTGCTGAACCATGCTGGATCCAGTAAAAACGCTAGTGTGAAAGTAACCTAAGTAGAGATTCTTTGAAAATTATTTTTCAGCTGTTCAGTGTCAGTGAAACACGGATGCAACACGGACAGCAAGAAACAGACACACGGACCCAACACGGATCCTTCACAGACAGCCTTATGGATGCATCACTGACCACCATCTCACTGATTTGAGCACGGACAGGGACGTGCGAATGAGGCTTAACAGTGTGTCTTGTTATAAGATCTAAAGAATCTGCTCTGGAGATAATGGGGCATCAGGACTCTGCGCTAACATCAATTTAGAGACAAAAAAATTGACACTGCTTATCTCCGAACTAATCAAGTGTCCTTTTTACATGGGCAGATTTTTACCCATCACAAGCCCCAATGATACAGCAATTCGATCGACACATTTAAAGTGGACAGATCATTTCCCCATTGTACAGCCACATGAACCGTCATTCTCTGTGTTACAATAGTTCACACGGCTGTTCATTTGCATCATTGTATTATTTGATGTGCTGTTGACAAAAGATAATTTTTCTTCCCACATAAAAGATCCAATCGTCCAACAAAAGAGCATTAATATCGATGTTTCTGCAAAGGCTAGTATTTAATTATTAATGGTAAGACAGGGCTACAATGCCCAAAGACTGTTAATTTCAGGACTGATACTTCTTGAAGCACGATCAGTATAGACTCATCTCCTGTTACACAGTGGCCTCCAAGTGAACTTTGTTCTCCATGTTTTACAGCATACAATAGTTTACTATTAATTATTAACAAAACGACTAAAGAAAGTAAAATAATGTCGGTAATAAGTTTTATTTTATATATTATCAAGCAATGTGTTGGTGCTATAAGGAAAGTTCTTCATTATACAGTGGTACAGTTTGCAAACCCTTCAGAATTTCTTTATTTCTGCATAAATTTGACCTAAAACTACATCAGATTTTCACACACGCTATAAACATACATAAAGATAACCAAATCAAACAAGTCAAAAATATTTAACTTGGTCATTTATTTATTGAGGAAAATGATCCAGTATGGCTACATGCACACAACAGTTGTTTTTTGCGTTCCGCAAATAGCGGATCCGTGTTCCTGTTTTTCTTACATCTGTTCTGTTTGTCTGCAAATTTTGTAGGTTGTGTTTCGGTGTGTCTTCAGTTTTTTTTTGCGGTCCGCAAAAAAAACCTGAAGGCTGTAATTCTTGAAATTTAATATATACATGTTTCCCAGCAAGCATCCGCAAAAAAACGGATGCGGATGACATATTGATGGCTTCCGTTGATCATCCGCATTTTTTTGCAAAACGTTTATTGTGGACAAGAATAGGACATGCAATACTTTTTTTGCGGACGGGAAACACGGACAGCGGACGCGGAAAAGAAATGGATGAGTCCACCGCATTTTTAACGGATCCATAGAAATGAATGGGAAACCATCCTATCCACACAAAAAAAAGAACGGAGGCCGCAAAAAACACTGCCGTGTGCATGTAGCCTATCTCATGTCTTTGAGTGGAAAAAGTATGTGAACCTTTACGATCAGCAAATAATTTGAAGGTGAAATTAGAGTCAGGTGTTTTCAATTAATTTGCTGACAATCGGGTGGAACTGGGCAACCTGTTTTATTTAAAGAACAGGGATCTATCAAAGTCTAATCTTCACAACACATTTATGCAAGTGTATCATGGCATGAACAAAGGAGATTTCTGAGGACCACAGAAGAAGAGTCGTTGATGCTCATCAGGCTGAAAAAGGTTATAAAACCATCTCTAAAGAGTTTGGACTCCACCAATCCAATGTCAAACAGATGGTGTAGAAATGGAGAAAATCCAAGACCATTATTACCCTCCTTAGTAGAGGCCAACCAGAAAAGATCATGCCAAGCAAGGTGTGTAATAGTCTTTAAGGTCACAAAGGAGCCCAAGGTAAACTCAAAGCAACTAAAGCCCTTTCTCACATTAGCTAATGTTATTGTTTATGAATCCTCCCTCAGGAGGACAATGGTGTGCATGGGGGGATAGCAAAGAGAAAGCTGATGCTCTCCAAAATGATCATTGCTGCCCATCTGCAGTTTGCTAAAATAAAAATAAAAAAGGAATAAAGCATCCCTAGTCCAAGTATAGATAATTTCGGTGCACAACCTTTGTGATGTCTGGTCCAAATTGACTCCTTGTACAACAAAAAAAATATAAAGAAATACAGCACTTGTCTTGCAAAAATGAAAAAAGTGAGATGTTTATTCCATTAGCAGCAATCCAGTAGATGCAATGTTTTGGCTAGACATTACACATCTTTAGGCATGCTTGAAGAAGACTATGTCTAGCCAAAAGGTTGCATCTACTGGATTGCTGCTAATGGAATAAACTTTTTTCAGTTTTTCAACACGTTTTGCCTTTCTGTCTATTTCTTGCAGTTTGCTTAAGATCAGCTGGACAAGCAGAAGGCTATTAGAACAATGTTATGTAGACTGATGAGTCCAAAAAAAGAAATATGGTTTTAATGAAAAGCTTTATGTTTGTAGAAAGGAAAACACTGCATTCCAGGATAAAAGCTATACCATCTGTAAAACGTAATGGTGGTAGTATCATGGTTTGGGTCTGTTTTGCTGGAATTCATTTATGGAACAATGAATCCTAAATTAGACCAGCAAATTCTAAAGAAAAATGTCAGGGTATCTGTCCAGAAGCTGAATCTCAAGAGAATGTCTGTTATGCAAAGGGGGTCATTTACTAACCGGAAATATTCCTATATTAGGTGTAATTCTGGTGCAGATTACAGCACATAGATCCGTTGCGCTGCAATTGGTGACTTTTCTCGGCTTTAACCAAGTCTAGAAAAGTGGTTGTGGTGTGGGCAGGGAAGGGCACGAGCCAGCAGGTCCATCTCATTTAGAGCGGGTTCCCATTGGCGTTATGGAATTCCATTATAGGTTCTGTTATAACAGAGTTATAACAGAATTCTAGGGTGGCATGCAAAATGGAAGCCTTTAAGAGGCTTTCCACATTGCTCCGTCCTAATACATGTCTATGGGGACAAATAACGGTTCCGTTTGGTTCCGTTATACATGACAGGGGCTATTTTTTCTGTCATGTATAAAGGAACCAAACAAAACTGTTATTTGTCCCCATAGACATGTATTAGGACGGAGCAAAACAGAATGCCTCTAAAAGGCTTCCGTTTTGCATTCCGTCCTAGAATTCTGTTATATTTCGTTATAACTCTGTTATAACAGAACCTATAACTGAATTCCATAATGCCAATGAGAATCCGTCCTTACCATTTTCTACGCCTGGTTTGCTGTCTTACATTTAGAAGCGGCGGTGGGTGCTCTGAAGTTATGTAGAGGCCAGCTCATCTACACCTCTACATAACTCCAGTGGATCCACCGCCAGCTATAGCGAATATTAAGACCGGCGTCTAAAGACTCTAAGCAAACAAGTCATTCTACCAAAGAATAGTTAAAGAGGACCTTTCATCTGTTTAGCCCTAGTCTAATTAGGGTTTTACCTTATAGGGCGGCCCACACTGATGCCATCACACTTTCTATTTTTTTCAAAGTTCGTCCGCTGTTGTCCCCCGTTGATTTCAGCGCCTTATATTCTAATTAGCCGACTTAGTTATACTAGGTGGAGACTGGAGCGGTTCTCTTCTCCCCCCCCTGTGAGTGCATCCAGAGCGCACCGCTCATAGCCAGGGAGAATGAGCTCTGATTGGATGCGCTCACAGCCAGGGAGAAGAGAACCGCTCCAGTCTCCGCCTAGTATAACCAAGTCGGCTAATTAGAATATAAGGCGCCGAAATCAACGGGGGACAACAGTGGACGAACTTTGAAAAAAAGAAAAAAAAGTGCGATGACATAAGTGGGGGCCATCCTATAAGGTAAGACCCTAATTAGACTAGGGTTAAACAGAAGAAAGGTCCACTTTTAAGCAGAATAAAGTTTTGGAATGGCCAAGTAAAAGTCCTGATCCTAATCCAATAAAATTGTTGTGGAAGAACCTCAAATCAGCCGTTCATGGGAGGAAACCCACTAACAAAACAAAGCTGCAGCTGTTTTGTACAGTGGAATGGGCTGAAATTCCCCCAAGACAATGTGCAGGACTAATCAACAACTATTGGAAATGTTTATTTGCAGTTATTGCTATTCAAGATGGTCACACCACATAGTGAAAGTATAGGTTCATGTACTTTTTTCACTCACAGACATGTGATATTGGATTATTTTTCTCAATAAATAAATGGCCACGACTATTATTTTTGACATGTTTGCTTGATTTGGTTTTCGTTATCTACTTTTAGGACTTATGTGAAAATCTGATGTAATTTTAGGTCAAATGTATGCAGAAACTTCTGAAGTGTTCAGAAACTTTCAAGAACCCCTGTCTTACTGTTTATACCGTTAGAACGTTTTTCAGTATAGTTAGTGTTAACATTGTTATGTACTGCATTTGATGTATGGATATATGTATAAAGCTACTTTTACACTAGCGGAGAAAAAAACGCTTCCGTTTTGTCCCCATTCATTGTCAATAGGGACAAAACGTAACTGAACAGAACGAAATGCTCCAAAATTAATTTCGTTCCGTTTGGTTGTATTCCCATACTGGACAGCAAACCGCAGAAGACTGCGGTTTTCTTTCCATCATGGGATGTGGAGCAAAACGCTGACGTCAATGGGGATGGATCCGTTTTCTCAGACACAATAGAAAACTGATCTGTCCGACATTGACTTTCAATGGTGTTCATGATGGATCCGTCCTTGCTATGTTAAAGATAATACAACCGGATCCATTCTTAACGGATGCAGACGGTTGTATTATCAGTAACGGAAGTGTTTTTGCTGATACCTGCCGGGTCCAGCAAAAACGCTAGTGTGAAAGTAGTCTAAGTTAATATATATATATATATATATATATATATATACAGTACAGACCAAAAGTTTGGACACACCTTCTCATTCAAAGAGTTTTCTTTATTTTCATGACTATGAAGGCATCAAAACTATGAATTAACACATGTGGAATTATATACATAACAAACAAGTGTGAAACAACTGAAAATATGTCATATTCTAGGTTCTTCAAAGCAGCCACCTTTTGCTTTGATTACTGCTTAGTACACTCTTGGCATTCTCTTGATGAGCTTCAAGAGGTAGTCCCCTGAAATGGTCTTCCAACAGTCTTGAAGGAGTTCCCAGAGATGCTTAGCACTTGTTGGCCCTTTTGCCTTCACTCTGCGGTCCAGCTCACCCCAAACCATCTCGATTGGGTTCAGGTCCGGTGACTGTGGAGGCCAGGTCATCTGGCGCAGCACCCCATCACTCTCCTTCATGGTCAAATAGCCCTTACTTTCAAAGTTTTCCCAATTTTTCGGCTGACTGACCTTCATTTCTTAAAGTAATGATGGCCACTCGTTTTTCTTTACTTAGCTGCTTTTTTCTTGCCATAATACAAATTCTAACAGTCTATTCAGTGGGACTATCAGCTGTGTATCCACCTGACTTCTCCTCAACGCAACTGATGGTCCCAACCCCATTTATAAGGCAAGAAATCCCACTTATTAAACCTGACAGGGCACACCTGGGAAGTGAAAACCATTTCAGGGGACTACCTCTTGAAGCTCATCAAGAGAATGCCAAGAGTGTGCAAAGCAGTAATCAAAGCAAAAGGTGGCTACTTTGAAGAACCTAGAGAACCTAAAGAAAACTCTTTGAATGAGAAGGTGTGTCCAAACTTTTGGTCTGTACTGTATATATTATTTCATATTACTTTTATATTAGGTTTTTTGTAGTCATCTCACTATGTTCCTATGCAAGTTTTAGGGGATTATCAGAAAAAAGCAAAACATTAAAATTCCCACATATTATCCCACTGTGATATTATCACAGGAGAGGGGAACCACACACACAAGAGACTCTACAGTGACATGATCACAATAGAACACAGCCTATAAATGCATACACTGTTGTGACTTTATTTCAATACAGTGAACAATTTGAAATCATCACAATACTGCACAGCCTATTAGTTCACACACTATTGGAACATTATCACAACAGAGAGCAAACAAGAAAAAACTAAATACTATTGTGACATCTTCATAAGAGAACACAGACCACAAATACACATACATACCAGTAACATATCACAATAGAATAAAGCCTTTACCTATAAACAAGCGGTATTGTGATATCATCACATTACAGCATACATAACAGAGCAAATTTTAATAATTCACATATCCCTAATCATGAGGATAATAAAGGAGGTAAATGTCACCATAATTGTATTTATTTAAATACTGTACATCAAACATTCCCTACTAATTCTTTGTATAACATATTATTATACACAGAGTTCCAAATCCTTTACCTTTACATAGCCATAAAGCTACACGATACAATCCAGGCTCTTCACAGCTGCTAACAGGCATTTCTCACAGCAAAAAGGTTAAAAGATATGTAGAAAGCTCCCTCTAGTGGTATGTGGCAGACGGCATTGGAGATCATCAATATGGGCACCAGGCTAATGGTGTTAATTACCATTGGTCTGGTGCTATACCTTTAAGGCGGCAACACTACGAGTTAGTAGTGGCCGAATCGTTGCATATAACACATAACAGAATAAAACCTGCATGGAATTCAGATCATGCTATGCATATTCACATTTCAATCTGTTGATGCTGTCAAAAATGCAAAGCAACTATGATACGTCGTTATATATTTCAGCGCTGCAGTCCAAACTGTGACGTGGGTAGGTCTCACACTATAAAAGCAATAAAGTCAATCAGACTACGCTGCTGTACACCAATATGAATCTCCTCGTTGCTCACAACGGGCTATTTTTCTCTGGACATTGAAAACACCATCCAGCTCCCCAGGAAAGCGTCTCTCCTCTTCCGGACACTCCTATAGGGATCAAGGATTGGCCGCAATAGTGAAGTATTGTCAGACTCCGTGAATATTAAAAGGTTTTATTCTACTTACAAACGCATTATTCTTAAAAGCATATCAAGTCATAAAACTGCATGCACATCCATGCCCAACCGGGGTTTCGCTCACGCACTTCTTAAACTCTTACATCAGGATTAAACTCTTATATCAGATTTGATCACATAGACTGAGCAGAGTCGCCCATGAAGAAACGCGTGAGCGAAACCCGGGTCGGGCGTGGATGTGCATGAGTTTTTTATGACTTGATATGCTTTTAACAAGAATGCGTTTGTAAGTAGAATAAAACCTTTTAATATTCACGGAGTCGGACAATACTTCACTATTGTGGCGAATCCTTGATCCCTATAGGAGTGTCCGGAATAGGAGAGACGCTTTCCTGGGGAGCTGGATGGTGTTTTCAATGTCCAGAGAAAAATAGCCCGTTGTGAGCGACGAGGAGGTTCATTTTGGTGTACAGCAGCGTGGTCTGATTGATTTTATTATCAATCTGTTAAAACTGTTGAGGAAATTCCATTAATTTCACTGTTTGCAATTCATTGGGATTTTGCCACAGATAATATGCTGAGGATCCGCAAAAAATATTCACCATGTCTTGTCTTGAGACTTCATGAAGTAATAACTTCGGCTCATCGGAGCCAATACATTCTAATACTGTACGGAGCGCTTGCTCCGTACAGTATTAGAACAAAGTTTTATGCGAATAGACTTCGGATGTTTCATTCGAAGTCGATTCGTTAATCCCTAATTGTGACATCACAATAAAACACTGTCTATAAATATAACCTATTGATATACAAACTATTGTAACGTCATCATGAAATACTGTCACCCATAAATACTGTACTGACATACTATGGTGGCATCATCTTAACAAGTCACATGCTGTAAATATAATTTCTATACAACTCTTTAAAATGGAGCAAATGATCTAAAGCTTTTTTTCTTTCCAAGAATGCATTTAAGAATCTTACCACTACTGATTCAAACATCCATCATTTACAATTTTTTATATTCTCAATATGTCTAGTTTTAGAGTAACTAGAAATAATCTGAATTCACTATAATCATGGCTTTCTACGTTTCTTTCTTTTCTATTCACTATTGGACTAAAGGTCCAGTTCACTTCACACAGCACTAATGCTTTCTGATTAAAGCAAAGGTTCATATACCATATGCGTGACCTGTGCAGCTGCCAGAAGAGGTCTGGTAACTTAAAGTGGCCATCTTCACCTTTGGGGCTAAAAATATATTTTTTAATTTGGTCTTTATTAAAAATATGGCTTCCTTTTTTCTGTACAGAGCTGACATGCTCTAGTAGCACCCTTTGGATTTTCTATCTTTTCCGTCAGACCAGGAGCAGACGGGCTCCTTATCTCTGCTCTTTGACCTCCTAAACACTCATTATAGCTCAGTTCTTATCTTACTGAAAAGAATGTGGCTTAAGTAAGTGTTTATGACCTCTTAGTAGTTTAGAAATAAGGCTTATTAGCTGACCGGCACAAAGTGAAAGTGAAAGTACCAGTCACACAGTTAAAAAAAACAGTTAACCCTGTGTGACAGAACTGCTTAATATTTTTAATAAAGGCCAATTGAAAAAATAAATTTTTGCCAAAAATGAGCAACATACAATCATTAAAAAAAATTGCCTCCAAAAGTGTACATAGCCTTTAATAGTGGCCCCATGCCAGCATAAAATACTGATGCCCGTGTCACCATATTCAACTGTATGGCTGTTCTAAGGATGGTGGTATAGTTGAATTTTGGAGGGCAAGTGTGAATGCCAGCCAGGGGCAAAAATACCTAATGCTCTGAGCATTAATTAATGCTGAGAGCATCAGATTGTTATGTACTCAGCCAGCAGCAATGAAGAGGGCTCAGGCGGCCCCCTGGGCATCAGCCCATCGGGAAATTTCCCCATAGGGTTTATAACCGGTCTGCCCTGGCAGCTGCAATAGGTATGTGGTCCCACTGCCCCTCCAAAACACAGCAAATGGGCTAATGCATTCTATAGGTCACACTTACCGGTGGATTGTTAGAGACACATGAGGGGGCGCTCTGTGATGAGCTATTGAAAACTAAGGGGACCCACGTGTGGGTCATCTGTTGTCTGTGTCAGTCCCTGGAACATTGATTACACCTATTTGTAAGGCTGAGTTCACATTGCATTTTAGCCCTTCACAAGGCTTTCTGTATGGGGTATATCAGAATAGATGAAAGCGGTATTCAGACATATACCGCATTGGTTACATTCAGTTTAATAGTTTTTTCAGAGTCCAAATAATTTATCTTTGGACTCCATTTGACCTATTTTCGTACCTTTCTGGCTTTTTTGCCAGACAGAATAGAGTAGTCTACCAAGCAATTCTACCCAGAGAAAAAGCTGGAAGCAAACGGAACGCATGTCAAATGTAGTCCAAAGGTGAATGAAACCATTGGGGTATATGTCTGAATACGGTTTTCGGGTATTCTGATGCATATTCCGGACAGAAAACCCTGTGGAATGTGAACCCAGCCTTTTTCAGACCTTAGGGTCATGACAAAAGTCTTAACCTGTGTAGCCACATTTATTTAGATCTGAAGCTTAAAATTAATTAATATGAATTAACACCACTGAAGACCAACTAAACTAACACAGCATTAGAGAAGAGGGGAGGGGGCATAACGCACCTTAACATGTACGGAGAATTCTTTAGCAATGTCTGCATAGCCTCTGGTGTCATCCCTAGCTGGTTCACCATCACTGTTAAAGGAAATAGTCATCCCTGGTATTCTGGTAGATTCTAGAGTAACACACCGGTTCGGCTGAATATGAAGCTGAAGCTCGCACAGAATGCCGCTATTGTCCTAGGGAAAAAAAACAGCATAGGAAGTAAAAGAAAACCTTTCACAACTGTGTGATAACAAATTGATAGATACACAGTAATAGTTTTTTACTATAGTCTACTGTTTTGTATAAATAAACATATTCAGTCTTTGAATGTAATGAAGACTTCCTATTAACTGACAGCAAGTAGAGATCCTGAAAACATTAAGGAACAACATTGAAATGGAAACAGCAAGAAGATCAAGCCATAAAGTTTATGCAAATCAAGGAAGCAGCATGTGTAAGATCTGCAAATGATCACATTTTCAAGCACCTAGCTCCAATCTGTGGCATGTGGGAAGGGTATAAAAGCCAGATTAAAAGCAAAGTTTTTTTTAACTACATGAAACCTAATAAATTGGATCAAGATCTCAGCAATTCAAGCTGTTCAAGGTTGTGTGTCCTGCTTGTTGGGAGAACAACAACAAACTGGAATGACAGCAAGAGGTGCACAGAGGCGAACCTATGCACGGACGGATTGGCGCGTAGTGATCCATTCTGTACTGCAAGTGAAATTGGATGTCCAATGGATTCCCAGAAACATAGCAATGGAGGCTGGAATGGAGGCCTATCCTCTTCAGCGATAAGTCCTGTTTTAGTCTCGGACACAATGATAGCCGGAGATTGGTCTGGAGACCACATGGGCAATGCCATGAAGAGGCCTTCGCAAGGTAGAGTCACACCAGTCCTACTCCAGGGTTTATGGTTTGGGGTGGCATAATGTAGCCCGACATCTAGTCTTAATTTCAGTTACACTAAGAGCTCGGCGTTACATTGATTTGGTCATGAAACTAGTGGTACTGCTATTTCTCCAGAGTGTCCAGTAGGTGTTTTTCAATAGGACAACGCCAGGCCGCATGTTGGTTGTACTACTGTTAGTGTAATTGAAAAGTGTGATTGCCTTAAAAGATAACTTTTAATAGTCAATGGTTAAAATAGTAGGCCTAATAGTTTAATTAGAGACTACATACATTAGTAGTCATACACCACCAAATGAAAAAGGTAGAGAAGAGAAGCAGGTGTGAAATGTAAACACTTGCTAGGAGGGTGAGTTTACGAAACATAGGGATACAGATAAAGAGGTAGACAGATGCTGGGTCTCTTCCCCTAGTATATCCCTAAGTTCTAACTCAGGATGATGCCCTCACTATATGTCCCTTAGTGTCCCTTCCAGGCAATAACAGTGACTGCCCAGCTTCGTCAGAAATGCAAAGGTATCACACATCCAAGGACATACAAATCATATAGTACCAAACAAAAACATAGGCCCGATGCGTTTCACTGGTAGTCAGCCAGGTCATCAGGGGACCTATATGCAAAACAAAACAGAATACACACATATACACAATTAGAGAAGTATCCAATCCACGGCGCTTCCAAGTGTGTTGGGGTCAGCCATGGAAGGAACAGTATTGTGAAAAAAACTGGTACTTAGCTTCTCTATGTGCAGCGATTCAGGGTCCACTCCTCCTGCGTATGGCAGTGATGGCAGTGAGTGCCCGTGCTGGTGTTCTTTTAAACCAGCGCGGGCCTAGATAGATCCGCCCCCCAAAAAATCACATGCTCCGATCACGCGGGTCGTGACGTCACTGGTCACGAGTGCGCCGCGTTACGAAGAGGAGTCACATGATCGGGACTCAGACTAGAGGTGTGTCCGTGTAGCCTCATGTCCGTCCCCTACAATTAGGTGGCGGTGATTCGGACAGCATTAACCACCTCAGCTCCCCTAGCTTAAACCCCCTTAATGACCAGACCACTTTTTACAATTCTGCACTACACTCCTTTCACGGTTTATTGCTCGGTCATACAACTTACCACCCAAATGAATTTTACCTCCTTTTCTTCTCACTAATAGAGCTTTCATTCGGTGGTATTTTATTGCTGCTGACATTTTAACTTTTTTTTAATATTAATCGAAATTGACCGAAATTTTTGCAAAAAAATTTCATTTTTCACTTTCTGGTGTAAAATTTTTTCAAATATAACTACATTTCTATATACATTTTTCTCTAAATTTATTGTTCTACATGTCTTTGATAAAAAAAAAAATGCAATAAGTGTATATTTATTGGTTTGGGTAAAAGTTATAGCGTTTAGAAACTATGGTGCAAAAATGTGAATTTACGCACTTTGACTTTCTGAGCACCTGTCATGTTTCCTGAGGTTCTACAATGCCCAGACAGTAGAAAGACCCCACAAATGACCCCATTTCGGAAAGTAGACACCCTAAGGTATTCGCTGATGGGCATAGTGACTTCATGGAAGTTTTTATTTTTTGTCACAAGTTAGCGGAAAATGATTTTTTTATTTTTTTCTTACAAAGTCTCATATTCCACTAACTTGTGACAAAAAATAAAATTTTACATGAACTCACCATACCCCTCACGGAATACCTTGGGGTGTCTTCTTTCTAAAATGGGGTCACTTGTGGGGTATTTATACTGCCATTGCATTTTAGGGGCCCTAAAGCGTGAGAAGTAGTTTGGAATCCAAATGCGTAAAAAATGCCCTGTGAAATCGTTAAGATTCTCATTGGAATTTGGGCCCCTTTGAGCACCTAGGCTGCAAAAAAGTGTCACACATGTGGTATTGCCGTACTCAGAAGAAGTAGGGCAATGTGTTTTGAGGTGTCTTTTTACATATACCCATGCTGGGTGAGATAAATATCTCTGTAAAAGACAACTTTTCCCATTTTTCTATACAAAGTTCTCATTTTACAGAGATATTTCTCACACACAGTATTGGTATATGTAAAAATACACCCCAAAACACATTGCCCTACTTCTCCTGAGTACGGCGATACCACATGTGTGACACTTTTTTGCAGCCTAGGTGCGTAAAGGGGCCCAAATTCCAATGAGAATCTTTAGAATTTCACAGGGCATTTTTTGCGCATTTGGATTCCAAACTACTTCTCACGCTTTAGGGCCCCTAAAATGCCAGGGCAGTATAAATACCCCACAAGTGACCCCATTTTGGAAAGAAGACACCCCAAGGTATTCCGTGAGGGGCATGGAAAGTTCCTAGAATATTTTTTTTTTGGCACAAGTTAGCGGAAAATGATTTTTTTTCTTATTTTTTTCTTACAAAGTCTCATATTCCACTAACTTGTGACAAAAAATTTTATTTTACATGAACTCACCATGCTCCTCACGAAATACCTTGCGGTGTCTTATTTCCAAAATGGGGTCACTTGTGGGGTTTTTATACTGCCCTGGCATTTTAGGGGCCCTAAATCGTGAAAAGAAGTCTGGAATATAAATGTCTAAAAAATTTAAGCATTTGGATTCCGTGAGGGGTATGGTGAGTTTATGTGAGATTTTATTTTTTGTCACAATTTAGTAGAATATGAGACTTTGTAAGAAAAAAAAAATATATATCAATTTCCGCTAACTTGTGCCAAAAAAAAAAAAATCTTCTATGAACTCGCCATGCCCCTCAAAAGTGATCTTTACAGGGAGTGCAGAATTATTAGGCAAGTTGTATTTTTGAGGATTAATTTTATTATTGAACAACAACATGTTCTCAATGAACCAAAAAATCTCATTAATATCAAAGCTGAATATTTTTGGAAGTAGTTTTTAGTTTGTTTTTAGTTTTAGCTATTTTAGGGGGATATCTGTGTGTGCAGGTGACTATTACTGTGCATAATTATTAGGCAACTTAACAAAAAACAAATATATACCCATTTCAATTATTTATTTTTACCAGTGAAAACAATATAACATCTCAACATTCACAAATATACATTTCTGACATTCAAAAACAAAACAAAAACAAATCAGTGACCAATATAGCCACCTTTCTTTGCAAGGACACTCAAAAGCCTGCCATCCATGGATTCTGTCAGTGTTTTGATCTGTTCACCATCAACATTGCGTGCAGCAGCAACCACAGCCTCCCAGACACTGTTCAGAGAGGTGTACTGTTTTCCCTCCTTGTAAATCTCACATTTGATGATGGACCACAGGTTCTCAATGGGGTTCAGATCAGGTGAACAAGGAGGCCATGTCATTAGATTTTCTTCTTTTATACCCTTTCTTGCCAGCCACGCTGTGGAGTACTTGGACGCGTGTGATGGAGCATTGTCCTGCATGAAAATCATGTTTTTCTTGAAGGATGCAGACTTCTTCCTGTACCACTGCTTGAAGAAGGTGTCTTCCAGAAACTGGCAGTAGGACTGGGAGTTGAGCTTGACTCCATCCTCAACCAGAAAAGGCCCCACAAGCTCATCTTTGATGATACCAGCCCAAACCAGTACTCCACCTCCACCTTGCTGGCGTCTGAGTCGGACTGGAGCTCTCTGCCCTTTACCAATCCAGCCACGGGCCCATCCATCTGGCCCATCAAGACTCACTCTCATTTCATCAGTCCATAAAACCTTAGAAAAATCAGTCTTGAGATATTTCTTGGCCCAGTCTTGACGTTTCAGCTTGTGTGTCTTGTTCAGTGGTGGTCGTCTTTCAGCCTTTCTTACCTTGGCCATGTCTCTGAGTATTGCACACCTTGTGCTTTTGGGCACTCCAGTGATGTTGCAGCTCTGAAATATGGCCAAACTGGTGGCAAGTGGCATCTTGGCAGCTGCACGCTTGACTTTTCTCAGTTCATGGGCAGTTATTTTGCGCCTTGGTTTTTCCACACGCTTCTTGCGACCCTGTTGACTATTTTGAATGAAACGCTTGATTGTTCGATGATCACGCTTCAGAAGCTTTGCAATTTTAAGAGTGCTGCATCCCTCTGCAAGATATCTCACTATTTTTGACTTTTCTGAGCCTGTCAAGACCTTCTTTTGACCCATTTTGCCAAAGGAAAAAAAGTTGCCTAATAATTATGCACACCTGATATAGGGTGTTGATGTCATACCCCTTCTCATTACAGAGATGCACATCACCTAATATGCTTAATTGGTAGTAGGCTTTCGAGCCTATACAGCTTGGAGTAAGACAACATGCATAAAGAGGATGATGTGGTCAAAATACTCATTTGCCTAATAATTCTGCACGCAGTGTATAGCGCCGAAGCGATTTTACGGTGTTTCTGCAGTGATCAGAAAAATATATATTCTGTCACTGCGGTGGGGCAGACTGAACGCGAGTGTGCGCACAAGATCAGGCCTGGTTGAAAACTGCGTTTTTTGTAGAGCAATTGCGAACAAGAAAAGGCATTTTCTATATAGTTCTGGCAATGTGCAGATCCGCAAAATGCGGAAAGCACATTGCCGGTGTCCGTGTTTTGCGGGTCCGCGGTGTCCGTGTTTTGCGGATCCGCAAAACACATACGGACATCTGAATGGAGCCTTACAGGGGGGGTGATCAATGACAGGGGGGTGATCAGGGAGTCTATATGGGGTGATCAGGGGTTAATAAGGGGTTAATAAGTGACAGGGGGGGTGTAGTGTAGCGTGGTAATTGGTGCTACTTTACAGAGCTGCCTGTGTCCTCTGGTGGTCGATCCAAGCAAAAGGGACCACCAGAGGACCAGGTAGCAGGTATATCAGACGCTGTTAACAAAACAGCGTCTGATATACCTTTCAGGGGTTAAAAAAAATCGCCGCTGGCAGGCTGTAAATCAGCTCGTTTACCTTCCGTTCCTGTGAACGCGCGCTCCTGTGTGCGCGCGTTCACAGGAAATCTCGCGTCTCGCGAGATGACGCGTATATGCGTCTACGAGGAACAAACCGACCGCCCGCAGGACGCATCCCTGCGTTAGGCGGTCGGGAGATGGTTAAGGGGCGGAGATATGGAGATGAGGGGTATGAGAGATGGGCTAACTCAGCCACCCCCAATCAACCATACATACATAGTGGCATAAATAGCCATGTAAGGTGCGTCATTCCTATAGAATCATAGAAAACGCTACCAAGGTATTTAAGTAGCAGGTTCATTGGACAGGTTAGATTTAAAGAAATAGATGAATAAATTACCCAATGGTATCTGGTTCAGCGGGATAAGCATATTGGCAGAAAATTAAACTGGGGGGACCTAATAAAGCCCCATTAAAAGAAGCTAGACAAGTAGATGGGTCCCTATATGTAATATGAAGTATGAACATATCGTGCAGATCGGGCATCCGACCTCAGCACATAGGGGGTCGGGGTGGATTGCCCCACTCCATATAGGGGCTCTCGGTGAGGGTCATTCTGGGTATCAAAGATACCCCAATTGATGATCACTCATCTAATGAACTAATCTTTTTTGACCCTCTTAGAGGAGGCAACTGGACAGCTGCCACTAGTCAACGGGATGACCTGGTCTCCCCAATGTAGCACCCAAAGGAAAGTTGCTCATTTAAACCATTTGGTTGTGAGGTCTTCAATTCAAATATCCACCAGGTCTCCCTTTGCAGTATTTTCCTGTCCCAGTTGCCTCCTCTTTTCAACAGAGGAACGAGTTCAATGGCCATGAATGTCATGCCCTCATTTTTGCCATTATGGCTAGCTTCTACATGTTTAGCCAGTGTGGTGTCCCTACCGTTTCTAATGTCCCCTAGGTGTTCTCCCACTCGTCTTCGAAATTCCCGGGTGGTTTTGCCTATATATTCTAGGCCGCAGTGACATGTTACCTTGTAGATGACTCCCCTTGATCTACAATTGAGAAAGCACTTGATGGAATACATTTTGCCTGTTACATTACTGCAGAAATCCCTACCCCTCATGATGAAGGGGCAGGCAACGCAACCCCTCTAGGCCCGCGCTGGTTTAAAAGAACGCCAGCACGGGCACTCACTGCCATCACGCAGGAGGAGTGGACCCTGAATCGCTGCACATAGAGAAGCTAAGTACCATTTTTTTTCACAATACTGTTCCTTCCCTGGCTGGCCCCAACACACTTGGAAGCACCGTGGATTGGATACTTCTCTAATTGTGTATATGTGTGTATTCTGTTTTGTTTTGCATATAGGTCCCCTGATGACCTGGCTGACTGCCAGTGAAACGCGTCGGGCCTATGTTTTTGTTTGGTACTATATGATTTGTATGTCCTTGGATGTGTGATACCTTTGCAATTCTGACGAAGCTGGGCAGTCACTGTTATTGCCTGCAAGGGACACTAAGGGACATATAGTGAGGGCATCATCTTGAGTTAGAACCTAGGGATATACTAGGGGAAGAGACCCAGCATCTGTATTCCTCTTTATCTGTATTCCTATGTTTTGTAAACTCACCCTCCTAGCAAGTGTTTACATTTCACACCTGCTTCTCTTCTATACCTTTTTCATTTGGTGGTGTATGACTACTAATGTATGTAGTCTCTAATTAAACTATTGGGCCTACTATTTTAACCATTGACTATTAAAAGTTATCTTTTAAGGCAATCCCACTTTTCAATTACACTTTCAATATTTATGGGTGCCATATA
The DNA here is from genome assembly GCF_905171765.1 of Bufo bufo. Lineage (NCBI taxonomy): Eukaryota > Metazoa > Chordata > Amphibia > Anura > Bufonidae > Bufo > Bufo bufo. The sequence continues at coordinate 131,301,511 of NC_053393.1, forward strand.
CATTACTTTGGTTTGACTGGTTACAACTCCAGTTAAGTGATCATTCTGTTGTACTACTGTTAGCAGCCTGCATGGCTTAAACGTGCTACCATGCCCTAGACTTGTTTCCCATCGAGCACATCTGGGATGTCATTGCAAAGGGCCAGCAGCTGACCTTGATGATTTGCATATGCAAGTGCATTCAGCATAGCAGAATATTCCTCAGACAACCATTAAAAAGCCGAGGTGTGTAAGTGCACGCATTTCTGCACATAGTGTCCATATTCTATATTGAATAAATAGAGATGTTTTGAATATTTAGTTTCCTTTTTTTAATCATTTGCATATCATTAACATGTCTATTGATCCCGTAATTGATATAATTCCACGACTTTTCCTTCTTGGTGTTGCAATATGAGAAGTGAATTTTAGATGCATAACTTTTCATCATACTTTAAATAATTTTTTAATAATCAGAAAATTCCAAGCTCCACTGTGTAACCAGGTGAATCTATATGTTAATACATTATTGACCATTCCTCGACAGACCTCTACTGCTTGAATTAACCCTTTTATGAGTCTAAGACAGGATGCCCACCCTGCGGCCCTCCAGCTGTTGCAAAACTACAAGTTCCATCATGCCTGGACAGCCTACAGCTATCATGGCATTCTGGGAGTTGTAGTTTTGCAACAGCTGGAGGGCAGCAGGTTGGGCATCCCTGGTCTAAGCTATATGTGTAACCATACAGGGTAATAAGTGTAAACTCAAATTCTCTTGCCTGCCCTCCAAGTGTTGTTAGCAGAACACAGGTTTAGTCAGGGGGTGTAACCCTGACTTTAAATCTTAATTGGGCTAAAATAAAGGAGACCAGAACTATATATTATGTGAAGTAGTGGGCTCACATTTTGCATTGAGGACTAGGGGTAGTCCCATCTTAGACATTTGTGGCATATCGATAGGTTATGCTATAAGTGTCAGATAGGTGTAGGTTCCACCTCTGGGACCTACTCCTATATCTAGAACAGGATCCAGAAGTTAAAAAGGAGAGCACACTGTGCACGTGCCGCATCCTCTGCATTCCCCACTATGGAACCTTGGAAGTCACATGGCAGTGAATGGAGAGCAAGCAGTGCAAGTGTGACCACCCTTCTATTCATCATTATGGGGCTTCTGAAAATAGCCGAGCCAGCGCTAAGCAATTTTTGGAAGTCCCATAGTGGTGAATGGAGGGTGGTCACACGTGTGAGGCTTGTTCTTTGTTAACTTTGGAGCTCCATTCTGGAAACAGGAGTAAGCCCCATGTATCCTGGCGATACACCATAAATATCCAATATGGCAATATCCTTTCATAAGTTTCGGTCAGATGTGCAAATCTGAATGTAAGATCTCTTAACAACTGTGTCTTGGTTTCTGTTTATACTGGGAGTTAAGATGCTTGTCACCCAATGTACCTAATAGATTTGCAATGGCTCCATCGAGGTCCCATAGTGGTGTTCATTTTCTTGGGACTAATATCATTGCATTCAGCTATTTGCAAATGTAAACATAGCCTTAAGTAGGGTTTCTGTCGAGCCTGTATGGACAGTTTATGCACACTGCTAATAAAGCCCATATTAAATTCATCTAGGGTAAGTTTTTTTTTTACAGATTGATATATTGTATGTTATGTATGCTGTATATATTTCATATTTTCCAAGTATAGTTTGTTTAAATAAAATGTACTTGAAATAATTTATTAATATAGAGGTGAAAAGGCATCTCAGCAAAAAGGCTTACAGACATTTTATACATGAGACATCATGTACTGTCAGCTTTATTATGAATACTAATGAATATGCCATGCCGTGGAATATAGATTTTTTTTCCCCCAATGGGGACTGTACAGAACATTTATAATGCAAAATATTCTTAAAGGAAATCAGAAACACATTTATATTGAAAATATGTCCTTCATACCATTGCAGCAACTACTCCCTTGTCGATTGCCAATGCAAGATGTCGGAGGTGATGACTTCTGAAGACACGCACCTTTCCTCTCTTTACCAGAACGTCAAACAAAGCTACATATAAAAAAAGAAAAGTTCAAACTGGATTATAAATAAGTGTATGGGCATTCTGTCCTACAATTATATAATGATGCATCAAGGTACAGACATCTTAAATGGGTTCTGCAGTTTGTTTAAACTGATGATCTATCCTCTGGATAGGTCATCAGCATCTGATCAGCGGGGGTCCGACACCAGGGACCCTCGCCGATCAGTTGTTTGAGAAGGCAGCGGCGCTCCAGGAGCGCCGCAGCCTTCTCACTGTTTACCGCAGGCCCAGTGACGTCACGACTAGTATAATGGCCTGGGCGGGGATAAGCTCAGTTCACTTGAATGGAGCTTAGCCCCGCCCAGGCCAGTGATACTAGTTGTGATGTCACTGGGCCTGCGGTAAACAGCGAGAAGGCCGCGGCGCTCCTGGAGTGCCACTCCGGCACTGCCTTCTCAAACAGCTGATCAGCAGGAGTCCTGGGTGTCGGACCCCACCGATCTGATGCTGATTATCTATCCAGAGGATAGATCATCAGTTTAAACAAACTGCAGAACCCCTTTAAGATTGACAAGGCATGCTGGGAGCTTTCGTCTGACTAAGATTGATGAGTAATGGCAGCTTAGCGCCTCCCTAACCTATCCTTTAATTTAAACTCCTAATACTAACCTAAAAAAGCTCTTTCCAGACTATTCCCTCACTAATCTTCAGAATGCCTTCACTCACACAACCTTTACACTGTGTGTGAACCTTTCTTCTCTACCTCTGTAATCTGTTTTTCACATTCCACCATTTGAGAGATCCCATTGTCCATTCCTCTAAAAATTCATATGCATGTATCCAGATGTCTTCAAGGGGTTCTCCTGCAGGGGCGGATTAAGTGCATGATAGGCCCGGGGCTGTCTACCCAACTTGCCCCCCCCCCCCTCCATTTTAGTTTTAGTTTTAGTTTTTTTTCTGTATGAAGAGGCTGCGGTGCTTCGTAAGCGCCACAGTCTCTTCCTAGGCCATATGACATGGTTCACATGGTCTCGGTGCAGCTCTGTCCCATCTGAGTGATTGTGGCTGAGCTGCAATACCAAGCGCAGTGCTATCAAATGGACAGGATAAGGAGCAAAGAGGCTGCGGCGCTCACTGGGACATCACGGTCGGTCTCCTCAAACAGCTGATTGGTGGGGGTGCCAGGAGTATGACCCCCACCATCTCATAACTCTCTGAGTACAGATTTCATAGATGTTACCTGCAGTCCTATGTAACACCCCACATAACACAGTGAACTATTAAAATAAGTTGCCAAATTTAAAATACTGTACATATGATTATGATAAAAAAAGACTTGGAGGAGAAGATGAGACACAGGTCACAGTAGTGAGCCAGCTCTACATATAGCAGAATACAGCACCACATACCTATTAAATCCAGTGACATCTCCTGTCATGTAGACCTTCTCTTTCCTCTTCTCCTCCATTTGACACAGAACGCCATGACAAATTCTTTCAGCCGCATTTCGTCTCTACAGAGTTTGTTACACAGACACGTTAGATTTCTCATAATTGGGGTCATTTATCAAACTGGTGTAAAGTAGAACTGGCTTAGGTGCCCATAGTAAACAATCAGATTACACCTTTCATTTTCCAAAGGAGCTGTGAAAAATGAAATGTGGAATCTGTTGCTATGGGCAACTATGCCAGTTCTACTTTACACCAGTTTGATAAATTACCCCAAAGGTCCCTATAGTGCCTACAGCAATTATAATGTCCCCTAGAGTGCCCCCAGTAATAAACACACCCTATACTGTGCTCCAGGTAATAATGCTTGTATAGTGTCCCCAAAAATAATGTCCCCTAATAGCAATGCCCCCACACTGCCCCCATTTCGTAATTTCCCCCACTCTGCCCCATATAGTAATTTCCCCCACACTGCCCCCTTTTAGTAATTTCCCCCACACTGCCCCCATTTAGTAATTTCCCCCACACTGCTCCATATAGTAATTTCCCCCACTCTGCCCCATATAGTAATTTCCCCCACACTGCCCCCATTTAGTAATTTCCCCCACACTGCCCCATATAGTAATTTCCCCTACACTGTCCCATACAGTAATTTCCCCCACACTGCTCCATATAGTAATTTCCCCCACACTGCCCCATACAGTAATTTCCCCCACACTGCCCCATACAGTAATTTCCCCTACACTGTCCCATACAGTAATTTCCCCCACACTGCTCCATATAGTAATTTCGCCCACACTGCTCCATATAGTAATTTCTTCCACACTGCCTGCCATTTTGTAATTCCCCCCACACTGTTCCCCGTGTAGTAGTTTGCCCCACAAAGTAATTTGCCCCCACACTGCCCCATCAAGTAATAACCCCCCACACTGCCCCTCATTAAGTAATTTGCCCCGACACTGCCCTTCATTAAGTAATTTGCCCCCTACACTCCCCTTCATTAAGTAATTTGCCCCCAAAATGCCCCCAATTAAGAAATTTACCCCACACTTCCCTTCATTAAGTAATTTGCCCCCACAATGCCCCCAATTAAGTAATTTGACCCCCACTGCCCACAATTAAGTAATTTGACCCCACACTGCCCCCAATTAAGTAATTTGCCCCCACACTGCCCTTTATTAAGTAATGTGCCCCCACACTGCCTCCAATTAAGTAATTTGCCCCCACACTGCCCTTCATTAAGTAATTTGCCCCCACACTGCCCTTCATTAAGTTATTTGCCCCCACACTGCCCCCAATTAAGTAATTTGCCCCCATGGAAACATTTGCCCCCACTGTCCCTGTAGTAATATGTCCTCCTTTGCCTCCCAAAGTTGGCACACACACAAAAAACAAGCAAAAAAAAAGGCTAATACTTACCTGTGTCCGGAATGGTGAGGCAGGCGCGCGTACGTCAAAGCGCGATGATGTCACCACGCACGCCGGGCTTCTACCACCACATAGGCCTCAGGCCTACTAGGCTTGAAGCCTATGGAGGTGATAGGCGGCGGGGCAGGGTACTATGCGCTCCCGTGCCCCGCTGTAGTTTGTGGGCATTTGGGTCTGGGTTGGGCCCCTCAGCGATGCCGGGCCCGGGGGCTGCCGACCCAAATGCCCCAATTATAATCCACCACTGTTCTCCTGTCATTTCTTCTAATCTGCAGTTGTTACTAAGCTGTGGAAGGAGGATGTTTTACATAGTACCTAAGTAGTAAGTAAAATATCTTCCTTCCACAGATAAGTAACAACTGCAGATTAGAAGAAATTTCTGGAGAACCCAGAAAAGCAAGATTTACATGCACAGATTCCATTTTCTACCTTCTGCCCACCAAATTTTTCATTTTTCTATTTACTACAGAAGAGGAAAAATAATAGAGAATGCCTAAAGTGAATATCTCCAAACCCTATTTTGTTCAAAAGTCTGTACTAATTTCTTAATATGCCTGTGGGACTGCTGGAGATAGCTGAGTACAAGCGGATGACTACGTCTGGCAGTCCTACAGAGCTGAATAGAGCGGCAGTGTGAATACGTAACCTCCGCCCATTCAAACAGGGGAATACAGGTCTCCCATTCTCGTGATCGGTAAGGGCCCAAATGGTTGGACCCCGATTGATCAGATACTTATCCGCAGTCCTATCTATAAAATCAATATGTATGGAATTCAGTAGGCATTTACTTTAATGGGGATGTGAACCTTTGGGTGGTTTCGGCAATTCCCCACCTTGAGCAGATCTGTAAAGGGAAGCATACTTACCTGCTTCCCGGGGCAGGGTCCAAGCTCTTTCACTTCTCGGCTTTGGCTGCTTCTCTTGGCTCCCTGTAAGCATCCTGTTTGACGCCTCTGCAGTTAATTGCTGGTGACTTGCTCCACTTGCCTCAAGTGATCATTTCCCAGCAATTGGCTGCAGCGGTCATGTCATACAAGATGTTGACACGAGCACATCGGGAGCTGCAGATTTGGCAATGGAGCAATGGAGCCAGAACCCAGCATCGGGGAGCAGGTAAGTATGACTACTACTGCGGGTCAGGCCACTCTGAGAGGTCTGGAAAATGGTGGACAACCCCTTTCCCTTTAAGGTTAATTGTAATAAACCTCTATTGTTCTAACTGGATATATTTCAAAAACAAAATTATCCAAACATGAAAAACAGTTCAGGAGTAAAATGCATGTATCCATTCCCTTAATATACTTGGAAGGACATTTTCTATCTCATCGAGGCTCCATATTGCATGTTGTGGCAGCACTCAGAATCCTGCAATCAGCAGTGATTGTAATTGAATTATTAATTGTAATGCGATGCGAACCCTATATAAATGCTCCAGTACTGAATAAGGGAGCTTAAAGAGGACCTGTCGCCTCTCCTGACATGCCTGTTTTAATAGCTTCATGCGTTCCCCATGTAATAACAATTCTGGAACATCTATTCTTATTGCTCTATGTTGTGCTGTTCCGTTATTTTTTCTACTATAAGTTATGAATGAATTGCTAGCAGTCTGCAGTAAGGGTACAGAGGGGAGGTACCCAGTTGGGTGTGTGTACCTGCACAGACTCACTCTATTCAATCAGTGCTGCCATTTTCAGTCTGTGCACCAACTGGTTACCTCCTGTGACGGACTGAACCGTCACTGGGGCTGCTGGAGAAGCCTGAGGGCCAGCCTCCTTCCTACGGACTATGGACCCAGAACTATGGAGACCCCCTTAGACCTTTTGGGGTTACAAGGAACTATGAACCCTGATTTATGTATGGAATTTATATGCCACATATTTCCTATTGCCCATTAAAGGTGCAGGGTGTGAATTCAGCAGCACACAAAGGGTAAACTCTGCACTGAGACTCCCACTGATTGTGTTAGTGATGGGATTACAATAGCTGACTCTAGGAGCAGCCGACTCCTAGATGAGTAGATCACCCTATGATACACTCAGGAGATAATCCAATCACATGTGTCTCCTCTCTCCCTATTCATTCATTATGGAGGGGGTGAAGATGTCTGTTTGCATGTTGTTCATGGTTCATTGATTTATGTTGTTAGACTTCTTGAATTGTATATATATACTGAGTTGATCTTCAATAAAGTGAGTTCCTGTTTTACATTCAACATAGAGCCTTGTCTCATGTGTGTGGGGATTGCTATACGCTGTATACTCCCCTGGCTATAACTCTTAGCTGTTGTAAGAGCTGTTCCTGTTCCTGTGGTGGTTACAGTGTTGAGTGGAGTACTTGGAGCCCTCAGGAAGCACTAGGAGCATCTATCAACGGAGGTACCCTGTCGGGGTGCCAGGAGATCCGTTACACCTCCCCTCTGTACCCTTACTGCAGACTGCTAGCAATTCATTCATAACTTCTAGTAGAAATAATAAAGGAATGGCACGACATAGAGGCATAAGAATAGATGCTCCAGAATTGTTAGTACGTGGGGAATCCATGTAGCTATTAAAATAGGCATGTCCGGAGAGGGGACAGGTCCTCTTTAAAGTGGTTAGCCCATGAAGTGAAAACTGTTTTTAATAACATTTTCTGGAGGACTTTCTTCACTTTCTGTAGGTGGGTAGCAGTATATCAAGCACCTGCATCTCCCAGGAATCATTGCAATTAGCTCTTGTTAACCCCTTCCCCCCTGCATATAAAATAGTCCTTCACCCATAGTCCCAGAGAGACATATACATTATGTAATGCCCCCACAATTTCTTTCTTCACTTTTTAGAGCAGGGGTCAGCAAACTTCAGCACTCCAGCTGTTGTGAAACTACAACTCCTAACATTTTAACTTGCCAGGCTGTTCTTGGGATTCCCATAGAAGTAAATAGAGCATGCTGGGAGTTGCAGTTTCACAACACCTGGAGTGCTGAAGGTTGCTGAGAGAGATAGCTATACATTTCTGTTAATTTAGTAGGTATGAATGAATGAATGAATGAATGAATGAATGAATGAAAGGCGTCCAGGCTACGTCACTGTGAGATCACTCCACTATCAATGAGGAGAAGGTGGCAGGGAAGCTACTGAGCATGGTAGGTCACCTCTGAATACAGGAGCAGATGGACACGAAGGATAAAGAGCAGAGGGCGCTACCAGAGAGAAAAATGTGATGTACATAAAAACAGACAATATTTTTATTGCATGTTGTGGTGATATGTACATTATAAGTGCTGGGAGGTGTGTATATTCCACCCAGATACCTAAGATGGGTGAGATAACTGAAATCCAGAAAGCTGCTGTGGTTTCAGCAAAGTGTAGTTTGCTGAGACGGTTTTGCCTAGATGTTGTTCTGGGCTGTATTTCATGTGGACTGGGGGATAGGTTTGGTAGTAGGATCTACCAGTCCACACCCTTCCACTACATGTATTGTCTTTTGCCGGAGGTGATCGCAGGTGAGGCCTGCTGCTGTAATCAAGGAGGGATAAAACAACCCTCTGTGTATGATTTGGAGGGAGAAAGGTTGAGGAAGCCTGAGAGGCTCTGTGTGGTCTCAGCCAGGAGGGCTGAGGGGCCACAAGACTTTGTAAAGCCTGAAGTTTGGGGGGCGCAGCGACGCCTACGGAAAGAGGGTCGCACGGTCAGAGTCGGGAGGACTTCTGGACCATCTCCCCCCAAAAGGTGCTGATGTGGTAACAGCCTGGAGGCTGCTGGACCGTATATGGCTGAGGAAGCTGGATCTAATCCTGTGTGTGAACAGCGCTTTATAGGTGAGGTAGAGACAACACGTGTATTAGGTAGAGCCCAGACGGGCAGGTGTTTATTTTCGATGTTTATGTATGTGATGGTTCTGAAGTGCCGAAATAAAGCACCTTTTGGACTTGAACCCTGTTGTCAGAGGAGAAGTCTGTGATTGCGACCCCCTGAGAGAGAGCGATCCCTTACAATTAGTGGAGAATGCGGGCAATGTCTAAGCTAAAAGGGCAACAGCAGGTTGCTAAGGGCATGTGTCCATGCTAAAATGGCACAATGTTGTTGTTAGGGGCAACAGAAAGTTAAAAGGCAAAGTGTCGCTAGGGGCGATGGTATGAGAAAAGAACATGTGCTGCTGAAGATTGTATTGGAGAAATTTAAAGGGCCGGAAGCCAATGTCTGGATAAAGATGCTGTTGCAAATCTGGACACTTTTGCTGTGTTGCAAGGAAATCTTGTGGTGATTTTAAAGGGCCGAAAGCCCAAGTGAAAAAGACTGACCTGTGGATAATTTTTTTTTTTGGGGTCACTATGAAATCCTATGTGGAAGTTTCTGCGGCTTGGTGGAGCCCATAAGGTGCAACAAAGTATTACTGGGAGTGTTGCCAGCTGGAGGAATGTGCAATGGAGGATTGTTTAATCAGGAGATCTGACAACACATTTGAGAGATCCTGCGGGTTGGTGATTGGGGGAGTCCCGCTGGGGGTCATTCTAGATTCCCGCCAACAAGTGGCTCGGGTCATGCCCGACGTACTGGACTTTCTGAAGAGGGAGCCAGAGACAGATACCACTGTGTCTCTGACCTTTGTAACAGACTATGGCTCTGTAAAGTGGGCGCTCTTGAAATGTGAGACCCTGGAAGTAGAATTCATAGTGGTCAGAGACGTTCCGTTGTTTTGGCAGCTTTGGAGCGAAGAAAGTGCTTCAAATTGTACGGTTGGAGAATCTGAGCAGAGTGTGTGACTCGTCGGCTTGAGAAGGAAGACTGGATTCAAGGCCAAGGTGTTTCCCATGGCAACGGCTGCACTAAGGTGCCTGTATGTGATCATGTGACCAGGAACCAAGGGCTGGAGGTTCCTAACATCCAGGAGAAGGATGATGGCCGCTATGGAGATGTGCGTATAGCACTTGGGAGAGCCGAACCCGTGACATCTGTGGGTAAGAGCGTTCCTGTTATGGTGTGTGTGACGGAAAATGAAATCGTGAGCAAGGCTCTGGAGGTTGGGCATGTTACTGACCAGTTCCCTACTACCTCAGAAGCCATGAACCGTGATGTGAATCGGCGGCAGTCGCTATGTGCCGAGTCGGTAGGTGTTAAGACACCGGGACTAGAGACTGCGACAAAAGTGTGTGACATTGTGGTAAATGGCAGTCCAAGCATTATTGGAGGCAGGGAGCCAGGTGAGCCTGGTACATGCCAGCTTGCTAGATGGGGACTATGTGTTGGACAAAAGTGTGCTGGACATACATGGGGATAGCAAGAACTATCCTGTGGCTCTTACTGAGTGTGAGACTCCAGTGGGAACTGGGACTTATGACCTTGGTGTTGCAAAAAAGCCCATGCATGATGTAATGTTGGGCTGTGATTTCCCCTGGTTTTGGGAGTTGTGGGGAAGAGGAGACACTTCTGCAGCAAGTGATGAAACTCTTGTAGAACCTGTACCTGTCCCTTTAAATGATGGTGTAAGGGAAATGACCATTGAAAACAATGGTTCAGATGAAGTGCAGAATAAAAATGTGAAGTTAATTGAAATGCATAATTAAAATGTGGAGTTATGTGAAATATATGATGATGATGATGATGATGACACCCCTTTTCCTTTGCAGGCTGTGATCGGAGAAGAAGCTCCTTCTGCTGGTAAAAATTTATGTGATTTGACAATGCTGATTGATAATGTTGGTAGCACACAGCTGAGCTAACCCACTGTGGTAAATGTGCAGGAAAGTGTGGTAGTGCTAGAAGGTGTACCACACGAACCAGATGCAGATAAGTAGTTTCCACAGTGTTCTATGGATTATGAACTCATGTGCAGTGTTCACGAGGTGAACCAGGCTGATGAAGGAGTGCCTGGGTGGGATCATAACGTGAACCGGATTGAGTACCGGAAAGACCGGAAATATTTGTGGCCACACATAGCAAGATTGAGAATGTGTCGCAACCAATTCCCACTGAGAAAGCAGAAGAGTCGGTTCACGGCCCGAAGTCTGCTCTGGGTGAACAGCCAGTCAGGCACCTGAACCGAAGGCTGACTCCCATAAAATACTGGTTGTGGGGTACGAAACTGACAAACTGAGCTCTGATTTTTGTGACAAACTGAGCTCTGCTGGCTTGGGTGTGGCAGAATAAAGGGAAAAGTGTGACACTGGTCACATCTTCCGGAGGACACGGTGGAAAAATGCTCAGACCTCCGGTCTGAAGAAGAAGGGGGGATATGTGGATGTGTACAGTATAAGTGCTGAGAGGCGTGTATATCCCACCCAGATACCTCAGCTGAGTGAGATAACTGAAATCCAGAAAGCTGCAGTGGTTTTAGCAAAGTGTAGTTTTGTCTAGATGTTCTTCTGGGCTGTATTTCATGTGGAATGGGGAATGGGGAATAGGTTTGGCAGTGGGATCTGCCAGTCCACACCCTTCCACTACATGTATTGTCTTTTACCGGAGGTGATTGCAGGTGAGGCCTGCTGCTGTAATAAAGGAGGGATAAAACAACCCTCTGTGTATGACTTGGGGGGGAAAAGGCTGAGGAAGCCTGAGAGGCTCTGTGTGGTCTCAGCCAGGAGGGCTGAGGGGCCACAAGGCTTTGTAAAGCCTGAAGTTTGGGGGGCCCAGCGACGCCTATGGAAAGAGTGAGGAAAAGTCGGGAGGACTTCTGGACCATCTCCCCCCCCTCCTCAAGGGTGCTGGTGTGGTCACAGCCTGGAGGCTGCTGGACCGTATATGGCTGAGGAAGCTGGATCTAATTCCATGTGTGAATGGGGCTCTATAGGTGAGGTAGAGACAACACATGTATTAGGTAGAGCCCAGACGGGCAGGTGTTTATTTTTGATGTTTATGTGTGTGATGGTTCTGAAGTGCCAAAATAGAGCACCTTTTGGACTTGAACCCCATTGTCAGAGGAGAAGTCTGTAATTGCGACCCCCTGAGAGAAAGAGCGATCCCTTAAAATGTATACTGCAATTAGGGATAAGCGAATCAAAGTTTTTGATCCAAATTTATGTATAAATTTAATTCACTGCAAAGCCGAATTTTCTCGTACTTTGCGGTAGGGAATCGATTTAACCTGAAATAGGGTAGAAAAAATAAAATAAATACCTGCTCCATATGCTCGCAATGGGCCGCTGGCCGCCATCGTGCTTGATGGGCCAGCCGGCATGATGACGTCACCTTGGGCCGTGCGAGATTTCACACCAGACCTTCAAGCAAGATGTGGTGGCCGGCCCTTGGATTATGTAAGTATATATTTTTTAAATGTACACTCTTTTATGTATATCAGATGCTGCGATCATGTATGAGTGAGGCATCTAAAGGGTACAATGACAGGGGGGAGGGCACAATCGCCGCTCCCTGTGATTGCACCCACTACTTACAAAGAAATGCACTTCGTGACGAAGTAATTCATCACAAAGCAAATTTTTTTGTAAAATTCTGTGAAGCAGCCGAATCGAATTTTACTAAACTTTGCTCAACTCTAATTGCAATATTGCTCTACTTAAAATCCCCTATTTGTTGCATAGTAATGCTTTTTGTGGGATGCAACTCTGTGAATATCACACCATTTTATGCACAGCAGGAAACATGTACCCTGACAACTCTGGCTGCAGTATTTATAAGGTACTCGACAGAGCAGAAGGTAAGTATATTGAGGGAATATTCATTTTGGTAAGGCCTATCTTGTTGTATTTTGTTATGCTCTCCCATCATTTTATTCATATTACATGGAATACAGGAATTACAGGAATATTTGTACATTTAAGGCTAAAAGTACCATGTTTATCCTTTTTGTCTCCGAGTGCATCCACTTTGCCATCTGGGGTAAGTCGGATAAATTTCCCTGTTGCTCTACAGTACAGCTGCAGACAGTTCTTGTTCTGATACTTCCACTTCTCAGCAGCCCACTGATGAGAAAGGTTTATAAAGAATACGTTATCTTCATTTCCATTGCCTTCCAGAACTAACATACTTAACATTAACATGAGTGAGTTACCATTTCCTTCTTCTTGGCTTCAAGTTCGTACCCTGTTTGAAGTAAGAATATTGTAACCGTAAATAAAACTCACCTTAAAGATGACCTGTCACCTCTCCTGACATGTCTGTTTTAGTAACTACTTGCATCCCCCATGTAATAAGCATTTTGGAGCACCTATTGTTGTGCCATTCCTTTATTATTCCTGCTGGAAGTTATGAATGAATCGCTAGGTCCAGATGGGTGTTATTAGTAAGGGGGTGTCCCTGCACAGTCTGACACTGGCAGCACTGATTGGATAGTGTCAGACTGTGCTGGGACATCCCCCATCTGGACCTTCACTGCAACTTGCTAGCAATTCGTCCATAACTTCAAGCAGGAATAATAACAGAATGGCACATCAAAGAGTAAATAAGAACTGTTTAATATACAGAATACAAGTAGTCACTAAGGGCTCATGCACACGGCCATTCCGTGCATTGGGGACCGCAACTTGAATGGGTCCGTGGACTGTCCACACCGCAAAAAAAAGTAGTGCATGTACTACTTTTTTACGGTGCGGGAGAAACCACATGAAAGCACTCTGTATTGCCTCCGTGGGGTTCCTTGTCTCCGTTCCGCACTGACCTTCCGGATTGCCGACCCATTCAAGTGAATGGGTCCGCATCTGTGATGCGGGGTGTACATGGCCGGTGGCTGCATATTGTTTGCTGGCCGCAATACGGGCATGGCCTGGCAACGGCCATGTGCATGAGCCCTGATATAGACATGTTAGGAGAGATGACAGATCCTCTTTAAGATAAGATGGGGTGCTGGCTTCAGATTTATATACTTACTGGCTGGGAAATCAGCTTCATCTGTGACAGATAGCTTCCCCACAATTTTTCCATCATCCTCTCCTTCATCTAGCCACCTAGATAGAAAATTTAAGTCAATGTCACTGATCTTAAAATAGCTTCCTAATGTCCGTAAGTCAGACCTATGACCCACTACGGAGGTGTGAGACTGACTAGAGTAATATGAATTGAATTTCCAGTTATTTCTCCAGAATTTCTTACATAGAAATGTCTCCTGTTCATATTATTTCCTCCTAGGCTGTCACTTACATTGAAAGGTATGAAAACTTTAAGGCCTCTTGCACAAGGGCGAGATTTCCGCGCGGGTGCAATGCGTGAGGTGAACACATTGCACCCGCACTGAATCCGGACCCATTCATTTCTATGGGGCTGTGCACATGAGCGGTGATTTTCACGCATCACTTGTGCGTTGCGTGAAAATCACAGCATGCTCTATTTTGTGCGTTTTTCACGCAACGCAGGCCCCATAGAAGTGAATGGGGCTGCGTGAAAATCACAAGCGTCCGCAAGCAAGTGCGGAGGCGCTGCGATTTTCACACATGGTTGCTAGGAGATGATCGGGATGGGGACCCGATCATTATAATTTCCCCTTATAACATGGTTATAAGGGAAAATAATAGCATTCTGAATACAGAATATGGTTTCTCTTCTTTCTTCTTTCTTCAGGACCCAGGTAAAGGACCTTTGATGAGATCACTGCACTCATCACATGGTCCATCACATGATCCATCACCACACGAACAAGTGGATTAAGGTGAGTTAAATTATTATTATTTTTTTTTCTAACCCGTCCAGCCCTATTTTACTAATCATTCTGTATTAAGAATGCTATTATTTTCCCTTATAACCATGTTCTAAGGGAAAATAATACAATCTACACAACACCTAACCCAAACCTGAACTTCTGTGAAGAAGTTCGGGTTTGGGTACCAAACATGCCGATTTTTCTCACGCGCGCACAAAACGCATTCAAATGTTTTTCACTTGCGCTGAAAAATCGCACCCGCATCTTATCCGGCCCAAATCCATGACGCCCGTGTGAAAGATGCCTAAGGGTATATGTTTACATGCAGCAGATTCATTGTAGAAATGTATGCACCTTCTGCATTTTCTGCACTTTCAGAACTTTCTGCACCATTCCATTCACTCAACTATTGATTGTCACTGGAGCATTTGCATGGATTTCAGATGAATCGGACTGTTTGCATAGATTTCTGCAAATAAACTTCTGGGTGATGAGTTTTTGTAGAACTACCAGGATGAATGGGGGTATCATGTGGGCATTCTAATCTAAAGTGTAGGTGTACCTATAAGATTGACAGACATGGATTGCAGGATAAAACTTACCAGGAAAGGTTAAAGGACCTTAATATGTACTGTATAGCTTGGAAGAAAGAAGAGACAGAGGGGATATGATAGAAACTTTCAAATACATAAAGGGAATCAACTCGGTAAAGGAGGAGAGCATATTTAAAAGAAGAAAAACTACCACAAGAGGACACAGTTTTAAATTAGAGGGGCAAAGGTTTAAAAGTAATATAAGGAAGTATTACTTTACTGAGAGAGTAGTGGATGCATGGAATAGCCTTCCTGCAGAAGTGGTAGCTGCAAATACAGTGAAGGGGTTTAAGCATGCATGGGATAGGCATAAGGCCATCCTTCATATAAGATAGGGCCGGGGGCTATTCATAGGATTCAGATATATTGGGCAGACTAGATGGGCCAAGTGGTTCTTATCTGCCGACACATTCTATGTTTCTATGTTTCTATGATGTGAAGAGAGTTAGAGAGAGAGGAAGAATAAAGATGAGATGAGAGAGAGCGGAGTAGGCTCCAGTGAGGTGAGACACTGATAAGGACACAGGGGAACATTAATCAAGACTGGGCTTTTCATCGCTGGTCTTGATTCCCCCTGCAAAGCCCGAGGACGCACCAAATTTATGCAGAGGTGCAGGCCACTTATAGATTTGGTGTATCCTCCCGATGGCTGTGCCTCCTAACCTACTGTAGATTCCTGTCTTAGTTCACACCAGAAAACTGGCTTGAAAGCAGACAAATGTGCTTGGCCTGCTGGTTCCTATCCACAACCGCCTTCACCACATCTCGTTTTTCCAACACTTCTGAAAAGTAGCTAGAAGGGGGAAAAGTTAAAAATTTTGACCCAAATATGGCGTGTGCCAAAACTTGCAATTTTTTTTTTTTACACCACAATAATGGTGTAAATTTCACAATAAATGTGCCCCCCCCCCCCCAATTCAATCAGTCTAAAATGGTCTGTTTCCATTGATTTTATGAATAGCAGCTCTGGAGATGAAACTGGTGCCCTAACAAATAGTGATGAGCGGCAGGGGCAATATTCGAATTTGCAATATTTCGCAAATATTTTGTAGAAATTGTAGATTATTTTCTTGATTGTGAAAATCGGCATTGTAATATTTGCGTAATGCGTGCGCAATACAGGCGTGGGTCACTTTTGCTACATTTTCCAAGCTACTAGAAGTTTCCTGATACTGGAGAAAATGGTTGGCACGGCAGAACATTACAATAGCTTTATATGCAGATAGATTGCTCCAATATATTTGCGATTGTGCTAATCGGCACTAATGATGCAAATATTTTGGCACAATACGTTAAACTTCACTTTTTAGCAGGTCTGACTACATATTACTGATTGGTGCACTAAGTATTGTTGTGACATCACAGCACTATGTCAGTAGCATGTATGTATGGACAGCAGAACCTATCACACTACCTAACACACTGCACTGCAACAGCTACACTATATCAGGATATAACCTACACTGACTATCTCCCACTAACTATCTGTATTATATATATATAAGCTAACTAACTATCTAATGTAGTGTGGAAAGCACAGAGCACAGCAATGACACTGCTGTCTGTCTCAGAACTTTAAAATATTGTAGAAATGACTGCTGGGGAGGTTCTTATATAGTAAGGGGTAGGCAACTTTCCTATTGGTTGCTAGGGATGTTGCTAAGCTCTGACAAAGACATTCCAGTCTTCTCATTGGCCCACAAGCAAGAAGCAAGGAGGGATCATGGGTTCAGATAAAAAAAAAATCTACAGGGTGGGCCATTTATATGGATACACCTTAATAAAATGGGAATGGTTGGTGATATTAACTTCCTGTTTGTGGCACATTAGTATATGTGAGGGGGAAAACTTTTCAAGATGGGTGGTGACCGTGGCGGCCATTTTGAAGTTGGACATTTTGAATCCAACTTTAGTTTTTTCAATAGGAAGAGGGTCATGTGACACATCAAACTTATTGGGAATTTCATGGGATGACCCCAAAGATAAAAGTCTAAGGGGGTCAGATCGGGAGACCTTGGGGGCCATTCAACTGGCCCACGACGACCAATCCACTTTCCAGGAAACTGTTCATCTAGGAATGCTCGGACCTGACACCCATAATGTGGTGGTGGGTGCACCATCTTGTTGGAAAAACTCAGGAAACGTGCCAGCTTCAGTGCATAAAGAGGGAAACACATCATCATGTAGCAATTTCGCATATCCAGTGATCCCCTTAGACTTTTATCTTTGGGGTCATCTGAAGGCAATTGTCTATGCTGTGAAGATACGAGATGTGCAGCACCTGAAAATACGGATACTGGAAGCCTGTGCTAGCATTTCTCCTGCGGTGTTGCTATCAGTGTGTGAAGAGTGGGAGAAGAGGGTTGCATTGACAATCCAACACAATGGGCAGCACATTGAACACATTTTATAAGTGGTCAGAAACTTGTAAATAACTCATGAAAGAATAAAGTTACGTTAAAACCAAGCACACCATTTTCTTGTGAAATTCCCAATAAGTTTGATGTGTCACATGACCCTCTTCCTATTGAAAAAACAAAAGTTGGATTCAAAATGGCCGACTTCAAAATGGCTGCCATGGTCACCACCCATCTTGCAAAGTTTCCCCCCTCACATATACTAATGTGCCACAAACAGGAAGTTAATATCACCAACCATTCCCATTTTATTAAGGTGTATCCATATAAATGGCCCACCCTGTAGAATATTGAAAATACAAATATATATCACTATATTCTAAATATTCGTGAATTCTCGAAGTGCCGATATTCGCGATTAATATTCGTGATTCGAATATTCGCGCCAAACACTACTAATAAAGTGACATGCTGTTCAGACTAATCATTATTCTGTAAAGAATAATCCTAATAATTGTATACTGTTTCAGTCATGTAAATTATTTTAGAATTATTATTTGGATGGAGATGCAATCTTATCAGCCAATATAGAAACTGTGGGAGAGATTTACAAAAACTGATGCTAAGGAAAAGTGGTTAAAGGGGTTGTCTCACTTCAGCAAATGACATTTATGTAGAAAAAGTTAATACAAGCAACTCATTAATGTATTGCAATTGTCCATATTGCCTTCTTTGCTGGCTTGATTCATTTTTCCATCACAGTATACACTGCTCATTTCCATGGTTACGGCCACCCTGCAATCCAGCAGTGGTGGCCGTGCTTGCACAATATAGGAAAAAGTCAATATGGACAATCACAATACATTAGTAAGTGCCTTGCATTAACTTTCTCTACATGATAAATGCCATTTGCTGAAGTGAAACAACCCCTTTAGGGTCCATTCACACGTCCGTAGTGTATTGCGGATCTGCAATACACCCGGCCGACACCCCCCCCATAGAACTGAAATAGAAATTGTGGACAAGGATAGGACATGTTCTATTTTTTTGCGGAGCACATAGTGTGCTCTCTGCATCTCTTCTGGTCCCATAGAGAATTAATGGGTCCGCACCAGTTCCCGATATTGCGGAACGGATGCGAACCCATTTGCGGACGTGTGAATGGACCCTTAATTACTTTTCCTTAGCATCAGTTTTTGTAAATCTCCCCCAAAGCTTCTATATTGGCTGACAAGATTATATTCCTGTCACGCCTTGCCTTGTGAATGTGCGGAGATTTGTCAGACTGGCTGCACATGTCTGACTTCTTTGTTTGTTTTGATTTGGGTTTGAGCTGGATCCACCTTCCCTCAGGTGTACTGGGTTTCATTGTTAGTGAGGCTATTTATCCCTACTTCCCCCAGTGGCCTGGGCGGGTTATAGTTCTTTCCTGAGAGCTCTTGGTTTGTGGTGGATCGTCTGCTCCAGCTCTGCTCAAGATAAGTCCTCTCCTTCATTTCTCTTTGTGTGTTTTATCTAGGCCTCTAGGGAGATGCTTGTTTCCTCCTGGTTTGAAGAAGCAGGTAGCCTCTTCCCTTTTCCCTGCTGCTTAGGGTTTGCCCAGGGTGTTTAGGTCTTAGGCACGAGGACATGTGCATATCCACCCTTAGGGTATGCACATGGGCACAGCAGTTTAGGGAAAGCTTTTAGGGATCGCTAGGAGGTGACCCTTTTCTCCCGAGCTTTTGGGCTTAGTCGTTTGTTCTGTTTGTTTTCCCGTGTTTGGTTAGCTTACCTACCTGTCGTGACAATCCCCAGCTAAATAATAATTCTAATTTATTTGTATTAACTTTATCTATATGATAAATGCCATTTGCTATAGTGAGATACCCCCTTTAAGTTGCATACAGTAACCTTCCACATTTTATATATCATAGCTGCTTTGGACAATGAAAGGATCAATCTCATAGGTTGCTTTGGGCAACTAAGTCACTTTTCCTTAACACATGTGTGGATTCAACAACAAAGTATAAATTACAGGTATTTTTTCTATTTCCACAATGGCTGTATTTATATGTAGATGCTGGCTGTGTCCCTGCTTAAGTAGAATTTAAGTGGAGATAGATTTTTAGTTGTGCCAATATAACAGTTTCAAATAAAACACATTTCTCACAAATTGTTGAGAAACAGAGAAAAGAAAAATACAGGGAATACAAAATAATTACGCTATTTTTCATGTCAACAATTTGAGCAAATTATGTTGCATGCCAGGATATAAAGCCGCGCTGATTTAAAGATAATTTCATAATATTAAACTGCGGAACAACAATCCTTAGCAAGATTTCATTAGCTGTTCTCTCAGTCGTGCCGGCATGTGAAAGATTTTTGCATTTCAAATGTTCTCTTAATGAAAAGTTTACAAGCATACTGCATTTATGTTGTTCATCATTGTCTGTTGACATTAGGAAATATGTATGTGCGAGATTATGGGAAATAAAAAACTGTTTTCAAGCACTATACTTCAAAACAAGACTTTATTACAAACATTATTGCTGGTGATCCATAAAGTAGAAGGATGTCACCAATGTAAAGTGGAATGTAGACCATACAGTCATGAGAAAAACAAAGTGCTCTACAGCCACTTTCAATTTTATGGTTTTATGTATCAGGACATACAAAGAAAACATCTGGTTCATAGAAGGTCTTAAAAATAAATCCAACCTATGATGAATGGCACACAACAGATTCTACTATTTCATTATTTATTCAAGAAAAGTTAAGCCAACATGGAAAAGCCATGGGTGAAAAACTAGGTGCACCCCATGAATTGTAGAATATTGTAGATAAAAAAAAATCTAAAAATTGTAGATAAAAGCTTGTATAATCACCTTTAGCAGCAATACTTTGATTTTCTGTATGACTATATCAGTCTCTCACATTGTTCTGGAGGAAGTTTGGCTCGCTCTTTTTTACAACATTGCTTCAGTTCATTGAGGTTTGTAGACATTTGTTTATGCAGAGCTCTCTTAACCCCAGTGACCAGACTGTTTTGGGTCTTACTGACCAAGTGTTTATTTTCCTTTTTTCATAGTCGCGTTTCAAGAGCTTTACCTTTTTTATTTTTCCGTCTATATAGCTTTATGAGGGCTTGTTTTTTGCGGGACAAGTTGTAGTTTTTAATGGAGCCATTTTGGGGTACACTTTCTGATTAAGCTGTAATACTTCCACTGTGTTTTTACATTATAAATTTTACGGCGTTCATTTTTCGGTATAAATAACATAATATTATATATACATAATAAATAAATACATATTTATTTTACATTTTACAACTTTTTTGCAATAAACCCCTTTTTTTTGCATTGCTGCTTCCCAAGAACTATAACTTTTTTATTTTTCTTTCTATGGAGTTGTGTGAGGGCTTGATTTTTGTGGGACGACTTTTATTTTTCTTTGGTATCATTTTGGAGTAAATGGCGCTTTTTGATCGCTTGTTATTATGTTTTTTTGGGATTTTTTATTGGAATTTTTTCCACTTTATAGTCCCATAAGGGTACTATAACAGACAGCTTTTGATTGCTTTTAAAATGCAATACACTATCTCTATAGTGCATTTTATTTAATTGGCAATGCTATTCTAACATTGACCAGCAGGCTGCGACAGAGAGGTGCAGCCTGCTGGAAATTACTGAAGGCTGGTCTGGGGCCTACATCAGACCCCAGGCAGCCTTCACACACAACAGCCCCCCTCGATCGCACATTTGTGGGGTGCCGATGGGAGACAGAGGGTGTCCGCTCCCTCTGTCATCGCTTTACATGCGGCAGGCGCCATTGCCAGCGGCATGTAAAGTGTTAAACAGCCCGGATCGGCACTCCTGCCGATCCTGGCTGTTGGAGCAGGGCCGCAGCTCTCATGTAAGAGTCAGGTCTCCACTGCACGGCCCAGCCTAAGGCCCCTTAGTGACCGCCGTAAAAACACGTATGGCTGGTCACTAAGGGGTTAAGGGTCAACCACAGCATTTCAATTGTGTTAAAGTCTGGACTTTGACCGGGCCATTTCAACTTGATTATTTTATTTTTCAGCCATTCTGTTGTAGATTTACTGGTGTGCTTTGGATCATTGTCCTGTTGCATGACCTTGGAACCGAACCCAAGTTTAGTAAATGTTCTTTTACAGTACAAATTAATATATGAAGTTATTGCACGAAGTCTCTCAAGACTTCGCAAAGCAATAACTTCAGCTTATCGGAGCCAATACATTCTAATATTGTATGGAGATCTTGCTTCGTACAGTATTAGAACAAAGTTTTATGCGATTCGACTTCAAATGTTTCATCCGAAGTTGATTCGCTCATCCCTATATATGAGCTTAAAATACACTGCTCAAAAAAATAAAGGGAACACTTAAACAACACAATGTAACTCCAAGTCAATCACACTTCTGTGAAATCAAACGGTCCACTTAGGAAGCAACACTGAGTGACAATCAATTTCACATGCTGTTGTGCAAATGGGATAGACAACAGGTGGAAATTATAGGCAATTAGCAAGACACCCCCAATAAAGGAGTGGTTCTGCAGGTGGTGACCACAGGCCACTTCTCAGTTCCTATGCATCCTGGCTGATGTTTTGGTCACTTTTGAATGCTGGCGGTGCTTTCACTCTAGTCGTAGCATGAGACTGAGTCTACAACCCACACAAGTGGCTCAGGTAGTGCAGCTTATCCAGGATGGCACATCAATGCGAGCTGTGGCAAGAAGGTTTGCTGTGTCTGTCAGCGTAGTGTCCAGAGCATGGAAGCGCTACCAGGAGACAGGCCAGTACATCAGGAGACGTGGAGGAGGCCGTAGGAGGGCAACAACCCAGCAGCAGGACTGCTTCCTCCGCCTTTGTGCAAGGAGGAACAGGAGGAGCACTGCCAGAGCCCTGCAAAATGACCTCCAGCAGGCCACAAATGTGCATGTGTCTGCTCAAACGGTCAGAAACAGACTCCATGAGGGTGATATGAGGGCCCGACGTCCACAGGTGGGGGTTGTGCTTACAGCCCAACACCGTGCAGGACGTTTGGCATTTGCCAGAGAACACCAAGATTGGCAAATTCGCCACTGGCGCCCTGTGCTCTTCACAGATGAAAGCAGGTTCACACTGAGCACATGTGACAGTCTGGAGATGCTGTGGAGAACGTTCTGCTTCTGCAACATCCTCCAGCATGACCGGTTTGGCATTGGGTCAGTAATGGTGTGGGGTGGAATTTCTTTGGAGGGCCGCACAGCCCTCCATGTGCTCGCCAGAGGTAGCCTGACTGCCATTGGGTACCAAGATGAGATCCTCAGACCCCTTGTGAGACCATATGCTGGTGCGGTTGGCCCTGGGTTCCTCCTAATACAAGACAATGCTAGACCTCATGTGGCTGGAGTGTGTCAGCAGTTCCTGCAAGACGAAGGCATTGATGCTATGGACTGGCCCGCCCGTTCCCCAGACCTGAATCCAATTGAGCACATCTGGGACATCATGTCTCGCTCTATCCACCAACAGACTGTCCAGGAGTTGGCAGATGCTTTAGTCCAGGTCTGGGAGGAGATCCCTCAGGAGACCGTCTGCCACCTCATCAGGAGCATGCACAGGCGTTGTAGGGAGGTCATACAGGCACGTGGAGGCCACACACACTACTGAGCCTCATTTTCACTTGTTTTAAGGACATTACATCAAAGTTGGATCAGCCTGTAGTGTGTTTTTCCACTTTAAATTTGAGTGTGACTCCAAATCCAGACCTCCATGGGTTGAAAAATTTGATATCCATTTTTTTATTTTTGTGTGATTTTGTTGTCAGCACATTGAACTATGTAAAGAACAAAGTATTTCAGAAGAATATTTAATTAATTCAGATCTAGGATGTGTTATTTTTGTATTCCCTTTATTTTTTTGAGCAGTGTAATAATAGTAGTTGGGTCTAAGGGCTCTTTCACACTAGTGTGTCCCTTGCAGGAATCACATTCTGTGTGAGAGAGGGATCCTGCGTTGTGGCCTTACACAAGCGCAGGGCATTATCATGTGCCTCTGCGTGACCTTTATTTTACAGAATCATACTAACAGCTTTATGTCAGTATGATTCTGTTACAGAAAGGTCACGCAGAGTCTGTCACGAACCAGCAGGTGTAAACCAACTGTACCACGTGTCCTCCTCTAAGAGCATTGTCTAAGTGAACCCCTCGAACTTCACAGTACCCCCATGGTGGGGATAGACTTTCCCGAGTGGAACACCGGGTCGCTCCCTCTTGAGGAGGATAGGCACATGAGGCAGCTGGTCCAGGTGGACCAGGAGGTACCTGAGAAAGGCACCAGAGGTACAGGCATTGTCAGCAGGCTAAGTTTATACCAGGAGCAACAGTGCAGGACCAAATGATGAGGCAAAGGCGAAGTCAGACAGGCAGGAGAGTCAAGGCAAGCAGGCAGGGATCAAACAGGTAGCAGAGTCCAGGAACACAAGTAAAAGTCAGGAACACAACGGATATCAGAAACCTTAGCAGGAAAGAAGGACCTTGACACTGAGACATCTGGGAAGGAGGCTGAGCCACTTATATATGTGCAGGAGGGCTAGGATTGGTTGACGAGTTCACATGATCCAACCCATAAAACACAGGAATTGACGCGCGCTGGCCTTTAAGTAAATGCTGCAGGAAAAAAGAAGCAAGCAGGCTGTGGCCAGGGCTGAAAGGAAACACTGGCAGCAGATCACCGCTGAACACGGCGCCTGGGACCGCAGCGGTAAGCAGGGGAACAGCGGCACACAGCAGCCACTGTTACAGAGTCACACAGCATTTTAAATCATGATAATGCCCTGCGCTTGTGTAAATCCAGAATGCAGGACCCCTCTCTCACGCGGAGCGTGATTCCCGCAAGGGACACACTCGTGTGAAAGAGCCCTAAAATCTGGTTAATGTGCGTAACTCAAGTTTATTCTATTACTTCCAAGAGTGATATAATTTATTAGTTTGTAGCCTGTTAAAAACCTGGTGGCCCAGCTCACTAGTGAACTGGTGGATAAATTAGTATCCTGATGATAATTTTGCCAGATTTTGCTAAAGGCATAGGGCTCACCTTTAGATGTAGATGTAATATGGCAAAAAGGCACTACTATGTCATTTAGCTTTATAACTCATGGAAATTGCTCTTGGTGTAAGGCTCTAGTACAACTTAATATGGACATTAACCCTTTACAACAAAATGAAGTCATAAATCACACTTGTACCTGTGACAGAGGAATTTATATTCTTTGTCTTTTACTTCATCATGGACTATCACTTTCTCCAGGTACCAGCCATTCCCTAAGTAAAAGAGTGATACATTGTTACAAGACAACATAATAAAGAATATCGGATTTAACCCTTTCAGGACTGGGCCATTTTTCACCTTTTTGCCCAGGTCATTTTTAGCATATCTGACATGTCACTTTATGTGGTAATAACTTTAAAACGCTTTTACTTATCCAGACCAGTCTGAGATTGTTTTCTCGTCACATATTGTACTTCATTTAGATAATCCACGGCACACCAATATTGTTTTGCTTGCAAATTTATTTTGAACACAAATTAATAATGTCAATTGACATTATAAATTTTTGTGTTCAAAATAAATTTGCAAGCAAAACAATATTGGTGTGCCGTGGATTATCTAATAGAATTACCTGACTGAAGTCCTCCACGAGCACCTAACTGTCTAAGGGTGTGCGGACCTCACAATCCTCCTCATATTGTACTTCATGACACTGGTAAAATTGAGTCAAAAAATTTCATTTTTATTTATAAGAAATACCCAATTTACCAAAAATGTGAAAAAATTAGCACATTTACAAATTTACATTTTTCTACTTTTATAATAGATAGTAATACCTCCAAAAAATAGCTATTACCTTACATTCCCCATATGTGTACTTCATGTTTGGATCATTTTGAAATTGACATTTTATTTTTTGGGACGTTAGAAGGCTTAGAAGTTTAGAAGCAAATCTTAAAATTTTTAAGAACATTTCCAAACCCCAATTTTTTCAGGACCAGTTCAGTTATGAAGTCACTTTCTGGGGCTTACATATTAGAAACCACCCATAAATCACCCCATTTTAAAAACGACACCCCTCAAGCTATTCAAAACAGATTTTACAAACGTTGTTAACCCTTTAGGTGCCCCACGAGAATTAAATGAAAATGGGAATGAAATTTCAAAATTTCACTTTTTTTTTGCAGATTTTAAATTTGAATAAATTTTTTCTGCAACACATCAAGGGTTAACAGCCAAAAAAAAAATCAAAATCTATTACCCTGAATCTGGAGTTTACAGAAACACGCCATGTGTGCTCAAAAACTGATGTATGGGGGCACAGCAGGCTTCAGAGTGGAAGGAGCAACATATGGCTTTTGGAGAGCCGATTTAGCTGGAATGGTAAATGGGAGCTATGTACCATATAAATACACCCTGAGGTGGCCCTACAGTGGAAACCCCCAAAAAGTGACCCCATTCCGGAAACTACACCCCTCAAGGAATATTTCAAAACATGTAGTGAGCACTTTGACCCATCAGGCGTTTCACAGAATTAGGAAACGATTGGCTGTGAAAATGAAAAATTTAAATGTTTTCCAGAAAAAGTTGCTTTACACCCACATTTTTCACTTTCACAAGGGGAAACAGGACAAAATGCACCCCACATTTTGTTCCCTATTTCCGCCTGAATATGCCAACACCCCATATGTGCTCAAAAAATGATGTATGGGCTCATGGCAGGGCTCTAGATTCAAACAGCTAAATATGGATTTTGCTGACCTGAATTGGCAGACATGTATTTTAGGTGCCATATTGCATTAAATACATTTCTGAGATCCCAAGAAATGAAAAACCCCAACAAGTGACCCCATTTCAGAAAGAGCACCCCCTTGCAAACATTTTAAGTGGTGGAAAGGGTACTTTTCAGCAAACAGGTGTCTCACAGAAGACAGAAATACTGGTGAAAGAATTTCAAAACACACATTTGTAAAAATGAAAAATTACTAGCAGACCCCAATTTTTCATTTTCACAAGGAGTTAAAGGAGAAAATGCACCCCAGTATGTGTTCCTCATTTTCTCCCCTTTCAGGAAACAACCCATATGTGCTTGTAGCCTGCTGTATACGCACACAGCAGGGCTCTAGAGGCGAAGTACAAAAACAGTTTTTTTCAGGCCTGAATAAACAAACATGAATTTTAGCTGTCATGTCGCATTCAAATATTTCCTGAGGTCACCAGAAATGAAAAACCCCAACAATTGACCCCATTTCGGAAAGAGAACCCCCGTACGAACATTTTAAGTGGTGGAAAGGGTACTTTTCAGCAAACAGTGCACCCCAGTATATGTTCCCCATTTTCTCCCCTTTTTGCAAACACCCCATATGTGCTTAAAGCCTGCTGTATTGGTGCACAGCAGGTCTCTAGAGGCAAAGTGCAAAATATGGTTTTTGCAGGCCTGAATATACAGACATGGATTTTAGCTGCCATGTCTCATTAAATAAATTTCCTAAGGTCCCCATAAATTTAAAAAAAACCTGGTCTGAGTATGCGCCGGGATATAGGAGGAGCTGCTTTCGATCTTTGAAAAAATTTAAATACCGGATCCGATATTCCAGATGAGACGGATCCGGTATATCACTAGATCCGTCTAACGGATCCGGAAAAAAAAGCTATCCGTTTGTATACGGCTACTCGGATGTCTGCACTGACTGGACAGTGCCATGGCAGTGAAGAACACTGACACTGTAGGAGGCCACTCCCTTGGCAAACCGCTGCCTTATATCGGGCACCAAAATTAGTGGCTACAATATTAGAAGACACAAAAAAAAAACATCTTAATTATCTCGGCAGCAGCAGGAACTCATGAATAGTAGATCCTCTTTTATGAGACTAAGACTAAGAATTTCATATTTCTTGCCTGATTCAAGTCCATCATGGCCTACGATGACTGTACGCAAATCACCAAGATGAACAGCTTCCAGATAGAAGGTATCTGTCTACAAAAATGAAATAAAAAAATCAAATTTTAAAAAGACATTATTTTAGGTAATGCAGCAACTACAAACATTGTCCATCTATATTTCCATTAGGTCTCATGCACACAAAGCATATGTATTCTGCTGTCCGAAATACACGGACTCTGGCTGAGTGCATGCCGCCATTTTTTTCAAACTCTTGTAGAAATGTTCTATTCTTGTCCACAAAACAGACAGAAGCAGCAGAATATATATACGGATGCGGACAGCAAACGGTGTCCTGTCCGGATCGTCTGCTGCCCCATTGAAATGAATAGGTCCAGGGGCGTAGCTATAGGGGGTGTAGAGGTAGCAGTCGCTACCAGGCCCAGGAGCCTGAGCGGGCCCAAAGACCCTTGTGCCACATAAGACACTGGCATTATAGAAAGTGCATACTGGTCAATTTACACCTCTGGCTGGAGGGAAGGGGTTAGGTTAAGAATTTGGCATGAGGGGGTACCCTTTCAATGTTCGCCTCAGGCAGCAGGAAGGATATGTGCTTCCCTGCCCCTTGCCAACAAGCCCTGAGGGAAAGGGGGCCTAAGCTGAACTCTTGGACCAGGGCCCATGAGCTTTTAGCTACGCCCCTGAATAGGTCTGCATCTGATCCGCAAAAAATGCGGATCAGATGCGAACCAAAAATGCGGTTGTTTGCATGAGGCCTCAAACTAAGATCTGAGAGATATGAAACAATAATATACAATCTAAATTTTTGAATTGTTAAAATCCTGACATTTGATCACTGTGAGGGTCGCAAGAAGCATACCTGTCCTTTAGCAAATGAAGTTGGCTTATTTGATTTATGCAGATGCCTGGAGCCTGTGTCTCCATATTGCCCCTGCAGTACAATATACACATTGGCTTCCGTTCCAGCATTCCACAGATCACCTGTTTCCACCTCAATTTTGTAATTTGTGACTAAAATGAAAAACATATCAACATCTGTTAATATTCCACCTAAAATAGTGCATAATATAAACTTCACTTAAAATAAAAAGGAAGTGACATCCATATCAAGAATGACGTTGAGAATGTGTTTGCACAGTATATAAAGAGCCCCAAACCAGTTCTGATCTACTATTGAGAGGCTTCTGTTCAACTTAGATTCAACAACCTTGGACAGATAATGACATATTTTCATATTTTATTTATTTATTCTTATATTTTTAGTACTAATGGTTTTAAAGGAAATAACTAGTGTTGGTCGAGCACCAAAGTGCTCGTGTGCTCGACAGAGCACCCGAGCACAATGGAAGTCAATGGGAGAAACCGAGCATTAAACCAGACACCCCCTGCTCTGAAGAGGGGAGGGTGACTCTAGTTCGGCTTAGGAGTCCCTGCTCTGACTACATATATAGCTATGTCCATATATGGAGTCAGTGCTTTGGGACACCCAGTGTATTTAAATCTAATTTAGCCTCTATTTCTGAAAAGTTTCTGGTGGGATTGAAACTCACAACCTTCTACATTACAGCCAATAATCTTATCCACTACATGGCTACACTATAGAGCTGCATGGCCAGTTTCTAAAAAAATAAGACTTCTGCTGTATAGTAAGTATTACTATACAGCAGAAGTCTCATATTTTTTTATTTTTTTTTTTAGTGTAGTGGTTAGCATTCTTGGCTGTAATGTCGGAGGTTGCGAGTTCAAATTCAAGCAGAAACTTTTCAGAAATAGAGGCTAAATTAGATTTACATCGCGCTCGAGCACACAGGAAATTTGGCCAAACACCGCGATGTGCCGAGCATAGCGATGCTCGAGCCAAACTAGTGTTCGGCCGAACATGCTCACCCAACACTAGAAATAACGTTTTATGCTGTTCAGTTAACTTTGCATGCTTTTTTTCAGTGATACATGGGACATTATTTTCATGTGGATTTTAGTTTAGTTTTTTGTTTTTAATTTTTATACCTATGAAAATGTTAAAAAAAGGGAAAAAGTCCCTTTTTCACATTTTTTGTAAAGGTCATAGAAGACCTTTTCCTGCAACTGGGGTTGACATATTAGACACAGATACAGGGGGAACAGTCTCTGGATTCTCACTGCAAAGTGTAACGCCCCAGAGTGGCATTACTACCTTTGCACCCTGCTACGGTCTTTATTGGTTAACCTCATGTCATCCTATGTATTTATTTCAGGTCCACTACACTGTGCATATCTATTCCTTGCAACTGTTATTGTTCATGTAATTTACCTGGTTCACCAGAAGGTGTCAGCAAGCATTGCATAGCTACAGTTAGAGAGAATGGAACCCTTCTTTCCATTCTAATTCTCCCTCTAAGGAGGGGAGGGTCTTAGTTAGAAGTCAGTCTATCTTACCCCCTGCTAGGGGAAGGAAGCAAGGGGTGGGGATATCACCATTTGATGTGCCCACACCAAGCCCTGCCTAAGCCAGCTAGAGGACCTTCAGCTCTGCTGGATATGGAGGCCGCAGCTTGGAGCCTCTGATGCCAGGAGGAGTTTTCCCTGGACAAATCTAGAGTCAGACTACAAAGAGAGAAGTTGCAGCAGACAGCTAAAGCAAAGTTATTTAGTCAGGCTGTCAGTACAGCAGAGTCAGAGAGCAACAGATGTAGCAAAGAAGAGTTTGCCTGCTACAGTTTTGTTCATGCTTAAGCCTGCTGGGACCAAGATAAAGTCTGTAAACTGTTTGGAGAAACGCTTACGCCAAGTAAAGCTGTTATTGAACTTCATCACAAGGTCTGAACTCAATTTATTCATCATCCCCGAGTTAACTTTTCTCCTTATTCTGCTTCAGACGACAACGTCTAGGGTCCAGTGTATCCATGTAGGAGCACCGTGACACATGCACAAAACATTAAGGGACATTGTAGGACACCCTATATTACTCTGGCATTCCTACACTTGGGTACCACTAACACCATTTCTTAAAGTAACTCTGTTCTGTTGTTGCTTCATTGTAACTGGCGTCACAGAACACTTATTTCTTCTTAAAGGGACCCCTTGCCACTGTCGGACGTCGCAAAAGCTTATCTCGTTCTGATAAGAAACAATAGCTCCTACAGTTACCTGCCACTATGCAATCGCCTGATCAGTGGGACGGAAGTAGGAAGCATTAGGGCCACGTTTGGAACTGTGTACATGACACTTATTGAGCACGATTTACACATCAATTAGGAAAAGAGACACTGTAAATAACATCTGTGCCCTCTTTATGGAGCTGGCTGTCACTAACAAAAGTCTCCCTGCACCTGCATCTCAATGATTTCTTTGCAGCTGCAGACTCCACAAGGACATTCAGATTCATTCTTGCCGACTCATGCAGACCTGCAGAACGTTTTAAGTCATCTGGTGGTGCAACAGACTACTGGAAGGTTTGGGGTATCCCTTGCCCCTTTAGAGGTTTTTGCGATATACCGTGAGGAACAGAAGTACGGTATTTGAACACCCTGCGATTTTGCAAGTTCTCCCACTTAGAAATTATGGAGGGGT
Organism: Bufo bufo; assembly: GCF_905171765.1. NCBI lineage: Eukaryota > Metazoa > Chordata > Amphibia > Anura > Bufonidae > Bufo > Bufo bufo. The sequence continues at coordinate 131,332,399 of NC_053393.1, forward strand.
CTGAAATTCACATTGTAGGTCCATTCCCACTCTGAGAGACAGAATTAAAAAAAAAATCAGCAAATCACATTGTATGATTTTTAAAGAATTTATTTGTCTTGCACTGCTGAACATATGTATTTGAACACCTGAGAAAATCTGTGTTAATATTTGGTACAGAAGCCTTTGTTTGCAATTACAGAGGTCAAACGTTTCCTGTAGTTCTTGACCAGGTTTGCACACACTGCAACAGGGATTTTGGCCCACTCCTCCACACAGATCTCCTCTAGATCTGTCAGGTTTCGGGGCTGTCGCTGAGCAACACAGAGTTTCAGCTCCCTCCAAAGATGTTCTATTGGATTTAGGTCTGGAGACTGGCTAAGCCACTCCAGAACCTTGATATGCTTCTTATAGAGCCACTCCTTGGTTATCCTGGTTGTGTGCTTCGGGTTGTTGTCATGTTGGAAGACCCAGCCACAACCCATCTTCAATGCTCTGAGTGAGGGAAGAAGGTTGTTGCTCAAAATCTCACAATAAATGGCCCCATTCATCCTCTCCTTAATACAGTGCAGTCGTCCTGTCCCCTTCACAAAAAAGCACCCCAAAGCATGATGTTACCACCCCCATGCTTCACAGTAGGGATGGTGTTCTTGGGATGCAACTCATCCTTCTTTTTCCTCCAAACACGACGAGTGAAGTTTAGACCAAAAAGTTCTACTTTGGTCTCATCTGACAACATGACTTTCTCCCATGCCTCCTCTGGATCATCCAGATGGATCATCCAGATGGTCATTGGCTAACTTCAGACGGGCCTGGACATGTGATGACTTGAGCAGGGGAACCTTCTTGAGCAGGGGACCTTCGAAACTGTGGTCCCAGCTCTTTTCATGTCATTGACCAGCTCATCTCTTGTAGTTCTGGGCTGATTCCTCACCTTTCTTATCATCAGTGATACCCCACGAGGTGAGATCTTGCATGGAGCCCCAGTCTGAGGGAGACTGACAGTTGTCTTTAGCCTCTTCCATTTTCTAACAATTGCTCCAACAGTTGATCTATTTTCACCAAGCTGCTTGGCAATTGCCCCATAGCCCTTTCCAGCCTTGTGGAGGTCCACAATTTTGTCTCTGGTGTCTTTTGACAGCTCTTTGGTCTTGCCCATGGTAGTGGTTGGTGTCTGACTGACTGTGGGCGGACAGGTGTCTTTAAAGAGCTAAGACAGATGCTACTAAGTTAGATTAATGAGTGGAGTAGAGGTGGACTTTTTAAGGGCACAGTAACAGGTCTTTGAGAGCCAGAATTCTTGCTGTTTCTCAGGTGTTCAAATACTGATGTTCAGCAGTGCAAGACAAATAAATTCTTAAAAAATCATACAATGTGATTTCCTGAATTTTTTATTTTTTTATTCTGTCTCTCAGAGTGGGAATGCACCTACAATGTGAATTTCAAACCCCTCCATGATTTCTGAGTGGGAGAACTTGCAAATCGCTGGGTGTTCAAATACTTTTGTTCCTCACTGTATGTCCCTCTGATAGAGCAAGTTGTCGTGATGCCAGTTGCATTGAAGCAACAAGGACATGCAGTCCCCTTTAAGTATAGTGGTGTTGATACCCAGATGTAGGAATGCCAGAGTGGTATGAGGGCTGCCTATGGTGTCCCTTAGGTGTGGCTTTAGCACTTGCCACGGTGCTCCTACCTGGATATCCGGAACCCCAAGCATTGTAGTCCGAAGCAGTGGAAATAGGGTTGTGGATGAAGTGGGTGAAGAAAGGAATTAAGTCCAGACTTGTATTGAAGTAATTAAACGCAGCTTTACTTTGCATAAACTTTCTTTAAAGAACAATCTTCCAACCTTATCTTGGTTACCAGCAGGATTTGGCTTAAGTTCTGGCAAGCAAACACTCTCAGCTCTGCTTTATCTGAACTCTTTTGGCTCTGCTATGTTGGTTGACTTAGATAGGAACTTTTCCTTCTGCTTTCTGCTGCAACTTCTTTCTTTCTGTCTGATTCTATCTTTCTCTTTGTCTTTGTCTTGTCCAGGGAAGCTTTCCTCCTGGCTTCAGAGGCTTGTAGCTGGGGCTTCTGGGCCCAGCTGAGCAGACAGTGCTTGCTGGCTGATACACAGCCTTCCCTTTACAGGAGCTGCTCTCAACTCACAACCTCTCCCCAAGGAGGGGAAGGCTAGATTGCCCTCACTAGCACTGAACTCCTCCCTCTCTAGAGAAGGGAATAGTATGGAAGGAGGGTTCCATCCTAGTTAACTCATCTCTGCCAGAAATGCCGCCATCTGCTGTTGAAGCAGGCACATTACATTTGAACATAAGTAAAATCATGAATACATTTACACATTGTGCAGGACATGGTATTATTTGCATGATATGACACAGGATACACCATTACAGATAGTGGGGGTCCAAAAAGAAGTGGTAATGCCACTCTGGGGCGTTACAGTGGTCATTTGTAATAGATGTATTTCTAGCGGAAATATATTAATTGACAACTGGGCATAACAATTACCCTTGATAAAGGTGATGTCCTTACCCGACACTGTCTGAACACAGTGAACTCATGAACACTCTCACCCTGTAGCTGGGCTCTTAAAATGCTCAAGAAGCTTTCAAAAATAATTACGCAGTCATGTTGACATGGATTTTTAAAGTAAATACACCAGCTTCATCAGGTCCAAAATAACTATTTCTTTTGTTTCTGAATCCATTCTACGCAAATCACATATGGCCTAATTGGCTTACAAATTGCTATATTAGGCTAGGTCTACACAATGACATTTTGTCGCACCAATGTCACGCGAAAATTTTTATAATGGTAGTTTATGGTGTCGCAATGTGACATGAGACATGCTGCGACTGCGACACGACAGTCGCAAAATACTTATTCAAGATAGATTTGTATGCGACTGTCTCGTCGCAGTCACAGCATGTCTTATGTCGCAGTGCGACACCATAGACTACCATTATAAAAATTGTCACGCGACATTAATGTCGCGCGACACATGTTACAGTGTAGTTGTGCCCTATGTCATCGTGTAGACCTAGCCTAACACTCTGGGGTCTCCTAGGACTTAAATATATTTTCTTTATTTTTTTTTCTTTTAACAAAGTTTTGCTATTTCTCTCCTTTCCCTTCTCTTTAAAGGGAACGTGACATCTCTGATATGACATTTTAGCTGCCCAAATTACCTTATTCATGTGCTTATGGGGTTTTGGTTGTGGTATTTTAAATGATAAATGTGCTAAAAATGCATTTTTAATCATCTTTCTGCTGTATGGAAAGGAGTCCAGGCTCAGACTGGCCCACAGGGTTACAGATGAATTCCCCGGAGGGCCTCTGAGCAAGGTGGGCTACTAGTCTCCCACCCCCTGCACAAGTGGCACATAACACAGTAGACTTACTGCATTATATACATATATTCAATGTACAGCACGTCAACCAGCCTATGTTCATAGAAAAAACTTGATAGATTATTAAAGAAACTCCCCAGTTTATTATTATAGAGACAATCAGATAGCTGAGATGACTTCTAGGTATAGAGGAAAGCTAGCCACATTCTACCTACATTCTCAAACTTGCTGCAGGGACCCCCATATTTAGTCATCTGGTAGCATCTTGCTGCTGTGTGAGCAGGTAATATTTGAATGTATCCGTATGATGGGATCCCTAGGCACCCCAGTCCGATACTGAATGAGTCTATTCAAGTCAAGGAGACACAGAGAACATCGAATAGTTTTCTTATGGCCACACATTTCATTATGGATGTCTCACGATGGAGGGGAGGACAATGAGTAGGAGGAGTCTGAGCAGGAGAAAAAGTAGCTGATGATGACAAGTACTACTTGGGGATGCAGCCTGGCTGCCACAAAGAAGACAGGTAAAAGAAGGACAGGCCTGTTCTAATTCAGTTATGTTTTTCCACAGGATCTGGTGATGCCGCCTCAAGTGGTGCAATAGAGCCCTGGTACCTATGTTTGTGTTTGAAATCTTATTTTAATCCTGCAGATCTTGCATGTGGCTATGGTTTTGTGTGCCAGCTTTGTGGAGAATCACCACCATTCGAGAGATATTTGTACAGAGCTAGCGGCAGGCAAGCTTTGCCTAGTTCTGGCATGTTTTGACCCTGCACTCCCAGTATCAGTGTCATCACCAGTTCCTGAGCTGAACACAATAGAAGCAGATCTGGCCCTGAAAGCTCTTTTGGAGGTTTTGGTACATTGCCATTGTGGCCACCACCCTCCTCCTCTGATATCTCCTCCTCCTCCTTAGCACCCTTATCTAGTTCCTAGGTCCTGTCCAACACACAATCATGATCATAGTCCTCATTCTTCCTGTAACTTTCATCAAACTGTGATATATCATTGTGGGCTCTCTTCCCCTGATTACTCTGTATTTTGACCAAGTGCCACTATCGCTACCGCTTCCTCACCTTCACCACTGTGGCTACAAGTGGCACTACTACTACTACCACCACCACCAATAATGCTATGCATGGGGTCTCCTACCTCTGCCTGAACTTCCTTCTCATGGCAGACCAAAAACTGACTGTTCTCACACAACTTATCAACTGGTAGACTATCTTGCATATCTTCCATAGCACATGGTGTGTTCTGTTGCTTCTTCTTAATAAAAAAAGAAGGCACCTCGCCAGAAGGAGGCAGTGAAGACAGAGACGATGCAAATTAAAAGCTTCTCTGGAGTTTCAAGAAGGTAGGAGCAGAAGGAATACTTTGACCCTTGGCTCCAAGGCGTGGTGTCAGACTTAGAAGCAACATCCACATGACCCTATTAGTGGAGGAGTGGGCAATCCAGTCCATAATCTCATCCTCTTTGTCCTCAACAATATGTGGCACGATATTGGAGGCGAGGGAGAACTGTGGCCTACTAATATTTCTACTGGCCAGATGGCTGGTGGTGCTACTGCTGTTTGCACTACTACCCACATTCTGTATCTCAGACGATGAGACATAGGTCTTTCCTTTGCCTCTCTTCCATTTACTAGAATCTTTATTATAAGGCTTATGAATGTAAAGTCATGGGTTTGGTACACAGATAATTAAAAAATGGTACTAGCAAAATTGCAAGTGTTTTTTCAGTAATTAACAGATGAACAATTAAATGTCCCTCCTATTTTACAAACACACACTGCACACTGGTATTGACAATTTACAATGGTAATGCAGTTTTTGCAGGAAAATGCATTTGCTGTAACTAAACGGTATCTTGTAGTATTACAACACATCCACTAAAACAGGTATAATAATGGTGTTATTGCGGTAAAATGTGTTTTTTGGAACAGTGGATTGTATCTTGCAGTAATATACCATGCTTTCAGTACCATGGGTGTTATAATGGCATTATCGCTGTATAATGCTTTTTGTTATAAGACTGAATGGTATCCTGCAGTAATATACAAGATGTTCAGTAACACGGGTACAGGGGCGGACATACCGCATGTGCAGCCGGTGCGGCTGCACAGGGGCCCAGAGTAGGAGGGGGCCCCTTCCTACCGGGAGCAGGGGGAGATGAGTGCTTTTATTGTGGAAGCGCTCATCTCTATTCATCTGTATCGCTGTCCTTAGTGACTCTACAGGGGGCACTAAGAGGAGGTATTTTTTTATACTGCCACACAACAGGGCACTTTTATGTACTGGCGCACATTATAAGGGGGCATTTTTCTACTGTTACACATTATAAAGAGAATTATTACCACTGGGGACATTATGGTGGGCTTTATTACAGTTAAGGGACTATGAGGAACTTGAATACTAGTATGAGCAGTATGGGAGCATTATTACTTCTGGGACACAGTGGGGTCATTATTACTGTAGGGGCACTATTACTACTACGTGTTGTCTGGTAGATAATTATTTCTATTGGTGGGATTTTGGGGAGCAGTATTACTTTGGTGGACACCCTGGCATGGTATCAGCTTAGCACACTTATTTTTGGGGAACATTATGTTTACACTATTAGTGTCAGGGACACTGTTTCCTGGGCGCAGTTATTTTTTAGGACACTGTGTGCCAGTAATTATTTAAGGGGAACTATCTGTGTGTAACTAGTATAGGGAGCACAGCAGGCACCGTATTAGAGTGGTGTTGATTAGGTGGGAGGATGATGGAAAACTAGGAAACTAAGATGTATGTCTGTCAAACCCTGCAGAAAGAAGAGATGACTGAAAGAAATCATCATGGCGATGTGGTCTGAAACAAGATGAGGACAGAGAACATCTACATCAACGAAGACGTCCCTGGATGTAAGAGGTATGTGGACCTGTATTAGGCTACCTTCACATCTGTGTTAGTGATTCTGGCAGGCTCTTCCAGCAGAGAACAGCCTCTTGGAATGCTCCAGCACTGCTGAATGCAGACAGAATGTCCACCGGCCACATTAACTATAATGGGGTCTGGCAGAGATCCGGCCACGATCTGGCAAAAATGCAGAGAATCAGCAGGACACAAACCGCTGCATGCCTGAGTTTGTGTCCGGCCAATTACATGCATTCTCTGCCGGATCAGGTGACCGAAGCGTAGTGCTGCAGGTGTTAAAGTAGCCTTACCCTGAATGTTTTGTATTGCTATAAGTAATGTTCGGACGGAATAGGTTATGTTGAGAATTTGGCTTGAGAGGAGGGGAGGGGGCCCAGGCACATTCTTTGCACAGGGGCCCTCTGCTGTCTGTGTCCGCCCCTGCATGGGTATGATGCACTGAAATGCCCAATTGCAAACAGTAAATAGAAACTGTTAACAATAATTATATTCAGTAGAATGTGTGCTAAGCCTAAGAACTGTTAAAACATTTTTACAATAAAAGGTTTCTGGTTGTTCATACAGAAAAATATGAGTTTCTTTGCAGGATTCTGTAATGTAGAACTTGCCAGCAATCTGCATGAAACAATTGGGACAGCGACCAGTCACTCACTCTCTATGCTAAGCTTTCCCTGATAAAACTCTAAGAGCTACCCAATTATATCTACATATTCTTTCCATATAGTGCCCCTAGTAACTGGCCTTTGTCTGCAATCGTTTTTTGGCAGGAACTGCCATAAGACATCCTTTCACAAGTCTAGCTGGCAACAAAATGGTTTTTCTTCCTTCTGAGAAGAAAGACATGCCTGCATACTGCCACCTGATTCGCTGATCAGGGTGTGAGCCTCTGAGCCAATGAGGGCAAGTCCTTCCCCCACTTCCTCCGGTGTCATGTGGTCCTTCCTCCTGTTTACTTCACCAGTTTTTACAGTAGTGTACAGCTGTTTTCACACAGTTTGTCCGAAATAAATCAAAACATTTCAGATTTGTGTGACAGGAGATTTTTTATGAAGTTTGTAACTAATTTGATTAATTTAGAATTGATTTGCTCATCTATAATGCTTTGTTTTCTTAACTATCTGCTATTATTATTATAGAAGCATAACAGATGGTAAATAAAACTATTGGCTCTTGTTCAATGTCATTTTGTAGGCCATGTAATAGGTAAACGGTCAAGGCTTCTTCCTAGTGGAAAAACTGAATTTAATTCTGGAAATACTTTAAATTGATGATATCCCCTGTCACCTGTATCCCCTACTCTAGAGACGATTTGATACTTTATACAGATACCAACAAAGTACCCCTTTAGATGTTGTCCCTGTTACCCTCATCCCTTAGGCTACTCTCACACTTGCATTGCTAATTCCTGTATTTAGATCCGGAATTAAACTGATCCGTTTTGTTTATGCGGTTGTGTGAAATCAAAACTGAAAAAAGTGATTCGTCACCCATTGACTTTCAATGTATTTAGTGACGGATTAATTATTTTCTTAACGGAATGGATGCATCCTGATGTGCAAAATCAAAATCAGATCCTTTTAATTCCGTTTTTTAAGCTCCACAAGAAACGGATCAGTCATCATTGACTTACATTGTTTTCAGTGCCGAGTGCATTGCAGAGGTTTTGTGTCCGGTCATAAAACGGAATGCTGCCAGGACGGAAGACATCATATCTGTTTTTATTCAGAATGCATGAGGACTAAATGGAAACGTTCTTCCGGTATTGAGAGCCTCTGCCGGATCTCAATACCGGAAAACAATACAAGTGTAAAAGTAGCCTTACTGTGGTGCACATAACACTTACTGAATAAGAGAATGTAAGTAAAATATTTTTACCTGGGAGTTTGGAATGATTGTGTCTAAGCAGAGGAATCTCCCTGCAGATTTCCCCATCCTCCTTGTCACGTGCAAGCCAGCGATTTACTTTGATGCAGAATTGTTCATTTGAAAAAATATTCAACAGCTGCACCTGTCGTGTCAATTGTATTTGTTAGGGTCATTGCTTGTGAATTACAGAATTCCAATACGACACCCTTAGGCCTCATGCACACTTCTGTGCAATTTGCGGTCCCCAATGCACCCAATGCACAGGCAACATCTGTGGGGCTGCCGTAACGGATCCTGACCCATTCAATTTGAATGGGTTAATGATCCATCCGCACCGCAAAAAAATAGAACATGTTCGACTTTTTTGCAGTGCAGATGTACGGAGAGAAATCCCACGGAAGCACTCCGTAGTGCTTCCATTGAGTTCCGTGCCTCCCTTCCGAACTGCACCTTCCAGAGTCAAGTGAATGAGTCGGCATCTGTGATGCGGTGGGCTGTTTATGGGGCACAATACAGGCACAGCCGGGCAATGGCCGTGTGCATGAGGCCTTAGTCTGTTAGGCGTCTATACTGCTTTGTCCCACAATACTCAGATATTCTTACCTAGAAACATTGCAACTAGAGGACAATACAGTGCTTCAACAACCAATGTCAAACAGCATATTTCTTGCCCCACAAAAAACAGATTGGTAATAGTTACAAAATGCCTATACCACCAGATATTCCTGGAATAATATTAGAATAGCGCCTCCTGATGATTCCATTGAACAGCTATTCTATATCCACCTCAGCAATTAAACAATACTGTCGCAGTTACTTAAAACTTGCTCAGTATTTCCTCTTAGCAGAGACGATACGGCAGCTCCAGGAGCGGCCTGCTCATTACACCACATACCCAAAGGAGAAAGACTGATCATGTGCGTCCACCTTGGCACATAGACGGACACAGAAAGGCTGTTCATTAGAAACAGCAGGTGGTGCTATTCTAACATCATTCCTGGAATATAAGCCTTTTTTACAATAAGTGTAAATACAAAAAAATATTTATAATAATGGGTTGGATTTAATTATTATAATGTAAAATATTTTTCAAGAGACAATCCCTTTAACTAGTATGCCTTACTTTATAGAATTTAATGTCACATGCACTGATCATGCTATATAAAGGATTTGAAGAAGATGGGTCTTCACTGCAGTTTGCACGTGGTTCACGCGTCCAGGGAAGGCGTCTCACTAGCATATAGCGAAGAAGGACCGGCACTCACTTTCTTGATGATAGGAAGAGACGTTTATTCAAGACATAATAGCATCATTAGTGACTAGTTTCGGCTCAGGCTTGAGCCGAAACTAGTCACTGATGATGCTATTATGTCTTGAATAAACGTCTCTTCATATCATCAAGAAAGTGAGTGCCGATCCTTCTTCGCTACATGCTGTATGTATTGGGTTGGTATCTCTATGTCTATACTAGTAGTGGTAAATGTGAGAAAACATATTTGTTATAATTTATATAACAGGTTTATACCCTCAGACAGGGGCAAATTTATTTTGAAAAAAGCCCAGTGTAAGTTTAAAAATAGAAAACATACTCACTTCATACAACTCCTGCTGCTTCCATTCCAATGCTTACTAGATCCCTTTGTCACGGGAAGTACAGGGAAGGAAAGACAACCAAAGGGAACCACAACAAAACAACAAACTAGGCCCTAAACCTAGGGAGTAAAGAGGTCACCTCCTAGCATTCCCTGAAACACATCCTAAGCTGCTAACAACATGTGCAAATCTCAATGGTAGAAATGCACATGCACAGGAACCTGAGACTGCTGAAACACTGCACCAAACCCTCAGCTTAGGAAACAGGGAAAGAGGCAACCGGTTCCTTCCAAACTGAAGGAGCCAGTGTCTCCCTGAGACCTAATCAGGACAGACACACCAAGAAAAGGGAAAGGACTTAGCTTGAGATGTAACTGGAACAGGAGAACCACCACACAAGCAGAGCACTCCACAGAAGAGCTATCAGCCGCAAGGAAGCAAGTGAGAGGCGGAACATATAAAGAGCCACCTGACTGATAATGAGCAGCATCTGTGAAGGGGTGAAAACCTGTCAGCAACAATGAAAACAAGAGAGATCTGTCAGATAGACTCCTGAGTCTTCCGTCTATTTGAACTTCTAAGATCTCTCCCAGGGCCGGCTGGTGACACCCTGTTGGGCTTTCCGATCCCCATCTCCAAACACAGGAAATGCCTAAAGGAAATGCTTACTTAACCAATTACTAGCCACAGCGGTGATCCTCCTCAGTGATTGGCTGAGCAGGTATTTGATGGCAGTTTCCCTTTGTCTAGCTGGGACATTGAAGAAGAGACCACTATTTTAACCTACTCTAAGCTAGGGATGAGCGGACCCGTGAATGTTCGGCCGTAAAATGGCTGTAAAATAGTCATAGTAAGGGCTAGAGGGCTGCAAAAGGAAGCAAAATGGGGCTAAGAGTAGGACAATTGCCCTGCAAGCAAATGTGGATAGGGAAATGACTTAAAATAACATAGAATATAAAAAAATATAAAAATAATAATCTTGAACTAGGAGGCGGAGGTCAAAGTGGAGTAGGAGGTTAAGGAAGCGGTAGATGTGGCGGTGTAGGTGAAAGCGGCGGTGGAGAAGGAGGAGATAGCCAAGACAGTTTTTTTTTTTTCTTTCTTTATTTTTTATAAATTTGGGAAGTCTCCAAAACTTTGGGAAATGGAAAAGAGAACGCAAAGAGCAAGTGCGCTGGAGTATAACAATGGCTGGGTGCGGCTGGTATGCCTCTCTGCTCTGGCCAAGGTACGGACAAGTCCTGTGGGATCCATGCCTGGTTCATTTTAATGAACGTGAGCTTGTCCAGGTTAGCTGTGGACAGGCGGCTGCGCTTGTATGTGATCACCCCCCCCCCCCTTCCCACTGTGCTAAGCACACGTTCGGACAATACACTGGCCGCAGGGCAGGCCAGCACCTCCAATGCGAAAATGGCAAGCTCAGGCCATATGCCCAATTTGGAGACCTAGAAGTTTAATGGGGCAGACCCATCAGTCAGTATGTGTAGGCGTGCACATGTACTGTTCCACTATATTGCTGAAATGCTGCCTTATGCTTGTTCTGTATCAGCTGGTGGTACATGTTGTTGTGGCGTGCTGACAAAGCTTTTCCACATTTCGGCCATGCTAACCCTCCCTTCTGAGGTGCTGGCAATGCCCCAGCTGTGTTGGCTACTTCCGCCTCCTCCTCTGCCTTCGCCTTGTGCTTCCACTGAGCCCCCGCTGTCAAGTGGGAATGCCATCAGCAGTGCGTCTACCAGCGTGCACTTGAACTCACGCATCTTTCGATCATGCTCCAGTGACGGAATTAAGGACGCCATGTTTTCCTTGTAGCGGGGATCCAGTAGGGTGGCAACCGAGTTATCAGCACTGGTTAGAATGTGGGTAACTCGGACACTGCAGCATGTAGTCGCTCATGTGTGCCAGGCTGCCCAGAGGCAACAACAAGTTGATTTCTGCTGGACCTGGACTGGAGCATCTTTACAGATCTCCCCTTAGGAGGTGGCAGAGGGAGTAGCCCAGGGGAACTACGGTAAATTTCTGCAGGACCTGGACTTGGGCATCTTACGAGATCTCCCGTTAGGAGGCGGCAGACCTGCAGGACCTGGACTGGAGCATCTTAAGTGATCTCCCCTTTGGAGGCGGCAGGTGGATTAGTCCCGACTGGCAGACCAGACGTGGGAGCCAGAGTATATATACTGCATAGGGGTGAGCTCTGCTTGGGAGTGTGAAGGAGGAGGGGCCTGCTTCTGTCTTGGTTGTAAGTGAATAAATCCATGGGACACAGTGTTGAAGAAGTTGCAGGGATGAAGTATGGGAATCTTAACCCTACTAGTCTGTTGTCACCCTGTTTTAGGGAGGAAGCTAGTCTGGGAAAGATTTAGAAAGACACATTGTGTGTATGTTAGATCTGCTGTGGTGGTCCTCCCATGTCCACATTCTAAAACATAAGTGGTTGGGCATCAGTGCACTCATCTTTTCCACTTCTGGGGCAGGGCTAGGTGGATTGTCTACGGAAACCCCGCCAGCAGAGTCATCAAAAAGCATAAGGGACTGCTGCATGACTTAAGGCTCAGACTGCTTGGCTGATTTGCAAGGGGGTGAGGTGAAAGACAGATGCCCATTGGCTGCAGGTGCCAACTCTGCGCTTTCAGCAGGGGACCCGGTGGGAGACAATGTGAAGGAACTGGAGGCACTATTAGCCACCCAATCTACTATCGCCTCTACTTGTTCTGGCCTCACCATTTGCACACCAGTATTCGGGCCTACAAAATAATGCTGAACGTTCTGTCGCCTAAGTGTACCTGAGGAAGGTGTTTCATTTGGGCATGTAGCTGGCACAGATCCTCTCCCTGCAACAGGAGCTCCACCAACACCAGCAGCACCACGACCAGGGCCACGTCCCTTATTTGACGCTCTCCTTATTCTTTGAGGTCCCCCACTTAACTAACAGACAGATTAACTATATTAATCTTATTGTCACGTATGCAGTGCCGGTGTACCTTACACCAAAAATGGGTATATGTCACACACCGATCTAACAGACTGATTAACTATATTAACTTCCCTGTCACAGATTCAGTACAGGTGTACCTCACACAAAAATGGGTATATGTCACCCACCGATCTATCAGACGGATTAACTATATTAATTTCCCTGTCACGGATGCAGTGCAGGTGTACCTCACACAAAAAATGGGTATATGTCACCTACCGAACTAACAGACAAATTAACTATTATATTTTTGTGTCAGGGGTGCAAAGCTGGTGTATTGCACCCACAAAAAAATCACTATAGGTCACCCACAGAATAAATAACTTGATGAGATTCCTAACACTCTCCCTCACTTCAGCTGCCTGCTTCTTGTCCTTGCACTACTCAAAGCTGATGGGCGGAGCTACACGTGATACAGCTTGTATAGAGGCTGGGTCACATGATGCACCAGCCAATCACAGCCATGCCATTACTAGGCATGGCTGTGATGGCTTCTAAGTGCCTACAGCTTAAAAGCTTGTTAATTGGCTGCCCTGCAGCCTTTCAACAAGCTTTATTAAATGCCCGAACACCGAACTCAAACCCGAACTTTTGCTGCAAAGTTCGGGTTCGGGTCCGGGTACCTGAACTTGCAAAGTTCGGTACAGACCCGAACTTTGCAGTTTGTGTTCGCTCAACACTAGTCTCAGCCCTTTTCAAAAATGTTGCTCATTTGGACAACCACATTTAATGTAAAAAATTACCTCTTGACAGTGCCATCCTGGGGAAGCTCCAGAATTTGTGTGCCCAATTCTTATTTTATATACTTCTCCAATGTCTCCTATGCTAATCTGAGAAAAAGAAAATATAAAAGAAAATGAAGAAGTAAAGACATCAAGGGTTCCATTCCATTAACCGATTTAAAGGGCACCTAGCACCGGGAAAATCACTGCTAGACCAGGCACAATGCCTTGCAGGACTTACACAGTTGAATGCAATGATGCCGTTCACATAGGTATCTGCTTTATTCTGAAGAAAAAAACACTTTTGATCCATGAAAATGAGCAGATAAGTGCATCAAGGGCGAGCCAATGCCACTTTGCTGCTCCTGCTTCCTCTGCCAGCAGCTCCCACTCTGTCTTGATTGACAAGGTCATGCAGAATAACTATGCAGGAACCTGACCCTGTGAATCAAGAGGGTGAGAGAGTGGCTGGCAGAAGAAGCAGGAGGAGCATGGGTGCACAGAGTGGCTTGGGCCAGCCCTCGGTGCAATAAACTCCTCCCTTGCATATGGATTAAAATGACATTTTCTCCAAAATGAAGCTACAGATCGCTAAAGGTATCATTACATTCAGCTAAGCAACCTTACAAGACATTGGGGGAGATTTATCAACCTATTGTAAAGTAGAACTGACTTAGTCCATAGCAACCAATTAGATTCCACCTTTCATTTTTCACAGCTCCTTTGGAAAATGAAAGGTGGAATCAGATCGGTTGCTATGGACAACTAAGCCAGTTCTACTTTTCACCAGTTTCAGCATGTTCCATGTTCCATACACCAATTCCAGCATGTTCTATCTGACCCCTAAAAGCATTGCACCTAGAGAAGAATATCTAAGTAATGTCCACACAACACTAGTGATGAGCGGCAGGGGCTATATTCAAATTCGCAATATTTCACGAATATTTTGTAGAATATTCGTCATATATTCGCAAATTTCGAGAATTCGAGATTATTTTATTAAATGCGAAAAATGTAGAAAGTGCGCTAATCGGCAATGATTAGAATATTTTTTCGCACTACGTGCAACTTCACATTTTAGCAGATCTGACTACAGATTAATGATTGGTGCACTAAGTATTGTTGTGAACTTGACATTGCTTCCTTCTCATTAGCCCACAAGCAAGAAGCAGAGAGGAATCATGTGTTCAGATGGCAAAAAAAGACAGATATTCGATATAACGAATATATAGCACTATATTCTAAATATTCGCGAATTCTCGAAGTGGCGATATTCGCGATAAAAATTTGCTTTTTCGAATAGTCATGCTCAACACTACACAACACCCAATGGAGGCTGTACAGCTATATGCTAGTTTTCTCAAATGCCATATTTTAATATGAAATTTACTTATCTGGGCCTGTGACTATAATAACCTATATGCAAGGCTAAAAATATAGAAATATCGGGAGAACTCTGAAGAGATATATTGTATTTAAAAAAAATTACACTGTATGCAAGAAACACATACAGTGGTCTTGTTTTAAATTTGGGGATGGGGACGTTACCATGAAAGCAGTAAAAATCATAGTAGAAAAGTCTGGGATTCATAATAATGCAGCTAAATGAATGTAAAATATGAAAAATAGACAGTACACTACCTCAGTTACATCTTATGTCCAGCTAATATTTTCACTTCAAAATGATACACTAGTGATACCTACAGACATGTAACTTCACATCAAGTTCTCAGTTGGCCATGGCAAAACTGACTATGGGTATGCTTTTATACATACATCAAATGTGTCTTCATGGCCACTCTGGAATATATCTTCTTCATTACTGTAAAGAAAGACTGGCGCCGATGCTCTTAGATGTCCATAGAATATGATGTAAACTTGAGATGTGGTCCCGGCTAATGGCATTTCACTAGTGAAAACAGACACCTTCCATTTTCCAGCTGAATAGACAAAAGATAAAATATAAGGGAATAGTCTGATAGAAAGAGATAGACAATCATCTACTATAGGTGGTGTTATCCTTTAAAAACTAGATGAACATGAACGTCTGATATAATGGATTGCTACAAGTATTGATAACAATTTGTCTTTTCATTTATAAATTTCAGCTGTTTTGTGATCATAGAATATACAGGTGAAACTCAAAAAATTAGAATATCGTGCAAAAGTTAATTTATTTCAGTAATGCAACTTAAAATTTGAATATTGTGAAAAGGTTCAATATTCTAGGCTCAAAGTATCACACTCTAGTCAGCTAATTAATCCATACCCCGTGAGCAAAGGGTACCTGAGATTGTGACTTTGGGGTTTCATAAGCGGTAAGCCATAATCATCCAAATTATAACAAATAAAGGCTTGAAATATCTCACTTTGCATGTAATGAGTCTATCTCATATATTAGTTTCACCTTTTAAGTTGCATTACTGAAATAAATAAACTTTGCACGATATTCAAATTTTTCGAGTTTGGCCTGTAAAGTAAACAATTTGGATATGTTTTTGGATGGTGTGTTTTTTTTTCTTTCAGACAAACATGTTTCAGAAAATACTGGACTGTACACCTGTTCCAGACAAAAAACAGACAGGTTTCCAGACATAACAACATAGCTAAACCAGACATCCAAAAGGTCAGTCTGTCTAGTTTTGGTGGTAAACAAGTCTAGCTTTTTCCCTCCAGAACATGCTCTTCTTTCAACCTTATGGTAGCTGTGGAAAATTACTAGCTTCTCATAGTTAGCTAGAAAGTCCTAAAAGTCTCTCAGTGTTCATTAACCCTTTCCAGAGTGCTGTGCAAACACAGTGAAAATTAACAGGATATATATATCATAGCACACATATAAAATGCAGTTACCATTTGAAGTGAAATAAAGTATGGAGTTGATGACTTTCCATAGGAGACGCAGGCAAATGTCCACAGATAGCCAGACTTCAAAGTACCCCTGCTCCAGGGTACTACATAACTCTCACTCTGGTGAAAAAAATGCTTTGTGTATTACATGAACAGCCATTAAAGGGGTTTTCCAGGCCTTTAATATTGATGACCTATCCTCAGAACAGGTCATCAATATCAGATCAGCGGGTGTCCAACCTATCCTGAGGATAGGTCATCAATATTAAAAGCGTGGAAAACCCCTTTAATGACTGGAAATGTCTGGGTACACATGCCTCCTCCCAGCAATAAGAGCTGATCAGCAGGTTATGGCTAAAGAGAGACCAAATCAGGGGATATCAGGGATGAGTTCTTGAGACAACCATTTCATTGGGAATTTATGGGTCATTTAAATAAGAAATCATCAGCTTCTCTCACATAAACCATAGTTATGTTACTATAAAACTTGCCCCAATACTTTTCTGGAATTAATACACCTTAATAAAACAACAAAGGCCTTCTGCAAGAAAGTACACTAGTAGAATCTGTGTTCAGGGTCTCCAGTGGCCCGTGTCCACAGGGATCTCTCTACTTCTTCCAGACAGGCATGGCCTTTGTAGTAGTGGCCTTCCCACTCCATTCTGGACCTGTGGCATCTTTCTCCCTGACCATTGTTCCTCTCTGCCTGTAGGACATGAACTCCCTCTGTCTCTTAAAGGGATAGTGTGTGTGTCCTAATGTGCCCCAGCCAATGGCTAGACTTGCCAGGGTATACTAGGCACATTACCTTGTAGTAGAGTGCCTGTGCAATGATATTCCCTAGCTTGCTAGGAACTGAGAAGGTGTTTGCTACCATCTGATCTTCTGTGGCTGACTTCTGCCCATTGACCATATTGTACTTGTTCCACCGTTGACCCTGTGCTACTTACCCCAAATTTGGCCTGTTTACTGGATTGAATGAGCTCTGTCTGACCTAACCTCAGCTTGTCCAATGACTAAGATTCTGCCTGGCCCCCCACTGGTGCAATGCACCAGTGTCTCTTGACCCATCTGGGTTACTGTCACTGAATGGAGACTACATGAAGATGTAGTAGCAGAGACCTGATCAATATATAGGAGTCATTGGGTGACGACCAGGAGGGCACTTATATAACACCTATAAAAGTAGCTCTAAACCAAATCTGTTCAGTGACAGTGGGTCCACACCTGCTATGTTATAACTAGCTATTACTACTTTTTAGACAACCCTTCTAATTCTTCCTGGACAATATAGACATCTGTATCCAGGTAAGCATTAGAAATATGCCTCAATATGCGTTGGATTTTTTAGTTCATTACATGGGCTTAAATTTCCAGGTGAAGGTAAATTCTGATCAACTACAAGGATTCTTATCCAGTTTTACTACTTGGCAATATGTGGTAATTCTATTTTATTACACAGCTCAGTGTCTTTATAATGTTATGTTTGGTAATAAAATGTTCTATTCATTTGAACTCAAGGCTCCTCTGACCACTACTGGATGTCGTCAAGGGAAAATTTATGCCAGGTCTTAAAAGACAATGCAGCAGATTGTGAAGAGACACAAAAGTGTTCTTAATCATTTAGTTACAATTACAACAAGACAAATGGAAAAGACATGAAGCAGCAACATTTAAACTGTACTGGAAACATTGGCCCTGCTTTATCATGCCTTCACTTTATCAGGGCTTTTGCAACTTTATCAGCTCACTTGCAAAAAAATAAAAATAGTCTCATGCCTGTGCCGTTACAGTTAGTTTCTGCGCATACATTAATGTTTCAAAATCCGAATCCGAACTTGGGTTTGTGGCTTGTGTCACACATGGTAATTAACAAACCCAAGTTCGGATTCCGATTTTGAAACATTAATGTATGTGCAGAAACTAACGGCACAGGCATGAGACTAAACAAGTCTTGTGTTACTGGTGGCGATAAGAAGATTGCCTTAGCGGAGCTCATACATTGTAATGCTGTACAGAGCACATATTATGAACAAAATTTAGGAACATATTGGGTTTGGACAGAATAGTCCAAACTGGCTTAGTTTAAGACTAGTGACAAGCAACATGAGACATTTGATAAATGTGGCATAAAGTGCGCCAATGCAAACTCAAGCAAAACTGATTTCAAATATTCCCCCCATGATAAGTTCGCCCTAATGTCTATAATGCTCTGCAAATGATTTTGATTTTGTCCCAGACTTCAACAAACAGAACCATGTTCTACTACTGAAGCTACTACCTAATAGATTTTAGAGGGATATTAGGAATTACTGTACATTTTAGAGCAGTTTACTCTAATTTAATCTAGAAGACTTTCAGGGGACACACTGTTCTGCCTCCATGCTTAAATGGGTTTGTACATTGCTTCTGCTGGGCAGCTAGAGTTTAAGGTGGATTTAGATATACCAATAATAGTCCAGATTATTGGAAAAGACCATTCCTGCGAATTGGTTGTGTCTCGATCAGTGTGGGGGACAACTTTCACACTGAACACAGGAGGGAAGGGGAACAGTAACTGGGCCTGGAAACTAAGGAAGGAACAGGACACCTCCTAAACAACCCTAATCCTAACTACCTATCCATATGAATAGACCTTGAAGGTAGGACTATTCATATGCAGGATACCTAGGCCCTTTATTCCCTATAAGGCTCTAGAATAAGGTTAGGACCAGAGACAACCCATTCCTCCACAGATGGACAAAAGGAAGTCTCTGTCTCAGGCCCAGATACAAACAACAGGGAATATAACAAACACAAACAAACGCGACACTTAACTTATGTAGAGATGTATGAGCAGGAACACCAGAGACGACCTCACACAACCTCAGCCAAACCCAAATGAAAGCTATCTACCGCATAGTCAGAAGGGTGGGGTCAGACTATAAAGGGTAGAATTGATGACCACTGAGCAACAGCTGAGAAAAGGGAAGTGGTCATTAACCCTATCAATACTGAATCAAGAGAAATCAAGGAGGCTGATAGATTCCTCCACGCTCAGCCAGTCTCCTTGATCTCCTGACATCAGTCACCTGAGGGACCGTGACAGGTTGTTTCCAATCATCTGGCCGTCTAAATGTGCAGCCGATCACCAGATGAACGAGCGAAACACTTGTTCATTGGGTGATCCTGTCATTCATGCAGGCACCACCCATCATAGCTTCTGAGCAGCAGATCGTGTGGTCTAAACAGCGATCTGCTGATCAGAAGCCATGTTTATGTATAAGGAGGAGAGATCGCTATACAAATCCTCTATCCTCATACAGTGAAGGAGATCGCTACACATAAATTTCAACAAAAGAAGGGGAAAAGGCATGAATCAGCAACATTCTATCTGTATTGGAAACATTGGTCCTGCTTTATTATGCCTTCACTCCAGAAGTATGGCTTCAAGTCACAAAATAGGGCTTTTGTGACTTTTTCAGCTCACTTGCAAAACATTTGTAGTCTTGTGCCTGTGCCGTTACAGTTAGTTTCTGCACATACATTAATGTTTCAAAATAAGAATCCAGGCTTGTGCCATGGTCATTAATTAACCCAAGTTTGGATTCTGATTTTGAAACAATTAATTATGTGCAGAAACTAACCGTAACAGCATAGGCATTAGACTAAACAAGCCTTGCGTTACTGTTGGCGATAAGAAGATTGCCCATACATTGTTCTTTGGGTGACCCTGTCGTTCATGCAGGCACCACCCATCATGGCTTCTGAACTGCAGATCGTGTGGTCTAAAGAGCGATCTGCTCCTCAGAAACCATGATTCTGTATGAGGACGAGGAATCACTATAGCAATCCTCCATCCTCATACAGTGAAGGAGATCACTGCATGTAAATGTGGCTTTCTTCTTCACTGAACGAGCAGCAGGCTTTCAGGAAGGAACACTTCCTTCCAGTTGGCCCATGTAAGCAAGTTAGAGCTTCAATGAAGTGCTCTGATATGGGCTAATAAACCATCATGTTATTTACTGGATTTTTGCTGGAGTGCTTAAAATTATATATATATATATATATATATATATATATATATATATATATACACCAAAAGATGAACCTACGTTTATTATTAATATTGATGAAGAGGTAGATTTGCAGTGAACCAACTGAGCTGCCAGTGGGTTTGGAATTATATAGACTAGTGAGTGGAGTCTAAGGGAATAACTTTTCTCTTCTTCGAGGGAGCCTTTAAGGACTAGAAAAAAGGTTTGTTTTCTTCCAGAAACCCACAATTCATGTCTAGAATAGCAACTCAGCCCCGCTTATTTGAATCAGGATGAAATGCAATACCAGAAAAAGCACAAAGACAAGAATAGCACCGTTCCTGGATAAAGAAATTACACTTTACGTTACGTACAACCCCTTTAAACCCCCAGTCCACATGAGTGCTATTTGAATTTGGTGTACACTCGCCTTTTAAAAGGCAGAAATTTGTATATACATGTGCAGCAGTGGAGAGGAAAATGGAACATCAGTAGAGTTGAGCGGACACCTGGATGTTCGGTTTCGGCAGGTTCGGCCGAACTTGAAAAAAAAATTCGGGTTCGGGATCCGAACTTGACCCGAACTTGACCCCGAAACCGAACCCCATTGAAGTCAATGGGGACCCGAACTTTTGAGCACTAAAATGGCTGTAAAAATGTCTTGGAAAGAGCTAGAGGGCAGCAAAATGTGCTTAAGAGCATGGCAAATGCTCTGCAAACAAATGTGGATAGGGAAATGAATAAAAAAACATAACAAACCTTAAAAAAATAAAAATTAGGAATGATGTAGGAGGAAGAAGTTGAGGAGGCGGTGAATGGGTAGAAGTGGCCGTGTAGGCTCACGTGGCGGTCTAGGTGGAAGCGGCGGTGAAGGAGGAATAGGTAGCCAACACAGATGTGTGTTATTAGCATTTTTACATAGGGGTATCCCCAAAAATATTGGGACATATAAAAAAAAAAAAAAAATAAGTGCACTTCAGTACAAGGATGGATGGTTGAGGCTGTTAGAACTGTCTATTCTGCACAAGGTACAGACAAGTCCTGAGAGATCCTAGCCTGGTTCATTTTAATTATTGTGAGCTTGTCCATGTTGGCTGTGGACAGGCGGCTGCGTCTGTCTGTAATGACACCCCCTGCCGTGCTAAACACACGTTCAGAGAGTACACTGGCTGCAGGGCAGGCCAGCACCTCCAAGGCATACAGGGCAAGCTCTGGCCATGTGGACAATTTGGAGACCCAGAAGTTGAATGGGGCAGAACCATCAGTCAGTACATGTAGTCGTGTGCACAGGTACTGTTCCACCATGTTGTTCAAATACTGCCTCCTCCTAACACGCTCCATATCAGCAGTTGGGGCCGGTTGTTGCGGCGAGGTGACAAAGCTTTTCCACATGTCGGCCATGCTAACCCGGCCTTATGAGGTGCTGGCGCTGACACAGCTGCATTGGCGACCTCTTCCTCCTCCCCTGCCTTCGCCTTGTGCTTCCACTTGTTCCCCGGCGTCAGTCGGGAATGCTCTCATGAGCGCGTCTACCAGCGTGCGCCTGTAGTCACGCATCTTCCGATCACGCTCCAGTGAGGGAATTAAGGACGGCACATTGTCTTTGTAACGGGGATCCAGCAGGGTGGCCACCCAGTAGTCCGCACACGTTAAAATGTGGGCAACTCTGCTGTCGTTGCGCAGGCACTGCAGCATGTAGTCGCTCATGTGTGCCAGACTGCCCAGAGGTAAGGGCAAGCTGTCCTCTGTGGGAGGTGTATCATCTGCATCCTCCGTATCCCCCCAGCCACGCACCAGTGATGGGCCCAAGCTGCGTTGGATGCCACCCCGCTGTGAACATGCTTCATCCCCATCCTCCTCCTCATCCTCCTCGTCCTCCAGTAGTGGGCACTGGCTGGCCAAATTTGTACCTGGCCTCTGCTGTTGCAAAAATCCTCTTTCTGAGCCACTTCTAAAAGACTGGCCTGAAAGTGTTAGAGATGACCCCTCTTCCTCCTCCTCGTCCTGGGCCACATCCTCTTCCATCATCGCCCTAAGTGTTTTCTCAAGGAGACATAGAAGTGGTATTGTAACGCTTATAACGGCGTCATCGCCACTGGCCATGTTGGTGGAGTACTCGAAACAGCGCAACAGGGCACACAGGTCTCGCATGGAGGCCCAGTCATTGGTGGTGAAGTGGTGCTGTTCCGCAGTGCGACTCACCCGTGCGTGCTGCAGCTGAAACTACACCATGGCCTGCTGCTGCTCGCACAGTCTCTCCAGCATATGCAAGGTGGAGTTCCACCTGGTGGGCACGTCGCATATGAGGGGGTGAGCGGGAAGGCCGAAGTTATGCTGTAGAGTAGACAGCCGAGCGGCGGCAGGATGAGAACGCCGGAAGTGCGCACAGACGGCCCGCACTTTAAGCAGCAGCTCTGACATGTCGGGGTAGTTGTGAATGAATTTCTGCACCACCGAATTCAGCACATGCGCCAGGCAAGGGATGTGCATCAAAACCGACTAGTCCCAGAGCTGCAACGAGATTTCGCCCATTATCGCACACCCCCAGGCCGGGCTTGAGGCTCACTGGCAGCAACCACTCGTCTGTCTGTTGTTCTATACTCCGCCACAACTCCTGCGCGGTGTGGGGCCTTTCCCCCAAACACATCAGTTTCAGAACGGCCTGCTGACGTTTACCCCTGGCTGTGCTGAAGTTGGTGGTGAAGGTCTGTCGCTGACCGGATGAGGAGGTGGTAGAAGAGGAGGAGGAAGCCGAGTAGGAAGAGGAGGCAACAGGAGGCAAAGAATGATGCCCTACGATCCTTGGCGGCAGAAGGACACGCGCCAAACAGCTCTCCGCCTGGGGCCCAGCCGCCACTACATTTACCGAGTGTGCAGTTAGAGAGATATAGTGTCCCTGGCCGTGCTTACTGGTCCACGTATCTGTGGTTAGGTGGACCTTGCCACAGATGGCGTTGCACAGAGCACACTTGATTTTATCCGATACTTGGTTGTGCAGGGAGGGCACGGCTCTCCTGGAGAAGTAGTGGCGGCTGGGAACGATGTACTGTGGGACAGCAAGCGACATGAAATGTTTGAAGCTGTCAGTCTCCACCAGCCTGAATGACAGCATTTCAAAGGCCAGTAGTTTAGAAATGCTGGCATTCAGGGCCAGGGATCGAGGGTGGCTAGGTGGGAATTTACGCTTTTTCTCAAAGGTTTGTGAGATGGAGAGCTGAACCCTTCCGTGTGACATGGTGGAGATGCTTGGTGACGGAGGTGGTGTTGTTGGTGGCACATCCTCTGTTTGCTGGGCGGCAGGTGCCAACATTCCTCCAGAGGCGGAGGAAGAGGCCGAGGCAGCAGCAGAAGAGGGAGCAGGACGGGCCTGAGCCCTTTCTTGGTTTTGAAGGTGCTTACTCCACTGCAGCCCGTGTCTCGCATGTAGATGCCTGGCCATGAAGGTTGTGCTAAGGTTCAGAACGTTAATGCCTTCCATCAGGCTCTGATGGCACAGCGTGCAAACCACTCGGGTCTTGTCGTCAGCACATTGTGTGAAGAAGTGCCATGCCAAGGAATTCCTTGAAGCTTCCTTTGGTGTGCTCGGTCCCTGGTGACGGTGGCCAGTAGCAGGCGAACTGTTTTGGCGATGGCTGCTCTGCTTTTGCACCCTGCTCCCGCTTTTGCTACGCTGTTGGCTCGGTCTCACCACTGCCTCTTCCTCCGAACTCTGAAAGTCAGTGTCACGACCTTCATTCCATGTGGGGTCTAGGACCTCATCGACCCCTGCATCGTCTTCCAACCAGTCTTCCTCCCTGACCTCCTTTTCGGTCTGCACACTGCAGAAAGACGCAGCAGTTGGCACCTGTGTTTCGTCATCATCAGAGACGTGCTGAGGTGGTATTCCCATGTCATCATCAGGAAACATAAGTGGTTGTGCATCAGTGCATTCTATGTCTTCCACCCCTGGGGAAGGGCTAGGTGGATGCCCTTGGGAAATCCTGCCAGCAGAGTCTTCAAACAGCATAAGAGACTGCTGCATGACTTGAGGCTCAGACAGGTTCCCCGATATGCACGGGGGTGATGTGACAGACTGATGGGCATGGGTTTCAGGCGCCACCTGTGCGCTTTCTGCAGAAGACTGGGTGGGAGTTAATGTGAACGTGCTGGATCCACTGTCGGCCACCCAATTGACTAGCACCTGTACTTGCTCAGGCCTTACCATCCTTAGAACGGCATTAGGCACGACCAAATATCGCTGTAAATTCTGGCGGCTACTGGGACCTGAGGCAGTAGGTTCAGTAGGACGTGTAGCTGTGGCAGAACGGCCACGTCCTCTCCTTGCACCAGAGGCTCCACCAACACCACCACCACGACCATGACCGCGTCCCTTATTAGATGTTTGCCTCATAGTTAGCGTTCACAAAGCAAAGTAAAAAGTGGTTAAGTCTGTTAAAAATAATTAACCGCCAATAAAAAGCCTGATGTAGGGTATTGCACAATTATTTTTTAAAAAAAACTCTATATGACAGCGGTATTTGTGGCCTAAATTTCACAGTAACTTATGCACGTCTAATCCCAGATGTGCAGTATATCAGAGGGTTTTTTAACCCCAGTAACCAAAAAGCCGTATTTCTGGCCTAAAAAAGACAGTCACTTATGCACGTCTTATCCCAGATGTGCAGTATATCAGAGGGTTTTTTCACCCCATTAACCAAAAAGCCGTATTTCTGGCGTAAATGTGACAGTCACTTATGCACGTCTTATCCCAGATGTGCAGTATATATTAGAGGGTTTTTTCACCCCAGTAAGCAAAAAGATGTATTTCTGGCCTAAATGTGACAGTCACTTATGCACGTCTTATCCCAGATGTGCAGTATATCAGAGGGTTTTTTCACCCCACTAACCAAAAAGCCGTATTTCTGTCCTAAATGTGATGGTCACTTATGCACGTCTAATCCCAGATGTGCAGTATATTAGAGGGTTTTTTCACCCCAGTAGTCAAAAAGCCGTATTTCTGGCCTAAATGTGACAGTCACTTATGCACGTCTTATCCCAGATGTGCAGTATATCAGAGGGTTTTTTCACCCCAGTAACCAAAAAGCCGTATTTCTGGCCTAAATGTGACAGTCCCTTATGCACGTCTTATTTCAGATGTGCAGTATATCTGAGGGTTTTTTCACCCCAGTAACCAAAAACCCGTATTTCTGGCCTAAATGTGACAGTCACTTATGCACGTCTAATCCCAGATGTGCAGTATATTATAGGGTTTTTTCACCCCATTAACCAAAAAGCCGTATTTCTGGCCTAAAGGTGACAGTCACTTATGCACGTCTAATCCCAGATGTGCAGTATATATAAGAGGGGTTTTTCACCCCACTAAGCAAAAAAATGTATTTTTAGCCTAAATGTGACAGTCACTTATGCACGTCTTATCCCAGATGTGCAGTATATCAGAGTTTTTTTTCACCCCAGTAACCAAAAACCCGTATTTCTGGCCTAAATGTGACAGTCACTTATGCACGTCTTATCCCAGATGTGCAGTATATATTAGATGGTTTTTTCACTACAGTAACCAAAAAGATGTATTTCTGGCCTAAATGTGACAGTCACTTATGCACGTCTTATCCCAGATGTGCAGTATATCAGAGGGTTTTTTCACCCCAGTAACCAAAAAGACGTATTTCTGGCCTAAATGTGACAGTCACTTATGTACGTCTAATCGCAGATGTGCAGTATATTAGAGGGTTTTTTCACCCCAGTAAGCAAAAAGATGTATTTCTGGCCTAAATGTGACAGTCACTTATGCAAGTCTTATCCCAGATGTGCAGTATATCAGAGGGTTTTTTCACCCCAGTAACCAAAAAGCCGTATTTCTGGCCTACATGTGGCAGTCACTTATGCACGTCTAATCCCAGATGTGCAGTATATTTTATAGTGTTTTTTCACCCCAGTAACCAAAAAGATGTATTTCTGGCCTAAATGTGACAGTCACTTATGTACGTCTTATCCCAGATTTTGCAGTATATTAGAGGGTTTTTTTCACCCCAGTAAGGAAAAAGATGTATTTCGGGCCTAAATGTGACAGTCACTTATGCACGTTTTATCCCAGATGTGCAGTATATTAGAGGATTTTTTCACCCCAGTATCCAAAAAGCCGTATTTCTGGCCTACATGTGACAGTCACTTATGCACGTCGAATCCCAGATGTGCAGTATGTTTTAGAGGGTTTTTTCACCCCAGTAACCAAAAAGATGTATTTCTGGCCTAAATGTGACAGTCACTTATGCATGTCTTATCCCAGATGTGCAGTATATTAGAGGGTTTTTTCACCCCAGTAAGCAAAAAGATGTATTTCTGGACTTGCAGACATGCAGATAGCCTGTGCTGGTGCACTATCGTTGCATAAAATGGCTGCCGATTATGTATTGATATTGACAAATTGTAAAAAAAGTTCGTTTTCAGAAGTAGTTGGCTCAGGGCAGGCTTAAAAAAATTGTGCACTGCAGCCACAAAACACATTTGCGGTAGATTGCTGAGTAAAAAAAGCAGTTCTTGATAAGATTTCTCCCTGATCTCTCCCTCACAGCAGCTGCAGCCTCTCCCTACACTAATCCGAGCACAGTGACGGGCGGCACTACGTGACTCCAGCTTAAATAGAGGCTGGGTCACATGCTGCAGTTGGCCAATCACAGCCTTGCCAATGCCATACCATGGCTGTGATGGCCTTTTGGGGCAATTAGTATGACGCTTGTTGATTGGCTGCCTTTTAAAAAGCGACAAGAAAGCGCCGAACACCGAACCCGAACTTTTACGTAAATGTTCGGGTCCGGGTGCCGAAAAACCTAAAGTTTGGTACGAACCCGAACTTTACAGTTCGGGTTCGCTCAGCTCTAAACATCAGCTGTGAGAAGCAGGTAAATAGCTGATGTCTAGTTGTAATCCTCTGGTATCATTCCTCTGTATTGTAGCACAGTATGATATGGCTTATTACATGAATATTTAACCACCAGTTGTGGTTATTAAAATATTTAGTATGTTTCGTTGTCTTCCATTGTTCTCTGTGCAACAGCCTGGGCTGACATTAAATTACAAAAGTATATGATATCCAAATTACAAGAAAAAAATATATGTGGTAAGGATGAGCAAACCAGTTCGGTCAGTCCGAACTTTGCTATTTTTCAGACAACAGACAATCCTGAATATTTTCAGGATTGTTTCAGAGGAACCTACTAAATCGGCGAGTAGCACATGTGTATTGTAAGGGTATTTTTAAGTACTGATTTGTTCTCCCCTTTAATTCTGTTTAATACTTTGTAATAGTTTATAAGTTTCCCTTGTAATGAAGTGGGCTAGAGATAGTATCCATCGTGTATGTCACGTGTTATAACATGGTAGACAGTCATGGGTTATATAGCATGATCGATGGAGTCTCCACCCCATTTAGGCTAGTGATATTTATTTACTTTTTTTATTCTGTGTGTGATTTCTTTGTGTTATCGTATATTTAATCACTTAGTAAATATATTTATTTACATAGCCGTAGCCTGCATAAGCTAATTCATCCTCAAATCTTTTTAATTCACTTTACGTTACACCATGGCAGGAAAAAAGCACTTGGGAGGAAGAAGAAGGGTTCTCACATGACCCTGAGAGGAAGTGTGTGTGTGGGGGGGTCTTGTCCTGATTGGCTACCAGGATGATAGACAGCCTGTATGAGCAATCAGTGCTGCAGCAGGCAGGGAGGTGCCCTAGCAGAATGAGCAGAATGTCATTCTGTGCTGCGTTGTGAATGAGGGTGAATGGGTTTTACAGTGTCTTCCAGGAAAACGATCTTAGGGAGTTAGGGAGAGTGAAAAAACATTCAGGGACAGTCAGAAATTAATTAGGCATATAACCAAGCCTGGATTCAGGAGGATTGTCACACTCCTCCTGCTGACTCCGATGAATAACCCTCGCCTTCCTGACGATGTCCCATCTTGCCACTGTTGCTGTCTGTCTGAATACCATCATGGATCATGGCAATGCTGCGACCTGCCTACCATCGCATTCTGTACGGCTGCTGCTGCTGTGGCCTGCATCATGCTACTAATGCCTCTCAATCATCAGTTTACGTGTATTCAGTTTCCATTAGTTGAAATTTAACTCTTTTTTTTGGGGGGGGGGGGGGGGTGGTATTAAATTTCATTAAGCAGCATATGTATGTGATTACTGCCCCAATACTGACATTTTCTCGCAGCTCAGTTTCATTCCAATGAATACACATTGCCTTGCTGGTGGTGCCCCATCTTGCCACTGTTGCTGTCTGTCTGCCTTGTCCGTAACAACCAGCTGTATAAAAATATCACATGATCTAACCCCTCAGGTGAACACCGGAAAAAAAAAATTGTCGAAAAAAACCCATTTTTGTCACCTTACATCACAAAAAGTGTAATACCAAGCGATCAAAAAGTCATACGCACCCTAAAATAGTACCAATCAAACCATCATCTCATACTGAGAAAAATGAGCCCCTACATAAGACAGTCACCCAAAAAATAAAAGTAAACTATGGCTTTCAGAATATGGAGACACTAAAAAGTCATATTCGATATTGTCGCGTCCGCAACAACCTACTCTATAAAAATATCACACGAATGATCTAACCTGTCAGATGAACACTGTAAAAAACAAAAAATAAAAACGGTGCCAAAACTGCTATTTTTTGTTACCTTACCTCACAAAATGTGTACTATAGAGCAACCAAAGATCATATGTACCCTAAAATAGTACCAAAAGGACAGCCACCTTATCCCCTAGTTTCCAAAATGGGGTCACTTTTTTGGAGTTTCTACTCTAGGGGTGCATCAGGGGGTCTTCAAATGTGACATGGCAACTTAAAATTATCCCAGTGAAATCTGCCCTCCAAAAACGACATGGCACTCCTTTCCTTCTGCGCCCTTCCGTGTGCCCTTTCAGCAGTTTACGATCACAAATGGGGTGTTTCTGTAAACTACAGAATCAGGATAATAAATATTGAGTTTTGTTTGGCTGTTAACCCTTGCTTTGTTAGTGGAAAAAAAGGGAAATTCTGAAATCTCATGTACATTTTCCTTTAATTCTTGTGGAATTAATAAAGTTTGCAAAATCAGTTTTGAATACCTTGAGGGTGTAGTTTCTAAAATGGGGCCATTTATGGGTGGTTTCCACTATGTAAGCCCCACAAAGTGACTTCAGACCTGAACTGGTCCTTAAAAATTGGGTTTTGGAAATTTTCTTAAAAATTTTAAGATTTGCTTCTAAACTTCTAAGCCTTCTAACGTCCCAAAAAAAGAAAATGTAACAAAATGTAACAGAATGATCCAAACATGAAGTAGACATATTGTAAATGTAAAGTAATAACTATTTATGAGGTATCACTATCTGTTTTAAAAGCAGAGAAATTGAAATTTTGAAAATTGCAAATTTTTACAAATTCTTGGTAAATTTGGTATTTTTTTTATAAATAAAAATAAAACATTTTTACTCAAATTTACCACTGTCATGAAGTACAAAATGTGACAAGAAAATAATTTCAGAATGGCTTGGATAAGTAAAAGTGTTTTAAAGTTTTTACCACATAAAGTGACACGTCAGATTTGCAAAAAATGGCCTGATCCTTAAGGTGAAAAATGGCAGGGTCCTGAAAGGGTTAAACATCATCTGCCTCTGATGAAGGACAATTTTTGGAGCTTTGGAATATGAAAAAGCGTAACACATGTGCTGGTGTGGTGTGTTTTTAAACATGCGGTATAAAACAAATAGCTGTGCATGTCAGTCACTTAGACATCATTTACTATTGCTGTCATTGCGTTCCAGAGCTTGGAGAGGGGGGAGAGTAAACATTCATAAAAAAATAAATGAAAAGAGATAACAAGTTTTCCTAAAAATTATGATTCCTAGGGGGCTAGAGGGGGTTATATACCAACTTTTAGGGCAATTAGAGCAACTTTGGTTTGGCCTGAACCAATTCGGTTCGAAACGAAACTTTTAAAAAAATTATTGACTCAATTCTAAAATGTGGCAATAATGTTGGTAAATGAGTTGGTGTTGTACAGCATTTATTTGCTGGCACAAAAACATTCATAGTACAGGGTGGGCCATTTATATGGATACACCTTAATAAAATGGGAATGGTTGGTGATATTAACTTCCTGTTTGTGGCACATTAGTATATGCGAGGGGGGAAACTTTTCAAGATGGGTGGTGACCATGGCGGCCATTTTGAAGTCGGCCATTTTGAATCCAACTTTTGTTTTCTCAATAGGAAGAGGGTCATTTGACACATCAAACTTATTGGGAATTTCACATGAAAAACAATGGTGTGCTTGGTTTTAACGTAACTTTATTCTTTCATGAGTTATTTACAAGTTTCTGACCACTTATAAAATGTGTTCAATGTGCTGCCCATTGTGTTGGATTGTCAATGCAACCCTCTTCTCCCACTCTTCACACACTGATAGCAACACCGCAGGAGAAATGCTAGCACAGGCTTCCAGTATCCGTAGTTTCAGGTGCTGCACATCTCATATCTTCACAGCATAGACGATTGCCTTCAGATGATGCGAGATGTGCAGCACCTGAAACTAGGGATACTGGAAGCCTGTGCTAGCATTTCTCCTGCGGTGTTGCTATCAGTGTGTGAAGAGTCGGAGAAAAGGGTTGCATTGACAATCCAACACAATGGGCAGCACATTGAACACATTTTGTAAGTGGTCAGAAACTTGTAAATAACTCATGAAAGAATAAAGTTACGTTAAAACCAAGCACACCATTGTTTTTCTTGTGAAATTCCCAATAAGTTTGATGTGTCAAATGACCCTCTTCCTATTGAAAAAACAAAAGTTGGATTCAAAATGGCCGACTTCAAAATGGCCGCCATGGTCACCACCCATCTTGAAAAGTTTCCCCCCTCACATATACTAATGTGCCACAAACAGGAAGTTAAGATCACCAACCATTCCCATTTTATTAAGGTGTATCCATATAAATGGCCCACCCTGTACATATATAAAATGAATAGGTTGCACCCGATTACTTACAAATCATAATAAAAGAAAGAATTCACATTATCTATGGGAACTGCCTGCACTATGGAGAGTTTTTGGAAAATGAATCTGAGTTTAGTGAGCTGGATGAAATGACAGTTCTTTTATTGGTACATAATAAAGGTTTAGGACTTTTTGCTGGGTGTACAGACATAGATAAACCATGTTCTGCTGCTTTTTATTACACCAGCAGCCAATTCACATTTAAGGACTGGATATTTGGTCCAAGAAAATTGTTGCCAATTGTAAGGAAACTTAACATAACTGAACCATTCATTGTTGGCTCACAAAATCCCCTTTTTCAATAGTGGATATAGTTTTTGGAAATTCTATAGAACCCAGTTTATAAACCTTAGATACGTCACCTGAGGCCCTGTGGCTTTCCCTGGATTTTACCATTGACATTCTATCCTCAGGACAGGCCATTGGCTCTGGTGCCAGAAGAGGATGCTGGCGCTATAAACCTCCATCTACTGTGTAGTGGATGGAGCTGGCAACTGCAGTGCTGCTCCCATTCACTTCAAAGCGAGCAGTGCTGCAGTAACCAGCATTGTCCACTATACATTTGATGCAGCTGTTTCGTTCTGGCACAGATTTCAAATACTGGATCCACTGCAGAACAACTCATCAGAAGGGTGCAGGGTATCAGACCCACGTTGATCAGATATTGAAGGATAGGCCATCAATGGTATTTCATCATAACCGTAATGCTATTTCAACATTGAATAACTGTAACACAACATGCATACAACTTTTATCCGACTTCTGTACAACTTTGTTTCAGAAATGCGTCTTCTTTCTTGATATTTTGTGATACAATAGTTGACTAAGGCGTCTTCTATATTTGTAGCTCACAGCTCAATTGTGTGTTTCTATAGATTGTAACTGTTGTCTGAGAATCTCCATCACAGCCACTGAACTACAAGAAGTATATCAATAAGACTGGACTTTAAAAAAAATATTGTACTACTACAAGCTCCAAAATCAGTAGGCAGATGTCTCACAGGAAACATCTGTCCTTACTTGGACTACCTATATGGAGCCATCGCTACAGTAAGCTCGTTTTCCTATTCTCTGGAAACAAACGGTTGGGTTGTCACAAGGGGTATTTTCCAATATGTCAGCAAATCTTCAGCACATGAGCAAAATATAGAAGGAACAGTGAGTGGCAGGCCCAATACGTTTTCTGTCTGAAGTATACATTCCACCTAGAGGAAGCACTCAGATGGACCTTTATTGCAGACTGCTGGCAATTCATTCATAAACCTCTAGTAGGAATAATGGCATAATATACAGTCATAAGAAGAGATCCTCCAGAATTATTACATGAGAAATGCAAGTAGTTACCAAAACTACTAGAAGATGTCGCAGGTCCTCTGTAACCATATTCATGCCTTGTACTTTGTTATGTTGCCAGATCTATGCACCCTAGCTTGGTCTTGTTACTGTATCCATCCATTTTGACACTGTATGTAAGTTCTTAGCTTTGATATGGTATCCAGTCTACTGTATGTACTAAACATGCAGGCTATGAACACCCTTGGGGGCATTTTCTATGTTTGCATTTTACTCATTTTGGGCTAAAAGATTTTTTTTGTTTGTCTTGTTAAAAGTGTTCAGCCATTTCTGAGATACAAGGGTTAAAAATCAATCTGTTTGCAAGCTGCCACAATCTGTTTCCTTTGAATCACTGATGGCTCATGTGAAGCGTTATCTGTGATCTCCTGACCTCATAAACACTCATTGTAGCTCAAATCAAACTGATAAGAATTTGGGTTAAATAATGGTTTATGAAGTAAGGAGATCAGAGATAAGAGCTACACACAAGCCGTCGGAGGAAAGGATTCAAAGAAAACAGACTGTGACAGACTGCAAACAGGCTGATTTTTAACCTTTGTTTCTCAGAAACGACTGAACATTTTTAATAAAGATCAATTGAAAAAATGATTTTTAGCCCAAAATTTGTAAAAAGCAATAATGAAATAATCCCCCCCCAAAGGTATACATAGCCTCTAAGATTAGCTTTGGTATTTTATGTATGCAGTAGACTTAGATTTGACACAGCTTGTCTCTTAGTGTATCTACGTGATGTCTATCTAATAATGTATCATAATTGTGAGCCTTGAAATTCATTTGCCCAGTGATCTAATAGTAGGAAGGAAGTTTATTTTAGGCAGCAGTGCCTCTCTACATACCAGACACCAAGGAAAATGTACAAATGTTTGTCGGGTGTTTTGTTTTGTAAAAGCTATCATACCTTAATCTCAGAGGAGCAAACACAAGTAACATAAGTGCATAGGACAAATCACTGTACATGTACACCAAAGTGGTTAATTTAAGGAGAAGAGGCAACACCATCCATCATCCCCTAAATTTCTTTCTGATCCAAAAACATAGGGGAAAATGCAGTGATTTAACCCATTAAAAAGATGGTTCCTTCTCATGCATGAAACCCAGCTATTTTAAAGGGTCAAAACATTGCATCAAGAAAGGAGTTTAATGGAGGATGGATGGTGTTGTCTCTTCCATTCTTGGTTACTAAAAAAAATCAGACTATGAAAACAATAATATGAATTGCCTCAACATCCTACCTTTCCAGGCACAAATCGGTAGTCAGTAGGCAGTGAATATTGGGAGGAAATTGAGATTGTAGCATTGTATTGTGAATGCTGCTGTTGCACAAGAAGACAGAGATGCTCAAGAAGAACAGACTGAGCAGCTGCTGGAATGTTAACTGCCTGAAGCACAGCTTAAAGGGAACCTGTCAAGAGTATTTAGGCTCCTAAACCACTACCATGTAATTATAATGTAATATTTCAAATGCGGTTGATAACAGCACTCATCTAATTACTGGTTTTTCGTAGGGTGCTCGTCTGTCTAGGTCCCTAAATCTACCTGGGCCCTTCTTCTTGTTGCATAAACAAATTGACAGCACTCCAAAATTGCAGGTGAAATATTATGTGATTTATTCAGCTGGACATAACTTTAGGCAATGTTTCGGGCTATATGTAGCCGTTCATCAGGCCCAATGGACAAACACGGGTGGTTGAGGAGCCGAGAGCTGTCAATTTATTTATGCAATATTGGACAATAATGGTATTCTAAAAGTGCTCAGTATAATCTCCCAGATGCTGGAAATGTAAACTGAATTTATAACATGATGTATTATGTAAGTAAACAACTAGTTAAGAGTCATCTGGACTAATCCATTTCTATGTCATCAATCACCTCTTGTTTATTGGCTAAGCATCAGACTGTATAAGATGACCCTAAATCTTGACTGGTAGTATGAAAACAACAAAAATATATTTAAAGAGCATGGACGACAATGTAGATTTCAATTCATATTTATTAGCAAAAATTACCTCCTGTATACCAAAAAGGAGAACCCAATAAAAACTACCAAACGGTAAGAACATTGTAGTCAATATACAGAAAGCAAATTCTGTTGAATTTAGATTTACTTAGCATCAGAATGATTTGGTATAAAATCCAGTATTAGTTGTGGATAACATAGATAGTACAATGCTTCCCCTACTGTAATATGTACTGGAAGGATCTTGTATCAACCTTCTCCAAATAAGATGTTAAGGTAATAATGTAATAATATATAATGTAATTTGTAATAATATAAGATGTTTAGAGAATTGGGCTGATTCAATTTCTGGAGAAATAAAAAAGGAAGATTTTCACGATTTTGATGTACTTCCTTATGATTATTCGCCCAAACGGTTGATCCAAACTAATGTATCTTATTTTTTCATTTACTGTACTTTAGGTCATTGGCCAGTTCCACTTAACGTGATTTGTGATTAAAGTGACCATTTTTAATCTAATCTTATGGACAGCTTTAGGTAGCTAGCTCTGAGAAGAGCTAAAGGTGCATTTCCAACTGAAGTGTAAGAAGTTTACTTGGTACCTCTAATACAATACATTAATACACATGCATTACCATGCAGACCCCATCAATAGTGCTGCACCTTACTGTCCCATTGACTAAAAACACCTGACTCTAATTTTACCTTCACATTACCTGCTAAACCTAAAGGTTCACATATGTTTTACACTCACAGACATGTGATTGTGGATAATTTTTCTGAATAAGTGACCAAGTCTAATATGTTTGACCCATTTTTTTGATTTGGTTATCTTTATCTACTTATAGTTCTTGTGTGAAAAATTTATGCAGAAATATACATTTTGAAGGGTTCACAAACTTTCAAGCACCACTGTATGTCTCCATGATTACAGACTACAAACAAACTCTGTGTAGTCTAAATATGTAGTGATAATCCTGTCCATCTCTCCAGTATTTTAGCTACCTCTTTTAACAAAAATTTGGTCTTTTTAGGATGGAAGTATGGAAAGACAGTTTGACTTCAGGGTTGCAGTCTTTAACTATGGAACTGTAGACAAAAACAGTTGCTAATTATTTTTTAATGCAATTGAGTGCTAAAAAAAGGTTGCAACGGTGTTCATAGCCTTTAAATCATATTCAGAAATAGCACCAGAGTGTGTACCCAGCATAATACAAATACATTATCATACAAAAATGATTTAAAACTGTTCATAGGGTTGTAACATAAAAAAGAATAAGACATTGTTATGTATGCATATCACACCTGGGTGCAATCAATAAAGTTACATTGTAAGAAAATACAAACTCCATTGCAAGAAAAATATTTTCTGGTTTTCTGTTTTTTTAGCCTTACCAGTAACTAATAATCTAGCAGAGATGCTCTAATAAGAGATTTCTTTACCTCTGCTTACTACTACAGTACTTCATAATTATCTAGGAATTTTACTTTTCCAAACCACAGGATAGAAAAAGAAAAATATAACTAATATAATTCATCTTTCATGGAATAGAGGAACATTTGACAATTCTAGTATATGTAGTACTCATCTATGATCTGAGCACTACTCTATAGAGTTCATTCTGTCTAGAAACAGAGATGGTTTTTGAAAACTGGGCGAATTCCCAGTGCCTCTATTTTCAAGGGCCCATAGGGGCAACCTAAGAGTGGGCCATGTAAACATTCATTGCCCTGCACCACCAGGAACTTTACTATTACCTCTTCACTATTTTGACATTGTTTAGATGTATTATTCGGACACTAAATGGTAGTTTTATTTGGGCATAAATAGCAGGATTGTGAGTAATACATGGCAGTGATATGTGGACACTGAATGGTAGTATAATTTAGACACCTTAAAAAGGTATTACTTAGTCATTTAGTGGCAGTATTAATATTACTACACTAGGCATTGATGTATGGACAGTGTGTGGAAGTATTATTTGGCTTAAATTGTAGTATTCCACTGGATAGATAGCTAATATTAGAAATACATAGATGATAGATAGTTAGATAGATAGATAGATAGATAGATAGATAGACAGACAAAAAATGGGGCAGCACACCAAAAAACAGTGAAGGAGGGTGTCAGAACCTATTTATTCCCTTGCAACGTTTCAGCCCAACACAATGGGGCCTTTGTTAAGCCTTGACAAAGGCCCCATTGTGGTGGGTTGAAACTTTGCAGGAGATCACTGTTTTTTGGAGTGCTGCCTCATTTTTTGTTTATTGGATATCCTAGTGGAACAGGGCCCCAGAGGAACTGCACCCACACTCTCATTGACTGTGCTGTGTTTTTAGTTTTAGTAGATGGATAGATAGACAGAAAATTACAAAAAAACAGTCTATAAATGGTGACTTGGTTCCAATCTAAAGGGCATCTGAATTATTTACATTACTAGCATGTTCTGTTTGCTTTTAGGATCAGTTTAAATTTGCTTTTGGATGTTTTATGTATAAAAATGCAGGATATTATTATTCTCATCATTTCTCATGCATGTAAGGTCTTGAAACAACTTGCTGGTGTGAATATCTTTGTACAAATTAATTATTCTGGCAATTGAATTTGCTATATTTGGATATAGTTCTGATAAACAGTCAGTTCTTTTCTTTAAGTTGATGAAGGCGTTTAACCTCTTGAAATCCTCATTGTGATCATCATCATCAAAGAAAATATTCTCAGTGGCACAGCAGTTATTAACAGGACCTTTCATCTTGTATTGTATATTGTTATTCTCATCTCTAATTGCACAATTGTTTAACAAGGCAGTGTCTAAGGTGTTTGTGGACCACAAAAGATTCTCTATATCATTCCGACTGCAGTAGGCAAACCCTCTATTCCCTTCATCCACAGGAATAATTATTGCACTTAGGATTGGACAGTGCTGACCACAGATGACATGAAGCTTGTCCAGTGAATCCTGTTCTTTAATTTGTCCTCGGGACACACTAGCAGTATCAGGAGATTGATTCTTTCTAGTCTTCTCAACATCAGAATAAGGTAAGGGATGGACTTTATTATTAGACACATGGAAATCTACTGTGGCAAAGGATGGCAAACTTGCACTTATTCCACTGCATTTCTCTAACGATTCTAATGAAACAGAGTCATGTGTTTTGCTTTTAACTAAAGCACCAGATGATTTGGGCCTGACTTTTGACCTCGTACTTAAGCTATCACAAAAGGGTTCTGAATCACTGCCATGGGGCATGTTGAAATAATTACAGGTGTAATGCAGAGGTTTAGCCATATCTTCAATTTCTGAAGAAGACATTTCAGCCATTGGTTGACTTACTTTGCAAGCAGAATGCATATATGGAACTTCATCACTAGTATTGTCAAGTAAAGTGTCACCAGATGTTGTATCAAGATTGCCATACATTCCAGTTGCTTCAGGTGGTGACCTCCTTAGCAAATGGTTCTCCTTTAGCAACCACCGCCCTTTATCTATGAGTACTCCATTGTTTGTACTCATGTGTCTGTGAGAACATGACTCCATATGACTATCCTTATGCTTGCGTGATTTATTACTCTGGGAAGACCCTGGTTTCTTGCAAATTAAACCATCATCTTCATCAGCGGCATCCAGCAGTGGTAGAAAGACACTCTTTAAGCTTCTTGATTTACTCTCTTTTGTGCTTTTATTACTTGGACTAGATATTGACCTTGATATGGTTTCCTTAGATGCACATTGTTGTTCTTGACTGCTGAATGTCAAATACTCATTGTTTTCATTATTTGGGCACGTGTTGCATTGTGAATTGTTGCAAGAGGATATCTTGGTTGGAATTTTAGAAGGATGAACTTTAGAATCTGCTTTGCCATAAAGTCTCTCAATTGCTCGCTTTACACGTCCTGTTTTGAAAGGCTTCTCATGTATCTGATCCTCCCCACTCTCTGTCATAAGTTCACTAGATGCTCTAACGTTATCACCAAAACTTTCTTCACTCTCTTGTCTGTAATCTGACCAATCAGAAGAAATTGGACTTTGCAAACACTTTTGTTCACAATTTTGAGAAGAATATCTTTTTTGCTCCATTTCTTGCACCATCATTTTTACTCTTGAAATGTTGGGGGAAGAAACAGGGTTTGTTGGCACAGTGTGATGAACATTATAATTGGACATCAATGAAGGTAAATAGCTTGGTGACAGATCGAATGGATGTTCCTCAAACTTATGGTTATTATTTGGTATTTGTTCTACTCTTTCTAGAAAAGCAGCTGCATTTTGCAATGTGTGTTGATATCCTGAGAGGCTATGTTCTTCCAACCTTTTATCATTTTCATTTTGACTGTATTCACCAGAGAGCTCTCTGTAAGGTTGAGTTGCAAAAAACCGAAAGTCATCTATGTCATCAATCAGAACTTCACTTTTCAATGCATCAGATGTTTCCCATGTTTCCTTAATACTTAAAAGGTTATGATTATATTCACTAATATATTCAGTAGTACTTTCTGTACTATTTGGTTGAATTAATGGGAATTTGTGGATAGGTGTTGGTTCTCTTACACATGGTACACTTGTCAGTGATCTCATTGCTGACTCTTGTAAATGTAGAACAATAGTCTTCAAGTCATCTGCTTTTTCTGTTACAGCTATTTTTTTCAAAGACTGAAGCAGTGTAAGTATTGCTGAACTGTTGTTAGACTCATTGGGTACATTTTCTACACTATGGGACATGTTCTGCTTTATATGTAACACTATCAACCAAGCTAGCAGAATCAGAGATGATGAAGACTCTGGTCTGGATGGAGAATTTGGAAGACTAAAAGACTTTTCCAATCTTCTAGTTTTAGGCATTGAAATGTTTTTGGGGGACATTCCAAATTGTTCTGCTAATATTTCCTCCATGAAACCACATTTTATATACTGTGAGTTATTATTTTCCACCTGAACTGCAGCATCAATACTTGCTTTTTTTAGGGGCTCATAGCCTGTCATACCCATAGTTACCGCCTCACTTTTACTAACTTCAGGAAAGGCATGGCATCCAAAATCATTAAACTGTTGTGCAAATAATTCTGCCAAATGTTTACTTTTTTCCATTAATGATGAGACATCTTCATCAAAAGGCTGGACTTGTTGGACAGGTATCTCTTTTTCGCTACTTAAACCTGTATACTCAATGTGATCTCCTTCACATCCAGGTTTGTTGTGGCACTGGAAACCATTAGCATTTCCACATATTTCACCCTTTACTGTATTCTTGATTTCTACATATGGCGGAGTACATGAGCCATTATTAAAACTGACAGAATTTGTAATGTCATCTTCTAACTTGGTAGACAAAAGGGGTTGAAGAACAGGAAAGGTAAGATTTGGAAATATATTCATTAACCAGCTTTGAACATAGCTTTCAAGTGCATTCTGGAGAATAGGAGAGTTACTTGTTTCCGAAACTACGCTATCTGAACCATTTGTGGTTTTACTTTCATTTGCTATACTACTTTTTTTCTTCTTTGGGCTTTTTTGCTTCTTTGATGTTTTGTTTGATCTTTTAGATCTTGTATTATTTTTAGGCATTATTTCTTCTGGCACAGGTTTGCTTTCTGCTAAAGAACACTGTTTTTCAGGATTGTCATAAATTACTGTTTCATTTGAGGTCATGGTGTTGCTATAGTAGTCTGCTGTGTTTTTTCTGGAAATAAGCTCAACAACATTACATTTCTTGTCTTCTCCATCTTCAGTGTTTTGATTACTATTATGTATAACTTCATTATTTGTTTTCAGAGATCTTGGTTTCACTTTTGCCATTTGCTTATTGCCCTTTAATTTTCGAGGTGTACTTAATTCAGATTCATTTGGACATGGATGAATGTGAGAAGAAAATATATTTTCAAACATAATATTTTTTGCTGTAACGCTTGCTTCTCCACAGGATATTCCCTGTTCTACTTGAGGAGAATCCACACAGGCTGTATCATATTTTTGAATATTGGTCTGTAAATGTTTTCTTGGATTATTCAGATTCTTCCTATTTTTTTTCTTTGGTCCCAAAAATGATGTGGTAGAATGGTTATTATTGCTAATACCAGTGTCATTTTCAGAACTCTTTTCAGATTTCTCTGAGGAAATGGTTGATGTGTAGTCTATTGTGCTAAGAACATCCTTTGAAAACCTTCCATTGGGAACATCCACAATTTGTTCTACTTCATTTTCTCGAGTTATCATATCCAAACATTGTCCATGACTAAATTTAATATTTGTGTGTTTTATTTCCTCTTGTAATTTAGATTGCTCAGAGACAGCAATTGAGGTACTCATAGACCTCTTGATTTCTTTAAATTTAAATTGCTCTTGATAGAACTTTTGTTTTCCTGCCGAATGTGGTCTGTCTATCTTAGATGTTCCTGTAAAGGCCATATAATTACTTTTTTCACATTTCCTCAGCCCTTTTTCATACATTGTATTCTTGTGTAACAGCTCCATGTGATTTGTCTCTAATACCCCAAAGTTTTCTTCATTTGATTGATCTATTTCATTTTGTTTCAGGCTAGCTTCTCTTGACTTGGAATCAGCATTTACAGTCAATGCCAGTTCCTGTTTACTACACTT
Organism: Bufo bufo; assembly: GCF_905171765.1. Classification (NCBI taxonomy): domain Eukaryota; kingdom Metazoa; phylum Chordata; class Amphibia; order Anura; family Bufonidae; genus Bufo; species Bufo bufo. Next base: position 131,373,632 of record NC_053393.1, read on the forward strand.
ATCCTCTGACTCATTTCCATGTGCATTAGTTCTATTTTCAATTTCATGGAAAACGGATATTTGTGTCATAGTTTCCTGGAGGGTATCCTCCGATGCCCTTCTGACTGATAACTTTCTCTCTTGACCTTTTCTAATCCCTGGTGTTGGAGGCCGGTAGAAAGTAGACTTCTCCGTTCTTGTGGAAGATGTTCTACATTTGTTAGTATTAATATCATTATCTTGTAGCTGATTGGTGAGTTTTTCAATATGACTATGCTGTTTAATTTCCATTCTCTTTATGCCTTCATCACTGGATTTGCAGTTTATGCTACTTGCCCTTATAGGAGAAGTTGTAGCACTTATTGCTTTAACTTCTGGATTTAATGTTTTCATGTTATGAGAAAGTTCAGCTCGACTTACTGTAGTCGACCAATTAATTGTTTCATCCTCTGTTATTTTGAAGCAAACCTTCATCTCTACGGTCATAGTGCCATCAGAATTAAGATGAACAGTTTTTTCAATGTTGTCCCCGGGAGAAATTACTGGAAGTTCTTCTCCAGATTGTGGCCACTGTTGTGTCAGATGTATTTCATTGTCAGGAATATGGGAAAAATCTACAAAATTATCATCAGTAGTACAAACATTGGATGATTCATGAATATGCTCTTGATGATTAGGACTTGTGAAAAGAGATTCATTAGCTTTCACTTGTAATGTTTAAATAAAATCCATGAAGGCAAGAATAGATGAGTAGTTAAATGAGGAGTAGAGTATGTATTTCCAGGTGAAGACAGTGTGTAGAAGCAGGCAGGAAAGGAAAAGAAAAAAGAAAAAAAATGAGAATCAGGTTAAGTGAAACAAAGTATAAATAAGTCTAATTAAAAGAGAACTGCATGGAGAAAATATGCTCATGCTAAAGATTCTACTGTCATTACTGAGAAATTGAAGACATAATAATGATAACAAGCAAAAAGATATTTCATACTATATAAATTTATGGTATCAGAAATGTTAAAGATATGTTAATATATAAAAAAATGGAGCAATCATAAAATCATATGATTATGATATATACTATATAGACTGTACCACATGGCTAATATTTTCTTGCAGTAACTTAAGCTGCAGCTCAGAAGCATAACTTGAAGCTCCTGGACCCCACTTACCATGTGCCATTTATAATCTGTTGTTGTCCTATGTGTCCAAGGGACCTTTGGAGCTCCTCAGGCACCGGTACCTGGGGGTGACTGCAACTTCTACACTAGCTATAATTGCATCCCTCCTGCAGTTGTCCTGGATTTGTCTATATATCTTATTGAGCAGCTGCTGATGGATTTTCATTAGACATTCTGCCCTTGTCCAGCCCTTTTAAAAGACAGGATTTAGCAGCTGATTGGTAAATCACATGACATCACTATTTTCAGCTACATTGCATCTGATAGACTAGAGTCCAACTCCAGCCTTTAGACTCATTCAGACACAAGTTAACCCTTTAGACTCATTCACTGCAGAGTAATGTTATGAGAATAATTGCCATGAGAACTTCCTCAAGGATATGTGTGATTTAATGTTTACTGCACCTTTGGCTGCTGTCATCCTGTTTTCTGACTTACCTTTGTATCTCCCTGGTCATTTTGTAGGTCTGCCATTAGTGTGCCTACAGTAATTGCCCACTAGTAAGGGCCCCTAGAAGCAAACTCCGTCCAGCCTCACGGGGGGACTCTGGCACCCTTAGTTTCTTACTATCCTGAGTGGTTTTGGAAGACGGGTAGCAGTTTGGGCGTTCACTAGCTGTGGTCCAGAAGGTGACCTTTGAACTCCCTACCAGTTCTACTAAGTGCTGAAGACACCTGTATGTAACATACAGAGGCTTACATCCTCCCTCTTGCCGCTACCCCAGTACATGTGCTCTATCACTACCCATCACCCATCCATTTTGACTTGTTAACCACAGGCATTTTCAATGCATAGTAGGACACTGAAGACAGACTCTCCTTAACAATGCTCCATTACAACTTTGCTTAGAAGAATCTTTGCACCCTGTTTTCTAGTACAAATAAATAACTTTCCTTATTGAAGTATATTACAAAAATGTTTAACATCCCTGTCCCTAAACTATATTAAAATAAACTGAAACAACAGTTACACTTAAAGTGAAAGCGGTGTATGTAGGATAAAATAGAAAATGTTCATGGCTGGTGGCACTGGATAGTCTGGGGGGAATTCAGTAGGATGCAGTATTGTGAGAAATTAAGCCTGCTGAAAGGGAGTGTAGCTGAACCAGGTATTAGGAGAGTTTTTTTTATGGATAAGGTTCTAGGATTAGTTAGGTACATTGGGGTAGATTTATTATTAAGTTGAAGTCCCAAAGTGGGACAAAAAAAAAAGTGAAAAAAAGAAAGTCCCCCCCCCAAAAAAATTTTTAAGTTTCAAGTAAAAAAAAAAAAAAGTAATTTTTCCGCAAATAAAGTTAAAAAAAAAGTGTAAAAAAATAGGGAAAAAAAGAAAAGTAGACATATTAGGTATCGCCGCATCCATATCGACTGGCTCTATAAACATATCACATGACCTAACCGCTCAGATGAACACACAAATAAACAATTTTTTTGTCACCTTACATCACTAAAAGTACAACACCAAGCGATCAAAAAGGCGTATGCCCGCCAAAATAGTACCAATCTAACCGTCACCTTATCCCGCAAAAATGAGCTCCTACCTAAGCCAATCGCCCAAAAAAGAAAAAATCTATGGCTCAGAATATGGAGACACTAAAACATCATTTTTTTGGGTTTTAAAAATGCTGTTATTGTGTAAAAAAAAGTATACATATTAGGTATCACCGCGTCTGTAAGAACCTGCTCTAAAAAAATATCACATTACCTAACCCCTCAGATGAACACCGTAAAAAAAATAATATGAAAACTGTGTAAAAAAAAAGCAATTTTTTGTCACCTTACATCACAAAAAGTGTAATAGCAAGTGATCAAAAAGTCATATGCACCCCAAAATAGTGCCAATCAAACCGTCATCTCATCCCGCAAAAATCATACCCTACTTAAGATAATCGCCCAAAAACTGAAAAGACTATGGCTCTCAGAATATGGAGACACTAAAATATGATTTTTTTTTTGTTTCAAAAATGATATTATTGTGTAAAACTTAAATAAATAAAAAAAAGTAGATATATTAGGTATCGCCGCATCCATAATAGCCTGCTCTATAAGAATATTACATGACCTAACCCGTCAGGTAAATACCGTAAAAAGATAAAAATAAGAATGGTGTAAAAAAAGCAATTTTTTGTCATCTTACATCACAAGAAGTGTAATAGCAAGCGATCAAAAAGTCATCCGCACCCCAAAATAGTGCCAATCAAACAGTCATCTCATCCCGCAAAAATCTTACCCTACCTAAGATAATCGCCCAAAAACTGAAAAAACTATGGCTCTCAGACTATGGAGACACTAAAACATGATTTTTTTTGTTTCAAAAATGAAATCATTGTGTCAAACTTACGTAAATAAAAAAAGTAGACATATTAGGTATCACCACGTCCGTAATAACCTGCCCTTTAAAAATATCACATGACCCAACCCCTCAGCTAAATACCATAAAAAATAAAAACGTTGTAAAAAAGCCATATTTTTTGTCACCTTACATCACAAAAAGTGTAATGGCAAGCAATCAAAAAGCCATATGCACCCTATAATAGTACCAATCAAACCGTCATCTCATCCCGAAAAAAATGAGCCCCTACACAAGACAGTCGCCCAATAAATAAATAAAACTACGGCTTTCAGAATGTGGAGACACAAAAAAATCAGTTTTTTCAATAATGCTTGGTTATGTAAAACTAAAACAAACAACCAAAAAAGTAGTCATATTTGGTATTATCACGTCCGTGACAACCTGCTCTATAAAAATACCACATGATCTAACCTGTCAGATGAATGTTGTAAATAACTAAAAATAAAAACGGTGCCAAAACAGCTATTTCTTGTTACCTTGCCTCACAAAAAGTGTAATATAGAGCAGCCAAAAATCATATGTACCCTAAAATAGTACCAGTAAAACTGCCACCTTATCCAGTAGTGTCCAAAATGGGGTAAAGTTTTTGGAGTTTCTACTCTAGGGGTGCATCAGGGGGGCTTCAAATGGGACATGGTGTCAAAAAACCAGTCCAGCAAAATCTGCCTTCCAAAAACCGTATGGCGTTCCTTTGCCTCTGCGCAATGCCGTGTGCCCGTACAGCAGTTTATGACCACATATGGGGTGTTTCTGTAAACTACAGAATAAGGGCCATAAATATTGAGTTTTGTTTTGCTGTTAACCCTTGCTTTGTAACTGAAAAAAATTTATTAAAATGGAAAATCTGCCAAAAAAGTGAAATTCTGAAATTTCATCTCTATTTTCTATTATTCTTGTGGAACACCTAAATGGTTAACAAAGTTTGTAAAATCAGTGTTTTATACCTTGAGGGGTCTAGTTTCTAAAATGGCATAACTTTTTTGGAGTTTCTACTCTAGGGGTGCATCAGGGGGTCTTCAAATTTGACATGGCAGCTTAAAATTATCCCAGTGAAATCTGCTTTCCAAAAAACCATATGGCGTTCCTTTCCTTCTGCGCAATGCCGTGTGCCCGTACAGCAGTTTACAACCACATATGGGGTTTTTCTGTAAAGTACAGAATCAGGGCCATAAATCTTGAGTTTTGTTTGGCTGTTAACCCTTGCTTTGTAACTTGAAAAAATGGATTAAAATGGAATATCTGCCAAAAAAGTGAAATTCTGAAATTTCATCTCTATTTTCCATTAATTCTTGTGGAACACCTAAAGGGTTAACAAAGTTTGTAAAATTTGTTTTGTATACCTTGAGGGGTGTAGTTTTTAAAATGGGGTCACTTTTTTGGAGTTTCTACTCTAGGGGCGCATCAGGGGGGCTTCAAATGGGATATGGTGTCAAAAAAACAGTCCAGCAAAATCTGCCTTCCAAAAACCGTATGGCATTCCTTTCCTTCTGCGCCCTGCCGTGTGCCCGTACAGCAGTTTATGACCACATATGGGGTGTTTCTGTAAACTACAGAATCAGGGCCATAAATATGGAGTTTTGTTTGGCTATTAACCCTTGCTTTGTAACTGGAAAAAATTGATTCAGGTGGGAAATCTGCCACAAATGTGAAATTTTTAAAATGTATCTCTATTTTCCATTAATTCTTGTGGAACACCTAAAGGGTTAACAAAGTTTCTAAAATCAGTTTTGAATACTTTGAGAGGTGTAGTTTGTAAAATTGGGTAATTTTTTGGGTGGTTTCGATTATGTAAGCCTCACAATGTGACTTCAGACCGGAACTGGTCCTGGAAAAGTGGGTTTTAGAAATTTTCTGAAAAATTGTAAGATTTGCTTCTAAACTTCTAAGCCTTCTAACGTCCCCAAAAAATAAAATGGCATTCACAAAATGATCCAAACATGAAGTAGACATATGGGGAATGTTAAGTAATAACTATTTTTAGAGGTATTACTATCTATTATAAAAGTATGAAATTGAAATTTGGAAATTTGCAAATTTTTCCACATTTTTGGTAAATTTGGAATTTTTTTATAAATAAAAATACATTTTTTTTACTCAATTTTACCACTGTCATGAAGTACAATACGTGACGAGAAAACAGTTTCAGAATGGCCTGGATAAGTAAAAGCGTTATCACCACGCAAAAAGTTATCACCACGCAAAGTGACACATGTCAGATTTGCAAAAAATGGCCGGGTCTTTAAGGTGAAATATGGCAGGGTCCTTAAGGGGTTAGAGGGATACTAAACCCTGAAAAAATATAAATAATAACAAATACAGTTAATTCATAGTGCGCGCACAGTTATGTCTACAAAGTACTCTCCAAACTGATGCCTTAAGCAAACAAAGAACTTTTTCCTTCCCCCAGTCCTCTTTAGTATTCATCTACAGAACATCTAGATACGTGTGTATGACGTTACGCACATACATATGCATCCAACAGGAAGTTCTGGAGAGAGGCAGGGCTTAAATGGATTGTACAGTTTTCCCATACTGATGACCTATTCTCTAGGAAGGTCTTCTATATCAGATAGGCAGTGGTCTGCATACTCGCTGATCAGCTGTTTGAAGAGACCATGGTGCTCATATGAGTGCTACATTCACTTCACTGTTCACCTGCTAGCAGTCATTGCAGTGGTGGAGCAGTGTAATTAAACCTGATCCATCCCATTCACCAGCTGTAATTAACCTGCAGCACCACTAGATGGTGGTGCTGCACAGTGGCCATGCTCACTGTGTACACAAAAGTTATCCAGATTAAACCCAGCCACCTCCTTCTAAACTTCTAGGCTCACATGCACTAGCATCAGAAGGGGAAAGGGAAGGAGAGTGGATGCAACAACGCACTGCATGTCTACAGTATTTTTCATAGTCTGCATCTGTGATATCTTAGGAAACAAAAGAAAATAAAAGAAAGTTTTGTCAGTTGTTCTTTTTTCTTTGTTTGGATTTTGGGTTTAGTGGCCCTTTAAATAATTTGTTGCATCTTGTGCTGTCCATACACCACAAACTGAAATCTACACAAGCTATGAGCTGGCCTAGATTTAGTTATGCCATTTATGCCAATTTACTTAATGTAAATGTGTCTGGCTGATGAAGACTTCCGCTAAGCCTCAGCCACTTTTACAGAATGTGCAGTTTTTTAGTTTTTTTTCTTTGCAAAAAATATTAATTATGCAAAGAATTGTGATTAGAGCATTACTACATGTGTCCTACTGAGTTCGAGCCTTGTGTTTATATTTAGTAGAGAAAGTTTTGGAGAATTAGATTCGGCTGCTTCGCTGAATTTTACAAAAAAATCGCTTTGTGCCGAATTACTTGTATGTAGCGGATGCAATGACAGGAAGCTGCAATAGTGCCACTCCCCATAATTGTACCGCTCAGATGACTCTTTCATCCATGATTGCGGCATCTGAGAGTAACAGTACAGTGTAAAATTAACAGAATTTTTTTTTATCATACTTACCACCTCCATTTGCTCGCCATTATCTTGCTTGAAGTTCTTGCGCAAAATCTCGCATGGCCTGAGATGACGTCGTCATGCATGGGATTTCGGACGAGATCTTCAATCAATATGGCGGCTCCCGATCCATCGCGAGCAAATGGAGCAGGTAAGTATGATTTATTTTTATTTTTTTTACACTATTTCAGATTAAATCGATTTGCTACCACAAAGCACAAGGAAATTCGGCTTCGCGGCGAATCAAATTTATCCTGGAATGCTGATCGAATTCCACTAAACCTAAAAATAATATATCTTTCTATATGAGTGTATAAAGTGATTTTGCACAGAACAAGGCTTTCATTGGTGCCTGTGGTTTGAGCATTCAGCATATCCATAAAGAAATGATAGATGCAACATACGTGTTTTAGAGTTACATATTTCTTTTGGACACATCCTAGTAGGCTTTACATGCCTTACAACATAAAAATATTGTGATATTGTAGAAGTTTAGTTGTCGTGTCAGATAACTGTAGCTGAGCTCCGATTCACTTAAATGGGAGCTGTGCTGCAGTATCCCAACATGGCCACTACATTTTGAATGGCGCTGTCTGCTTCCTTCTCCATTCGAAGTTCTAGTTCCACCACCAGAGGTTGAATGGAACAGCTGATTGGTGGTGGTGTTGGACCCTCACCGACCAGATATCAATGTCAGGAGCCTGGAAAATCCTTTAAGTAACAAGTGGACTCTTCTGCAGTGACAAACTCAGCTATGCTACAGTACCTCTACATTGTTGTAGCAGTTTACCTGACAGTTTCTTGGTACGCTTTCAATCTGATAACAGAGACGTACTCGGCTATGTATAATTGCCAAAGAGCCAGTTCATCTGATCTGATTAGGTGAGTGATGTCAAACAGTAAATGAGAATTGATAGTGAATGGTTAGGGAGGTTTGCTAGATTTATTTTACTCACGGCTTTTCATTTCTTGCTTTGATCTTGATTTAGGAAATACGCGATGGGATATCCCAGGTAATTTAGCAGGTAGAAATTCCCTCTCAGATTCATAATTTCCTGGCTTAAAAGGTTCCCGTCCAGCTGCAACTATTGTACCAGAACTCAGCAGGAGAGCATGGGTGCTAAGAATCTGAAGATTAAAGCCCAAAAAGTAGTCTTGTTAGAAAAGTGAGCAGAAGTCTAGAATCATTACAGCTTATAAACCATGATGGATGACTAACAAGAATCTCTTATGCTGAACCTTCTACCATATCTGCAGACATGTCATAGAGCTGGAGGAGCTGGGCAGATTGATATATACAGTGTAGTGAGAAATTAGTTATTATTACTTGTCATTTATTGATTTAAATTGACCCTCAACTTCAAGAAAAAAAAATTCACATTAACTGGGGAACGAACAGAACACTTACCTGGTGCCCTCCTCCAGCTGCAGATCACTCGATTCCCAAGACCCTCTTCTGTCATCCAAGATGGCTTCACCCCGTCTCAGACTGCCTGATAAACAAGGTGTGTTTGGTAGCCTAGGACACTTTTTGCTGCCCTAGTATTGGCCAGCACTGCTCACATGAACAGGACTGGCAAACCCATGAGGCGGGCTGGACAAGTAGGAAGTGTCTTGGGCCATTGGTGGGAACATATACTAAGACTGGCATTACAAAATTCAGTCTTAGTGTAAAGTCTGTCAACGCAGAATGCACCAAATTTATTAAGGGGCACAAGCCTCACATTTCCAGGTAGTCTATGCTCCAAAATTTGAAATCTATAGCTCATAGCTGGCGTAGGTTTGATCTATTATTTACACCAGTCTCTGGAATAAATAATAGTAAATAAGGTGGGCCGCAGGAGTTCATGTCCCCTCCCGTTAAGCCCACCCACTTTTATCGCCACTTTTAAAAAGTGAAAAAATGAAAAGTCTCAAATGATTGTGCAATTATACCAGGAGCCATAATTAGCATTTTTTTTATTTTCACCACAATAGGGGCGTAAACACTTTAGTAAATGTTCCTGACTGTGTATCACAGCCTGAGAACCTATGCGTCCATCTTGGATTTGAGATGAGGATCCAGAGAATTAGTAGATCTGCAGCTCAAAGGATGAAAAGGAGGTCACCATATAAGCAGAGCACCAGCTATAGGGGGTGCAGCGGGCCCCGGAGTCTCAGGGGGCCAAAAGACCCTTGTGCCACATTAGAAGACACCGGTATGATAGAAAGTGCATGCTGGTCAAGTTACACCTCTGGTTTGAGGGAAGGGGTTAGGTCAAGAATTTGGCAAGGGGGCTGTGCTGAACTCTTGCAGCAGGGCCCATGAGCCTTTAGCTATGACATTGCATGTAAGTGTTCTGTTCGTTCTCCACTTTGTGTGAGTTTTTTCTTGAACCTGAGGGTTGCTAATGGGGGTTTCCAGGACTTAAATATCAATGGTCTATGCTCTGGATAGGTAATCAATACCTGATTAGCGGGTGTCTGACTCCCAGCACCTCTACCAATCAGCTGTTGGAAGGGACCATGGTGCTCTGGAGAGTGCTGCAGCCTCTTCCTTGGCCAGTCACGTCATGTACATTGGTCACAAACTTTAGTCTTTGTGCAACTCAGTACCATACAAATGAATAAGACTAAGCTATAGTTCACAAAGCACAACCACTATACAAAGCACGGCACTGTGCTTGGCATACAAAGCAATTATTTCAGAGCTCATCTGAGCACAGAAGCCCCTTCAAACAGAAGATTGACGGGAGTGCCGACCCCACTTATTTAATATGGATGACCATCACCTAACCCAAGAACAGGCCATCTATATGTAAGTCCTGGGAAACCCCTTTAAATACCTACCAATTCTATGCTTATGAATTCAAGGCACTGAATGATTGACAGCTCATCCAGATATGCTTATACAGGGAAGGCTGTCAGTCAATGAATGAATCAGTCTGCCCTCTGGAATCTTAATCCCAGGGTGAGTAGGGATTTCAATCGGTAAATCACAAGTTATGTGGGATTTTTTTTATCACTTTGCCCACATAACAGGGATCAGTAACCATCGTCACTCCAGCTGCTGTGAAATTATAACTCCCAACATGCACCAGTACTTGTGTGTTCTTGTAACTCCCATAGAAGTGAAAGGAGGATTCTGGGAGTTGTAGTTTCAGAACAGCTGGAGTGCCGGAGGCTGCTGATCCATGATATATAACACAATGCCTGCAGTTATTTGCAATGTAACAAGAAGAGAGACAAAACATACAAATAGAACATTTTATTGGAATGGCGTGGATGCATTTATTTATGTTATTGGAATAACCCTCCGAAATGGATGGGCGAAGTTACAGAAACAGACCGTTTTTTTCTGTAGCTCCTGAGTTACGGAGACAGAGGTTGCTTTGCTACTCTCTTGGCTTTTATTCTCTGCTATGAGATTACTATATGGTCACTGTATACATTCTCAGTATTCATTTACAGCATAGAAGTAATGTTGGTATATTCCTGTAGTCTTTTTTTATTTTGCAAAGGTATAGTCACTGTATGGTGAAGTTATTTATTCACTGTATAATGGAGATATTTAGTCACCTTATGGTGGTGTTATTTAGTTATGGTATAGTAGTGTAATCCAGTGACAGTATGGTGGTGTATTTGTTTTCTTTTTGATCATCATCTTTGTTAACACTGATCAAATATCAATAATGCTACTCAGAAACAAGCAAATCATGACAAGTGTAAGATGTGGGGCACATTCCAATATGAACCTAGCTCTACAAGCAGCAGCTTTAGAACTAGCCCCAGTCCATCAATATACAGTATATCATGAATGGCCTTTACTTTTAATGATTTAATGTGATACTATATTTCCCCTGTAACATCTATAGAAGGGTAAATAAGTGTAGTGCCCCAGAGCCGGGGGTATCTGCAAATGTTTTATTATATTTTATATGTTTTGTAATATTCACTCCAGCAAGAGGAGATAATGGTCGGCAATGGTTGGCAGGAACAGAGCTAACTACCCTGTTCCTTACCTCTTAGTTGAAGTGGGCTGGCTCTACTTTCTCCCATGAGGGGGAGTTGGAGTCCAGACAGCAAAGAGGAAGGAAGCAAATGCCAGATCTCCTCCTTCTAGGGACTTATATGAGACCATCACTCTAGAGAGATCATCAGAATCAAGAACACTGCTTCCTGGAAGCTTCAGTGTGCCTAGACAGCAAAATGATTAGCAAAATAACTGCTTTACAGATCCTGCTGCAGTTGAGGGACTATGGCTCAGACACTGATCACTTAGAACAACCACCAGGCCATAATAACTTCAAGCCTGTATCTCACAGTGAACACCTATATCCACAAGTGCTTTCAAGTGCCATTAAATTGACATCCAAACAGCCACCATACCTCATCTGGTGCCAAAACTGCACTTTGTGCTTAACATTGCTGGGTGTGTCACATGTTGTATTTTCCACTAAATAAAGAGAGACTTTTATACATTCACTTCTGGCCTCACTCTTTAAACCACCTTTCCACACCACCAATCCCCAGGGAGCAATGGCCTAAGGGAGTACACTCTGACACAATACCTCATCAGGGCCACTACCACTCCCATCCAATGCACCAGCTCCTCAGGGGCTTGCTGCATAAGTAGCTGGCCGTGGCTTGACAAAATAAACTTTTTGTCTGGGAACTTGGGAACCTGACAGCTCTGCTGTCGATTTTTCTGTCACGGATTTGTGTTTGGTAAATTCAGAGTATTTTGTACCACCAAAGTGGTACCAGAAAATCTCATCCACACACTGTGGAAAAAATCATCAGTGTAAATTGACCTGTCTCATAGATTTAAATCCACAGCTTGTCAACTTATGTTGTAGATTTGACCCTTTTCAATGCATAGTTTGAAATCTGCAGCAAATCCCTATGAACTAAGATATTTTTACTACAAATTACATCCTATGTGAAAGTAATCTAAAGCTGTTATCTTTGATGGGACAAAGTAATACTTGGCAGGTTACTTACTCTCCTTCCATCAGTGCTGTAGAGTTTGTATACTGGAAATTGCATAACATCAGAAATTTGATCCAGAAAGACATCAAAGTTTTGTATATACTTCTTGTTCAGCACTAAGCTGTGTTTGCACTCTTTATCTCCATTTTTGAAAATCACAAAGTTCTTTGAGCTTCCAAGCACAACAGTATTTTCTTTTTGAAATGGTGCAACTTCATTATGTCGAGTAAGCTGTCTAACCCGGCGTCGAGCACTGATTGGCCTGGTACTTTGCCACAGCAATGGCTTCTTACTGGCTCGCTCAAGGTTAATAGGCTTTATCTTTCTTTGATGGGAGCAAATATAGGATTTACCATCCGCTAGTTCTTCTAGAGTGGTTATGTGGTGTATTCCACGTGGCGTTGTTATATTTCTAACTCCAAAAGGTAGAGGAACTTTCTTGGAGAGGCTGTCTAGCAAAGCATCAAATGTCTTAAAGGATCGGTTGGAGACAACCATTTTGATTCCATTGAACCTTGGGTCTCCACTTTTGTAGAAACAAATCCTCTTGGTGAAACTAGGATCTGTCATTCGTGAATATCGTGTGGAAGAAACCTGTATGCTGTCTGTTGAATTAGCTTGAGCAACAGAGATGTTGGTCGATGTAGTTTCACTCATCCTTGGCAGCACTCTAAAATAAATGAATGATAATAGAATAACATATCAGTAATATATAATAAATAGAGATGAGCGAAGTTTTGAAAAATTTGATTTGGCCGACTAGCCGAAGTTTGCAAAGGAGTTCGATTAGTTCCGAATTAATTTGTAACGAATCGCTATAAACCAGGTATACCCAGGCTTCTCAGCCCAATCATATTCTTCTCACTTGGTAGCCCAATCTCAGTGTGAAGGCTTGGAAGTTAACCCTTTTTCCGATGGGCATTTAAAAACGCACCATGGCGGTCGGGTGTCTGCTGTTTTAAAGAGCAGATACCTTGCACTTTTAACCCTTCAGGTGCCGTTGTGGGGAGATCTCTGAGTCCATGTGAGGTACAGGGCTGGTTCTAGCTTTGTTAGAGACTGTCATGTACTATATGATATCAGATTTCATTTTTTACATTAATTATGGGATAACCCATTTAAGTAATGGATTTTTAAATAAGGCCTTATGCACACATGTCTGCCACTGAATCTAATTTTTTAAAAAATTGCATACTACACAAGGTATACTAAGTTAGACTGAAAAGCTATGCGTTTGTCTAGAGCAGAGAAAAAGGTATCCTAGCCAAAGAATATTTCAATCCTTGGTGTGATTGGAGTTGTAGTGTCTGTATAACCAAAGGTTATAAATAAGTAGAATTCTTAGGTAGTATTGACAGCTTCTGCTCACACAACCTCATATTAAAATTTTAATGATCCTTGATAAATCAGAGGCAATTGAACCCTCCTACCCACTCTGCCTTCATGATAAACCGCAGAGGCGTTCGGCCAGTAAACATGTCACGCATATTAAAGTCATCTGTAATCCCCTGCATTACTATGCATTGAGCTGTAGAGCTTATTTAATTTAAATACATACCAGCAATTACCAGTGCAGCTTCTAATTACAATATATACATGTTTAAACAGATAGAACATATGAGTGTGACAAAGGCCATCTCCAGGGAACGATTACATCAGTCTGCATATAAATATAGAAGAAGCTACTTTTACAGGATGTCCAGCATTTCCACCACCTACTACTACTAGGTGTTAAAGCTGACTTGTCATTTGGTGTTGACTCTATTTCATTTGTACAGTGTTAATTTTAGGACATGGTCAGATATCATTGTTAAGTACCAGAATAATGCCAGTGTGACACCTGACTCCCGACCCTGACACCAGACTCCTGACCCTGACACCTGACTCTGACACCTGACCCTGACTTTGATATTTGACTCTGATATTTGAGTACAGTGTTCATTTTATGTCTGTGAAGGTTCTCATTTATCCAGGTCCTGGTATATCTGTAAAGAATAAATCAAGGCAACTGGACTTACTGTAGATTTCTTGAAAATGTTTCACTCGTTCTTCCAACGAGCTTTCTCAATTCTGAGTGACTGTACAAGAATTCTCTGGGAATAAATATGTAACTGAATCAACATCTGGTAATTATACCCAGCATGGGGTCAGAGGTCATTATACCCAGCATGGGTCAAAGGTGTTGATTCCATTATCCTAATTGGAGTCAGTAGGTGATAATGACCTCCTAGAAAAAGGTGTCAAGACAGCATTGTATATGGCAGACAATTGATGTCTAACCCCCCTGCATTTTGTTATCCCGAACTGCAAACAGCCATACCAGTGAGGAACTGACATGGAGGCGAAAGGAGGAAACAAGGACAGTGCAAAACAAAGAGAAATGGGTGCAGAATATTTCAGACCGGGTTCTCACCCAGCCTGAGATGGATGTCCTTGCTAAAGGGTTGAATTTCGCAATCACACCAAGAACCATACCAATAGTTGATATTATTTCAGCCACAGCAACAAAGTACCACAGGGTGAGGCTGAACAACTTCGCTTTAAAGTGTCTGCAGCTCTGGCCAGTGCCAAACCACCTCCTTCAAACTTGACTAGAGAAGAAAGGAAGGCGGTTACATCTCTGAAGAAAGACACAAACATCACCATCCTGCCTGCGGATAAAGGTAGATGCACGGTTGTACTTAATACATCTGACTACGATGCCAGGGTTAGCACACTCCTGGATGATAACAACACATATGAGGCCCTAAGACGAGACCCAACCAGTGGCTACAAAAAGAAGGTTATATAACTACTACAACAACTAGAGAAGGACAAACTCATTGATCGGGCCATGTATCATCGCCTCTACCCTGGGCAAGCCCCTCCATGTATTTATTGACTTCCTAAGATACATAAGGATGGGACTCCTCTCAGGCCAATTGTCAGCAGCATCAACTCTGTGACCTACAATGTGTCAAAATACTTAGCCAGAATCCTAGCGCCCTTGGTTGGAAACACACAACATCACATACAGAACTCTCAGGATTTCACCACCAAAATCCAGAACTTGGTATTGGGCACAGAAGACAGAAGAAACAATGGTCTCCTATGATCCTGCATACCCACTACAGAGGCAATTGAAACAGTCAGGAAAAAGTTGCTACTAGACAACACCTTAGGCTGCAGAACAGAACTTAGCCCAGACCAAGTGTGTGCCTTACTGGACCTTTGTCTGAGTACCACCTACTTCAAGTATAATGACAAGTTCTACAAGCAAAAACATGGCTGTGCTATGGGATCGCCATTCTCACCTATTGTAGCGAACCTGTATATGGAGGAAGTAGAAAGGAAAGCCCTGACCACTTTCATGGGAATTACACCGAGTCATTGGTTCAGATATATGGATGACACTTGGGTTAAAATTCATAAACAAGAGTTACAGGCTTTCACCGACCACATCAACTCAGTGGATCATAACATCAATTTCACGCGGGAAGATATGCAGAACAACAAACTGGCGTTTCTGGACTGTCTTATAACAGTGGAAGAGGGAAGGAAGCTGGGAATAGAGGTCTATCGAAAACCAACACACACAGACCAGTACCTGCTATTTGATTCCCACCATCCTCTAGACCACAAACTGGGAGTCATCCAGACTCTACACCACCGGGCAGAGAAAATCCCCACCAGCACAGAGGCCAAGGCGAAGGAATTCAAACACCTCAGAGGGGCACTTAAAACTTGTGGGTATCCAGATTGGGCCCTTGTCAAAACAGAAGGAAGGAGAAGAAAGAGCACCAAGACTACCAGTGAGGGCGAGAAGCATGACAGACGCAAGAATATGGTTATCCCATATGTAGCTGGGGTGTCTGAGAAACTCAAAAGGATTTTTAATAAACATCACATCCCTGTCTGCTTTAAACCCAGCAACACACTGAGGCAACAACTGGTTCACCCAAAAGACCCAACGCCTAAACACAAGATGGACAACATTGTGTACGCAGTCCAGTGCAATGAGGAATGCTCAGAACTGTATATCTGCGAAACAAAACAACAACTACATCAGCGTATGGCTCAGCATAGAAGAGCCAAAACCTCTGGTCAAGATTCAGCCGTGTACTTACATCTAAAAGAAACAGGTCACACCTTTGAAGACAGTCAAGTACGTGTTTTGGATAAGGAGGCCGATTAGTACAAACGAGGTGTGAAGGAGGCCATCTACGTAAAAATGGAGAAGCCAAGCTTGAATAGAGGCGGGGGGGGGGGGGGGGGTTAGACATCTATTGTCTGCCACATACAATGCTGTCTTGACACCTTTTTCTGGGAGGTTATTATCACCTACTGGCTCCAATTAGGATAATGGCATCTACACCTTTGACCCCATGCTGGGTATAATGACCTCTGACCCCATGCTGGGTATAATTACCAGATGTTGATTCAGTTACATATTTATTCCCAGAGAATTCTTGTACAGTCACTCAAAATTGAGAAAGCTCGTTGGAAGAATGAGTGAAACGTTTTCAAGAAATCTACAGTAAGTCCAGTTGCCTTGATTTATTCTTTACAGATAGTGTTCATTTTAGGACATGGTCAGATATCATTGTCAAATATCAGAATAATGCCAGTTTGACACATGACACCGACACCTGACACCTGATCCTGACACCTGACTCTGACACCTGACCCTGATATTTGACTCTGACATCTGAGTTTGACTTATTGTTTTCATAGGTCAGGGTCAAAGTGAGAATGAGTTATAGATAAATTGTGTATTTGTATGCTAAATCACACAACCAAAGAAAGTCTACAGCTGAGCTTATAGCTCTGTGTCTGAACTGCTATAAGTCTTAATTTTTCAAACTTGACCCGTTACCACATGTTGAGACACGGCGATAATAATTATTTAAAGTTGGTCACTGGGACCAGAAGTTGTCTTTAGGTTTACATGTGTTACTTTGTGCCTATATATAAAATGTAACGTTTATTTTTTGATAAAACTTCCCTACCTATGACTGACATTTAAAAATTATCAGCTGTGTCTGCAATTTCCGCTTGTTATTGCCTTGTTTTTTTGCAGTGGGGCTGCCTATGAGGCTCTCATTCCTTTCTGCCTAACAGATTCTTCTATTTTCCCATGGTATCTGCCGTGCTGTTATGGGCTCACACTGTTTTCTCACAGTGCACTGCTCCTCTAAGTCTGTGGGTTCCCTCTTATCACTCCCTATTTGCTCATTCAGGCTGCATGTCTATTGCCTTTGCAGTCACTCGCTGTTTAAAACACATGTAGCATTCACACTCTGACCCCCGACATGTTTCGCCAAACACTTGGCGTCCTCAGGGGTTTTGGGCAGTCTAATCGTGAAGGGGGCGGAACCAAGCTTTTGAAACCTCCCTGCCAGCGATGTCACAGTATCGCTGGCTACTGTGTGTCTCTTTTGTTACTATGTTAACTTCTCGACCTATCAGTGATGACTTCTTAGGGTTACTGCCTTTTAATCACTTCCATGTACACTGTTGTCCAATCCGTGCGCACCTTTAACTTGCGCATGCGTCAGGATTTATATTCCATCAGATTATGTGACTTTTGACAGGCGCATTGGAAGTCACATAATCTGACGGAATATAAGTCCTGACGCATGCGCAAGGTAAAGGTGCGCACGGATTGGACAACAGTGTACATGGGAGTGATTAAAAGGCAGTAACCCTAAGAAGTCATCACTGATAGGTCGAGAAGTTAACATAGTAACAAAAGAGACACACAGTAGCCAGCGATACTGTGACATCGCTGGCAGGGAGGTTTCAAAAGCTTGCTTCCGCCCCCTTCACGATTAGACTGCCCAAAACCCCTGAGGACGCCAAGTGTTTGGCGAAACATGTCGGGGGGCAGAGTGTGAATGCTACATGTGTTTTAAACAGTGAGTGACTGCAAAAGCAATAGACATGCAGCCTGAATGAGCAAATAGGGAGCGATAAGAGGGAACCCACAGACTTAGAGGAGCAATGCACTGTGAGAAAACAGTGTGAGCCCATAACAGCACGGCAGATACCATGGGAAAATAGAAGAATCTGTTAGGCAGAAAGGAATAAGAGCCCCATAGGCAGCCCCACTGCAAAAAAACAAGGCAATAACAAGCGGAAATTGCAGACACAGCTGATAATTTTTAAATGTCAGTCATAGGTAGAGAAGTTTTATCAAAAAATAAACGTTACATTTTATATATAGGCACAAAGTAACACATGTAAACCTAAAGACAACTTCTGGTCCCAGTGACCAACTGTAAATAATTATTATGAACTGCTATAAGCTGACATATCATACATCGCTAAAGCTATAGCTCAGTGGTTTAAATGCTTGTCTCACATGCAGTGTTCTTGGGTTCAAACCCCCTATGAGTCTTTTAAAAAAAATTGACATTTTATTGAGCCCTAGAAAAGAGACAAATTCAAGTGATGTGTGACCCTGATGCTTTTCTCTTCTCACCAGTCAGTGTCGCATTGACTTTGACTTTGAAGCTAAAAGTCAATGCAACGCTGACTAGTGAGAAGAGAAAAGCATCAGGGTCACACATGACTTGAATTTTTCTCTATTCTAGGGCTCAATAAAATAAAAAATAAATTTAAAGACTAGTAGGGGTTTTGAACCCAATCAGACTTCATGCGAGGCAAGCGTCTAAACCACTGAGCTATAGCTTGAGTAATGTATGATATGTCAGCTTATAGCAGTTCAGGCACAGAGCTATAAGCTCAGCTGTATACTTTCTTTGGTTGTGTGATTTAGCATACAAGAACACAGTATATCTATAACTCATTCTCACTTTGACCCTGACCTATGAAGATGATAAGTCAAACTCAAATACAGTGTTCATTTTAGGACATGGTCAGATATCCTTGTCAAGTATCAGAATAATGCCAGTGTGACACCTGACCCTGACACTTGACCCTGACACTGACACCTGACTCCTGACCCTGACCCCCGACCCTGACTTTGATATTTGACTCTGACATTTGAGTTTGACTTATCATCTTCATAGGTCAGGGTCAAAGTGAGAATGAGTTATAGATATACTGTGTTCTTGTATGCTAAATCACACAACCAAAGAAAGTATCATATATCATATATCATATATCATGCATCACTGAAGCTATAGCTCAGTGGTTTAGATGTTTGCCTCACATGCAGTGTTCTTAGGTTCAAAGCCCTATCAGTCTTTAAAAAGAATTGACATTTTATTGAGCCCTAGTGACTTTTCTCTTCTCACTAGTCAGCGTCGCATTGACTTTTAGCTTCATTGAAAACACCTAACAGCCTTTAAAAGTTGCAGACTTTTTTTGAGCCCTAGAAAAGAGACAAATTCAAGTGATGTGTGACCCTGATGTCTGACTTTTCTCTTCTCACTAGTCAGCATCGCATTGCATTTTAGCTTCATTGTACTTTTAATATGCTCAATCACATGGATGAGGAGAATCCTTCCATTGCTCTCTGTAGCTATAGCCCAGTGGTTTAGACACTTGCCTCGCCCTAAAATGAACACTGTACATTTGCTACATAGTGAATTATGCTTCATAGTGATAAAATCATTGTCACTTCACCTGCATATTTTCAAAGTTAGCAAAATGAATACATTGAAATTTGTACCTTCTATCTGTTGACAAGGCAGAGAATTTTTGAAATGCTGTTATGCTTTTATAGTGCGAATTTTTATTGCGAATATCGGCACTTCGAGAATTCGCAAATATTTAGAAATTTAGAAATTAGTTTTTTTAGAATATTTGTCTTTTTTTCCATCTGAAGTTATGATTCGTCCCTGCTTAAGTTAAGCAGGGAGGAATCATGACTTCAGATGGAAAAAAAGACGAATATTCTAAAAAACAAATATATTCGATATAGTGCTATATATTAGTTTTTTAGAATATTCGTAATATTCTAAAACAAGACTATAGCGAATATTCGAGATTTTTTTTAAATCAGTACACATGATCCCTCCCTGCTTCTAGCTTGTGGGCGAAAGAGAAGGCTGCAATATCTTTGACTTTAGGAGTAGTGTTGATTGCGAATTTTCGCAATGCGAGTTTTCGTAATATAATAATTCACTATATATTCTTGTTTTAGAATATTACAAATATTCTAAAAAATGAATATATAGCAATATAGCGAATATTCGCAAAAAAAAAACGGATATAGAGCAATTTAGCTAATACAGTGCTATAATCTTCTTTGTCTAATAGTTGTAATTTTTTTCTCATCTGAAGTTCAGATTGGAAAAAAATGACAACTATAAAAAAAAAGGTTATAGCACTACCGTATATACCGGCGTATAAGACGACTTTTGAGCCCTAGAAAATATTTTCTAGAGTGGGGGGTCCTCTTATACGCCGGGTATGGCGGGCGCTGCAGTGCCGGGACGCCCGAATTATCAACAGAGAGAGCCCGGGCTATTGCCTTGTATCCCCAGCAGCTGAGAGCTGCGATGTAACCCACGGCATATGCCCCCCCTGCGCTGTACCTTGTATACCGCCCCCTGCTCTGTACCTTGTATGCCTCCCCCCTGCTCTGTACCTTGTATGCTCCTTGTACCGCCATACTCCCGGCCGCTCGCATCTCGCTCCTACGCATGTGCAAGATTTCATGCTGCGAGCGTGGATACACGGGATCCGCACGGCCGCTCGCATCTCACTCCTGCGCATGTGCGAGATCTCCGTGCGGCGTATCTAAGTGCGGCGCAGATGTGCATATGTGAATGTGAATATGAAGAATAACATAACAAAAACATGTTTAGGGTATAGGTGGCACATGTTTAGGGTCTGGGAGGCAGGGAGGGAGGACAAGGAAGGTGGTGGGATGCAGGGATGGTGGTGATACCATGGGATGGCGGTGGTACGTAGGGATGGTGGTGGGATGCAGGGATGGCATGCAAACAGCATGTCATACTTATTTGAATTAAAATTACCATATTGAAATCAGATCTAATGCTTTTTAAATTTTTCTTTGGTGTGTGTTGAAAAAGGGGTAGTCTTATACGGCGAGTATATCCCAAACTCTATATTTTCAGTGTAAAAGTTGGGGGTCGTCTTATACGCCCAGTCGTCTTATACGCAGGCATATACGGTATATTATCAAAATTGTTCTACATTCGTTTTTTTTTTCTAATATTCGCTATAGTGCTATATATTCTTGCTTTAGAATATTCCGAATATAAAAAAAAACTAATATATTTGTTTTTTAGAATATTCGTCTTTTTTTTTAAATCTGTACAGTTGTTCCACTTAGGCACACTCCTCCCCGAAAAGCGTCCCCGTCACCATGGGAATGCCTGGGGGTTATAATATACCGTCGGATCTGAGTTTTCACAATCTCATTAATTCTCATTACGAAAATTCTCTTTGCAAAAATTCTCATTACGAAAATTCGCATTGTGAAAATTCTCATTACGAAAATTCGCATTGCGAAAATTCGCAATTAACACTACTCCTAACGAATATTCAAATTCGCGAATATTCGACGAATATTCTACAAAATATTCGCGAAATATCGCGAATTCGAATATGACCCCTGCTGCTCATCACTAGTGAGCAGGTGTAATTACAAGCCATCCCATTCACTTCAATGGGACAGCTCTGTAGTATTTAAGTGTATAGGAAGGAGCCATCCCATTGATGTGAATGGAACGGCTTCTTGTACTTACACCTGCTCACAGCTGCAATATCGACAGTGAGCAGACAAACAATGAAGGGAGGGCAGATCTTACATGAGCTCTGCCTTCTCTTCAACCAGCTGATCGAGGGGTGTTGAACCCCCACCAGTCTGATATAGATGACCTATTCTGAGGATAGGTCATCAATATGAATAAAGCAGAGAACCCTTTTAATAACAAAGGGGGAAGTTGAGCTGTGAGATAGAGATCTACTGCTGTGGACCTGCTAACGTACAGTACAGACCAAAAGTTTGGACACACCTTCTCATTCAAAGAGTTTTCTTTATTTTCATGACTATGAAGGCATCAAAACTATGAATTAACACATGTGGAATTATATACACTCACCTAAAGAATTATTAGGAACACCTGTTCTATTTCTCATTAATGCAATTATCTAGACAACCAATCACATGGCAGTTGCTTTAATGCATTTAGGGGGGTGTTCCTGGTCAAGACAATCTCCTGAACTCCAAACTGAATGTCAGAATGGGAAAGAAAGGTGATTTAAGCAATTTTGAGCGTGGCATGGTTGTTGGTGCCAGACGGGCCGGTCTGAGTATTTCACAATCTGCTCAGTTACTGGGATTTTCACGCACAACCATTTCTAGGGTTTACAAAGAATGGTGTGAAAAGGGAAAAACATCCAGTATGCGGCAGTCCTGTGGGCGAAAATGCCTTGTGGATGCTAGAGGTCAGAGGAGAATGGGCCGACTGATTCAGAGCAACGTTGACTGAAATAACCACTCGTTACAACCGAGGTATGCAGCAAAGCATTTGTGAAGCCACAACACGCACAACCTTGAGGCGAATGGGCTACAACAGCAGAAGACCCCACCGGGTACCACTCATCTCCACTACAAATAGGAAAAAGAGGCTACAATTTGCACGAGCTCACCAAAATTGGACTGTTGAAGACTGGAAAAATGTTGCCTGGTCTGATGAGTCTCGATTTCTGTTGAGACATTCAAATGATAGAGTCCGAATTTGGCGTAAACAGAATGAGAACATGTATCCATCCTCTAATGGCTACTTCCAGCAGGATAATGCACCATGTCACAAAGCTCGAATCATTTCAAATTGGTTTCTTGAACATGACAATGAGTTCACTGTACTAAAATGGCCCCACAGTCACCAGATCTCAACCCAATAGAGCATCTTTGGGATGTGGTGGAACGGGAGCTTCATGCCCTGGATGTGCATCCCTCAAATCTCCATCAACTGCAAGATGCTATCCTATCAATATGGGCCAACATTTCTGCTATCAGCACCTTGTTGAATCAATGCCACGTAGAATTAAGGCAGTTCTGAAGGCAAAAGGGGGTCCAACACCGTATTAGTATGGTGTTCCTAATAATTCTTTAGGTGAGTGTACAGAACAAACAAGTGTGAAGCAACTGAAAATATGTCATATTCTAGGTTCTTCAAAGTAGCCACCTTTTGCTTTGATTACTGCTTTGCACACTCTTGGCATTCTCTTGATGAGCTTCAAGAGGTAGTCCCCTGAAATGGTCTTCCTACAGTCTTGAAGGAGTTCCCAGAGATCCTTAGCACTTGTTGGCCCTTTTGCCCTCACTCTGCGGTCCAGCTCACCCCAAACCATCTCGATTGGGTTCAGGTCCGGTGACTGTGGAGGCCAGGTCATCTGGCGCAGCACCCTATCACTCTCCTTCATGGTCAAATAGCCCTTACTTTCAAAGTTTTCCCAATTTTTCGGCTGACTGACTGACCTTCATTTCTTAAAATAATGATGGGCACTCATTTTTCTTTACTTAGCTGCTTTTTTCTTGCCATAATACAAATTCTAACAGTCTATTCAGTAGGACTATCAGCTGTGTATCCACCTGACTTCTCCTCAATGCAACTGATGGTCCCAACCCCATTTATAAGGCAAGAAATCCTACTTATTAAACCTGACAGGGCACACCTGTGAAGTGAAAACCATTTCAGGGGACTACCTCTTGAAGCTCATCAAGAGAATGCCAAGAGTGTTCAAAGCAGTAATCAAAGCAAAAGGTGGCTACTTTGAAGAACCTAGAATATGACATATTTTCAGTTGTTTCACACTTGTTTGTTATGTATATAATTCCACATGTGTTAATTCATAGTTTTGATGCCTTCAGTGTGAATCTACAATTTTCATAGACATGAAAATAAAGAAAACTCTTTGAATGAGAAGGTGTGTCCAAACTTTTGGTCTGTACTGTATATGTTTTTTTTACAGAACTCTGCAGGATAAAAAAGCACAGTGTGCTACTTATACATTAAACGGATGGCAAAAATGTGATGTGAACCCACCCTAACTAACCTTCTATTTAACCCCTACATTACCAGCACTGTAAATGTACAGCACTGGTCATCTTTTTAAATATTGCGTCCACATGCGAGCGCAGCAGGCACCATTGCCGCTGGGTTTCTGTTGTTTCAAACAGCAGAGGCCAGAGGTGAATGTCCGTGATAAGGGTACTGTATACTGCCGTATACTTTATACTGTAGACTGTGGGGTATAGTTTTCTTAAATTTTGCCAGAAAAAAATAATGGAGTGGAACGCGAAAGGGGGGATGGTCGGCACAAATGGAGGAAGGTGGCACAAGATGGGTAAACAGCCCTGGGCCTATGATACACTCAATCCGCCCCTGGCTACATAATTATCTGACCCTCTTACAGCCTGGCACGTTATAACACGTTTCATAAGGCTGGGTTCACATCTGCAGCGCTGTTCAGTTTTTCTGACATACACAGGACACCAACAACACCCTCCAGATCCTGTTGACAATAGTGGGATTCAGCCGGTTTCCATTATGGATTCCAACATACCACCAAAAAAAAATCTAGTATTTTTACTTGAATATATAATGGACACTATTGATGGAACCTCTCTAGTGCCCTGGAGCAGGGAGCAGGACATTTGCCTATTTCCCCTATGCAAACTTGCACTGTTTAATACCATGTAATTGCATTTTATATGTTGTGATATATATCCTCTTCATTACCACTGTATTTGCAAGGCTCTGTGGAAAGGGTTAATGAATACTGAGAGACTGTTAGGACTTTGAATGAGAAGCTGGTAATTTTCCACAGCTGCCATAGAGTTTAAAGAAGAGCATGTTTTGGAGGGAAAAGGCCAGACTTGTTTAACACTAAAAGCAGACAGACTGACCATTTGAATGTCTGTTTTTTGCTATGTTGTTATGTCTGGAAGCTTGTTTTTGTCTGGAAAAACTACTGTGTCATTGCCATTGACTGTTATTGAAGCTCTAATATAAGTCAATGAGAGATGAAAAGTGTACTGAGCTTCTCCACTCCACCCCTCCCACTAAAAGGTTCCAGTCTAGCTAGAAATGGTATATAAGTAGAGAAGTAAAAGCCCCTAGTGTTCTGCAGTTAGGGACCAGTGCTTGGAGGGGGAGACTCATGCCAGACTGCATGAGTGACTGGAAGAAAATGCTGAGATGGGGACACTGAGCCCTAGACTATGGGTCGCCAGCCCAGTGACCAAGGAGCCAACTGGACTACTGAACTACAGACCATGGGCCTTTGACCAGGGTACCAGGCTTCTGAGAGAGAGAGGGACAGCTAGATCAGGCCTTTCCTCAGCATCAAACCCTTCTTCTGCCAGGGAGGATACTGGAGAAGCCAGCCATATGCCTCACCTGTATTGTTTTGCACCTGAATTCCTCCAGTAAGGAAGCACACTGGTCTACTGGCTCTCTGGACTTATTTCCCATTGGGGTGCACCACGCCTTACTATCCCTTCTAGAGAGCAGCAATACATGGTGACACCTCGACGGTGTCTGGGGGAACCAGCGTAGCGTTGGAGCCAACCCAAACCTGGCCACTGCACCTCTGCCACACATTTGAACCTAGCCTAAAATGTTACTCATGTTCTGATCTTGACATCCTCCATTGGCAGACAGTCACGAGGCCTCCATATATATTTGATTGTAAGCTATTGCTACTGTAATTTGCAGGTTTAGACAAATTGTATTTCATGTGTATGGTCAGCTTTATGCATTGGGAGAACTTCCCAGCATATACTGTGCAAAAATAATGTAAACCAAGTCTTAGAGGTACTCTCTATACACAGTTGAATATGATGGGTCCTAACTATGTATATATTCCTATATTTTTATATACACACCCTCCTTGAACACAGCTAGATAGATAGTACGACAGATAGGTAGGTAGATGGACGATATACATGAATCTGCATATAATAACATAAGCAGTTGGTTTTGAGAGAATATTTTTTTCACATCATCCTATAACTATTGTCACACTCAATAAAAATGTCCATATAT
The DNA here is from genome assembly GCF_905171765.1 of Bufo bufo. Lineage (NCBI taxonomy): Eukaryota > Metazoa > Chordata > Amphibia > Anura > Bufonidae > Bufo > Bufo bufo. The sequence goes on from NC_053393.1 coordinate 131,399,585, forward strand.
TTTTTGATAATTGAAGACCTAATACAAAAATATTTCTCCACTGCATTTTAAAGACACCATTCAACGTTGTCTGCACTTACCTGCCATATAGCTTGTCGTGAATACAAAATTTTCTTATTTAAAAGCTGGGACTGTCAAAGCAGTACATTCCTGTTGTAAAAAGCTTCAATCCGTGAAGCCAGTGAGCAGACCTCCCTCCCAGAACGTCACTATCAATTTGCCTAATACCATTTCACAGTTAATCACTAGAGGCAAATTAAGGAAACTTAGGCTTATAGCTGCCATTCGTAGATTATATTGTGTGTCAAGAAATCTCTTGCACATAAGATATCTGATATCTGAAGAAAGTTCTGGTTATACTTTCACAAGCAGCATTCTGAGCTGGATAATATCTACTACACATTGGTATGGTATTAGTTTCCTAGAGTTATTATAATTATATCTCCCATCCATAGGGTCAGTGACTGTCATATTAGCACATGTGTTATAGTTATTTTGGGGGAGTCATTAAAGTGGAATCAGAGAAAACTACAGATTCCTATTATGAACTTGTATTTAGCAGTATAAAATCTGTATTGTAGCAGTTATAGCAGAAATTATCGATGGATAGGTCATCAGTATCTGATTGGTGGGGGTCCAACTCTCACCCATGAGCTTTTCTTGAGGAGACCACTGCGCTCCTGTGAGCGGCACGGTCTCTGCAAAGCATACCAAGCACAATGTCGTACATTGTATAGCGGCTGTACTTGGTGGGTTAGCCCAGGCCGATTCACTTGATGCAAATAGGCCATGAGACCGATGAAAGCGGAGTCAACGGCCTAGGAAGAGGAGTCCAGTAGCCTCTTCAAACAGTTGGGGGCACCGGGAGTTGTACACCCATCAATCAGATATTGATGACCTATCCTTATAACCTGTCCTCAAACAAAGTTGCTGCTATGGTCCAGGGTGCTCCATTCTTTACAAAATGTGCAACTCATCAGTAAAGTAACTGACTTCAGGGTATAGCCACACATGCACATTTGTGATGCACTTTATTTTAGACCAAAATCAAGGATGGATCATAAAAGCAGATAAAGTATTAAGCAGAGATACTAAGATAATACTTTTTGAACTCACTCTTGGTTTTGGCTTAAAAACTGTATTAAAAAAAACTGAATCTTTACCTTAAAGGGACACTTCTATCAAAAACATTTTTATCGCATATTAAAGGGAATCTGTCACCCCAAACCCAAAACCATCCCAAGACGCCAGCAATACCTGCGTGTAGCCAGCAGCGTGTTTCTGATGATGCCTTTCTGCCTGAAGGCAAATGCAGCAAAAGTACTGAAAACGTTGTTTTATCCCCTGCCCGGCGCGCTTCTCCACACATGCTTGAAGTCAAGGAGGCAGCGGCCTCCTTGCTTCAAGTCACGGTATTCACGCCCTCTTCCCTGTCCCCTCGCTGTGACCAGCATAGGTTTACCAAGGACAGAAGTTGGCAGACTAACCTGATTTGTTTTTATGAGGATGTGAGTAGAAGTTTGGACAGAGGGGCGTCTGTGGATGTAGTGTTTCTGGATTTTGCAAAGGCTTTTGATACTGTCCCTCATAGACGCTTAATAGGTAAAGTAAGGTCTATAGGCTTGGAAAGTATAGTTTGTAATTGGATTGAAAACTGGCTGAAGGACCGTGTCCAGAGAGTTGTGGTCAATGATTCCTATTCAGAATGGTCCCAGGTTATAAGTGGTGTACCCCAAGGTTCAGTGCTGGGCCCTTTGTTATTTAATTTATTTATAATTGATATTGAGGACGGGATTAATAGCACAAAATCTATTTTTGCAGATGACACTAAGCTGTGTAGAACTGTACAGTCTATGGAAGATGTCCACAAACTACAAGCTGACTTGAACACTCTGAGTGATTGGGCATCAACTTGGCAAATAAGGTTCAATGTGGACAAATGTAAAGTTATGCATCTTTGTAGTAATAATCTCTGTGCTTTATATGTCCTAGGTGATGTAGCACTGGGAGAGTCACTTATAGAGAAGGATTTGGGGTTCCTTGTGGATGGTAGATGAAATTACTGCATACAATGTCAATCAGCTGCTTCTAAGGCCACCAGGATATTGTCATGCATTAAATGAGGCATGGACTCGCGGGGCAGGGATGTAATATTACCACTTTACAAAGCGTTGGTGCGGCCTTATCGGAATATGCAGTTCAGTTCTGGGCACCAGTACATAGAAAGGATGCACTGCAGCTGAAAAAAGGACAGAGGAGAGCGACTAAACTGATAAGGGGCATGGAGGGTCTTAGTTATGAAGAAAGATTAAAAGAATTGAATTTATTTAGTCTTGAGAAGAGACGTCTAAGGGGGGACATGATTAACCTATACAAATATATAAATGGGCCATACAAAAAATACGGTGAAAAGCTGTTCCATGTAAAATGTGCTCAAAAGACAAGGGGGCACTGCCTCCGATTGGAGAGGAAAAAGTTCAGTCTCTGGAAGCGTCAAAGCTTCTTTACTGTAAGAACTGTGAAGCTGTGGAATAGACTTCCTCAGGACGTGGTCACAGCAGGAACAGTGGACAGTTTCAAAAAGGGTTTAGACAAATTCTTAAAAGTGAAAAACATTAATCCTTATGAAAACATGTAGAAATCTGACTCTCAATTCCTTTTGGGATTTGCATCCCCACCTATCTCTTGGTTGAACTTGATGGACGTTTGTCTTTTTTCAGCCGTATTAACTATGTAATCGGCACAGAAGCAACAAAATTATTAAGAGGCAGGCGCCTCTTTAAATAAGGTAAAAAAAAGCTGAGCATCAATTCTTTAACTGACTACAAACTGAGAATGGGAATGTGGTAGACGATGCTATTGTCATTAGGAATTTAAATTTAACTTCAGTAGATGGAGTCAGTTTCTAGATGCTCACAGTAGAAATTATATATTTAACCAACCAAATTGATGACTGTTTGGAGGAAATTACCATCATTATTCTGCAATTTAAAACAATTTGCCTGCTGGAAAGATTCCTCTGACATATTGGTTACATATATCTCTTGTCAGATGCTGTTCGTGCATCTTAATCTCTACAATGAAGTCCACATATGGCTGCCCTTTCTTGTAGCCAGACCTATAATGAGATTAGAAGCTTGTATTTAAGCCAGATTACAGAAGATTTAATTGCAGTGTAGCACAATCAAACTGCTGGTAGAGATCTTATTACCTTGCCGTAGTAGATAGTAGTCTGTGTGTTTCTAAGGCTGGGTTCACATCTGCGCTTTTCATTCAGGCAGTGTGTTCGGCTGAACAAAAAATACTATACACTATACAAAAATACTATACTCCACCCGAAAGCGGGCATATATGCCGGAAAGCTGGATCTCCACTGGATCCCATTACAGTGAATGGGGATCCGGCGTTGTGTGGTGGTATCCAGCTGTGCCACATATGGTGAACTCCGGCAGGCTGTTCCTCCACTGGGACAGACTGCCTAAGTTTAAAAGCATGGATGTGAACCCAGCCTTCCACAGTTTTATAATATATATATTTACAGGGTTAATCAAAAGTCTCAGGACACAATTTTATTTCAGAAACGAAAGAGTAAATATCTGAATACCCCAGCAAGTAATTAGTGAGGGAGCTTAACTTTTAGGCTATGTCCAGATCATGGGCAAATTTTCCAATTGGAAAGGGGTCATGTAGCATATCAAAGAAGACCAGAATTTTCTCAGAAATCAATTGTCATTAGAGATGAGCGAATTTTAAAAAATTTGATTCGGCCGGTTCGACAGATTTTTCAGAAAAATGTGCTTCAATCCGAATTTATTCACGGCGAATCGCGTTAAAAAACGGCTATTTCCTGGCTGCAGAGAGCCTTTATAGTGGTGTAGAACACTGTGCCTTGCAGTAACACGCATAGGGAGTCTGCTTTGGTAGTGAAATAATACTGTGAGTCCATATGACATGCAGATGACAAGCGTCGCACTTAGAATCACTGCACACTTCACTTATTAGGGCAGTCACGGGGCCAAAACTGACCAAATAGCTCAAGTATGAACTCAGCCTTACAGGTAGATGTTAGCTTCAAGAAGAAGCGCACTCCTTTTACACCGTCGTCAGCTGATTCCACATAGATGTCTACAGAACCTGTTCTATTATACACTTATACAAGTAGAGCCCCCCGGACAGAGTGTAGAGGGTGTCAGCAGTAAGTTTGTGTTGACGTCACTGATTAATTGCCCTTCCTCTGATCCGTCAGAACAATAACCCACAAAAAATGGATCATGTCTGTGGAGCATACGCCTTCACTCGGTCAGCATTTGGTCAGTAATCCATCAGTATTGCTAAAGCCAAAAAAAACAGGAGTGGATGTAAAACAGAGATGACTCGTGAATGGAATATTTGCATGTCTTCTGTGTTTTGTACCCACTGCTGCTTCTGGCTACCAAATCATAAGCCAATTCTGATGGGACCATACAGGCCTACAGCTTCTACACAGACAGGTTCCGTTGTGCGTCTCATTTTTCCTTCCTTCTGACAGATCAGAAGAAAGGTCAAGTAAATGATGATGTCAGCCAGGCCAAAAGGCAAAGTAGTGGACCAGTCATGAAGTGGGGAGGGTGGAAACAGCATGAGTAGTCCACAGGGTGGACCTATGACATAGTAGTGAGGTGGAAGCAGCATGAGGAGACCACAGAGTGGCCAAATGACAGGGTCTGGAGTTGGCAGCAGTATGAGGAGGCCACTGAGTGGCACAATGACTGAGTCTGGAGGTGGCGGCATCAGGAGAAAGCCACAGAGTGGCACAATGACAGACTCTGTAGATGGCAGCAGTATGATGAGGCCACCGAGTGGCACAAATGACAGAGTCTGGAGGTGGCGGCAGCATCAGGAGGTTGTCATTGTTTTCATGTACTTTTTGTATATTTGTTGTTTCATAATATATATTTTCCTCACACTTTCAGACGTCACACGATCTCCCACGACGTCATTCGGTCCATACAGTAAAAGGAGTTTTTCAGTCACCCATCATTTTTACCGAAAAAAAAACCACTTTGAAAGAGTGGCACAATGACAGAGTCTGTAGATGGCAGCAGCATGATGAGGCTACTGAGTGGCAAGGTGACATACCAACACCAAAATAAATATATGGATCCTCACTATGTCACATAAAATAATATATCAAAACAAGGTATAATCAATCAATACATAATTTTATTGTAATCACTATGATTCACATGATTGGCAAAACGCAATATTAAAATAAAGATTTAAAAAAATAGGGCTCTGGTGGTGCATGATTGGTGGACTATTGGATAAAGTGCAAGGGCAAACATGCGGTCAGTGATAGAAATAAGCACTGTAACCAGTAGCAGTCAGCAACAAAATTGATAGGCTGCACAGAATAAAAGGTAAATATAAATGTGTGCAAAACAAGGGATGTATCTGGCACCGTTATTATGGCACGCTGGAAACATCAAAATATAAGTGTAACGGGGTGCCGAAGGCGCACTCGGTCTCCCATCAGCCGCAGACCTGCTGCTTAGCCTTGGGAGCGAGGATCTGTGTTTGACCTTGTTCCCAGGGCAGCTTTGCTAGTTGGGAGGCTCCCTGCTCCTAGGTCTGCCTTGAGCGCCGAGCTGATCACTCGGTGCTCGACTGGTCGGTCTGTCGGTCATGTGATGCTGGCCACGTCACATGACCCTCACTCCCCACTATAAATACAGGCAGCCTGCTGGGCACAGGTTGCCTGTTAATTTTAGGTATCTGGTGATTGTTTTGTTCCTGCATATTTACCTGATCCTGTGTTCCCTGACGATTCTCTGCCTGCTCCTCCTTTACTGCGCATCTCTCCTGACCCCGGCTTCCACCTGACGATTCTTTGCGGACTCCTGTTGTACTTCGTTTCTCTCCTGGTATTTGACCTCGGCTTTTCCTGACTACTGTATTCTCTGCTCATTCCTTAGTACTGCGTAGCTCTCTAGGTATTGACCCGGTCCGTTCGCGTTCCGTTATTTGTCTTGTCTGTCTTCCCAGCAGGTATCCTAAGTTAGGGACTGCCGTCTAGTTGTCCCCTGTCATTAGGACTTGCGAGATAAGTAGGCAGGGCCAGGGGTGAGGGTGGAGCGCAGTGGTCACTATCCTCCCCCCTGTGTGTATAAGTATACAACCATCTTATACAGTATCAACGAGTAAAAGCCCATATAAGTAAATGCGCATCACCAAAAATTGGTGGAACTTACTGAAAAGCCAAACAGTGCTACACAATAATACTGACGGCAAGATAGTCCACAACAAAATACAAGCACCACCAGTCCACTCCCTGGCGCGCGTTTCACGTGCTGCTTTTTCAAGGGGTAGTTTGGAGGTGGCTGCAGCATCCAGATACCACAGAGTGGCAAGGTGACATAGTGTGGAGATGGCAGCAGCATGAGGAGACCACAGAGTGGCAAGGTGACATTGTGTGGATATAGCAGCAGCAAGATACCACAGAGTGGCAAGGTGACATAGTGTGGATATGGCAGCAGCAGGAGGAGATGACAAAGTGGCAAGGTGACATAGTGTGAAGATGGCAGCAGCATGAGGAGACCACAGAGCTGCACAATGACAGACCGTGAACCAGGGAGGGACCCCCAGGATACAGTGAAGTCACAGACGAGGAAAGCGACAACACACAGCTTTGTGCAAAACAGAAACTTTACTAAAACAGTAATATAAACACAACAATGTGGAGGTGCACCAAAGATCTTATACCCCAGGCCCACAGTCACTGTCCCTGTACGGTTGGACAGACCTATCGTGATGGCGTGCACAGCAGAGCCTGCAAGTCGATGCTGTGCCGCAAAAGAGAACAAACCTAGCCGATTGCGCACACAGCAGAGCCTGCAAGTCAATACTGTGCCACAGAACAATTCTGTAAAGCCTGTCAAACATACAAGTCTTAACTAACTAACTAACTATTTGCAGGCCTAGACTTATTCTCTGATGGCGCCACTAATATACTGCGATGAGTAAACAGATTTACTGACCTGCGTCCGTTCTGTGTCAGAGAATGCCTCTTAACCGAGATGGCCACAAGTCCCTAATCGCACACACGGCCTTGCTTGGTAGATAGACTTCTGTCTAAACACTGTAGCAGTCCTCCTAAAACAATCCCTCCTCCAAAGGGCAGAATCTAGGTGAGGGATAACAACTAGTCCCCCTCCACTGCGTCCCCGATCACTCCAGGATACTCAGACACCAGGATGGAACCTGATTCTGTCTCACACATCCAGACCTTCCACTATGTCAGCTCTTACTTCCTGGTTCTTCTTTCAGCAACAGAAGCATGAGTCATCCTCTACTTTGCATATTTAAATCCAGCAGTAACTTAGCTGTGCAGAGCATTATACAGGAAGAGCTGTTCCACAATCTCACAGCGGCAGCATGAGTGGCGGCAGCAGCAGCACCAGGAGTAGGCCACAGAGTGGCACAACGACAGAATGTGGATGTGGCAGCAGCATGAGTAGGCCACAGAGTGGCACAATGACAGAGTCTGGAGGTGGCAGCAGCAGTATGAGGAGGCCACAGAGCAGCACAATGACAGAGCCTGGAGGTGGCGGCAGCATCAGGAGACAACAGAGTGGCAAGGTGACATACTGTGGAGGTTAGTGGCAATACCAGTACCCCCTGAAGATGGTGGGTGAAAGAAGAAGCACTTGGCATCAGATGTGTGGCATCAGGCAGGTAACAGCATCAGAATAGTAGCTGAGGCAGGTAGCCAGAAGAAACCGGTCTCTTTTGTCAAATTGTTGGTGTGGCACTATGGATGATCTAGTCTGATGCATCAGGCATTGGTTTGTGGAAATCCAGGCTGATCCACGCCTGATTCATCTTGATGCAGTGTCCCACCATGTGCTATATGTGGGCAATTTAAACTGTTGCTAAATGTCATTTCAAATGTATTATGGTATCATGCTGTAATTCCCTTTAACAGGCTGGCAGTGTCATTTACATTTATTCGCCCCTAGGTGGTGCTGGCAGCACTCATATATATATAGCTAGGGGGGTGTCAAGTCAGTGTGTGTGTTGAGGATAAGAATGAAGAGAGAAGGAAGTTAATGGAGGAGGTGAAAATTTGTTTTTCCACCAAAATAAGTCACAAAAGATTTGACCACATATAACTGCAGCGCTGAACGCTGCATGACATTTGTTTTTCCACCAAAATAAGTCACTAAAGATTTTACCGCATATAAGTGCAGCGCTTAACGCTGAATACATTTTTTTTCCCACTGAAATAAGTCACAAAAGATTTTACCACATATAACTGTAGTGCTGAACGCTGAATGAAATTTGTTTTTCCACCGAAATAATTCACAAAAGATTTTAACTCATATAAGTGCAGCTCTGAAAGCTGAATAAAATGTATTTTTCCACCAAAATACTTCAATAAAGATTTTACCACATATAACGGAGCACTTTCTGTACTAAAGAAGGCCGCTGAACACTTTTGCCACAAATAAGTGCACCAGTGAAATGCTTATATATTTTTCTTTTTTTACTGTATTAGGCCCCTACACGCTTTCACCAGAATTAACTGCAGAAATGCACTGAGAATAGATTTTTCTTTTTTTACTGTAATACGCCCCTATACGATTTCACCAGAAATAACTGCAGAAGTGACCTGAGAATATATATTTCTTGTTGGAATTAAATAGGCCACTATACGCTTTAACCAGAAAACAATTAAATAGTTAAATGCGTATATATTTTTCTGGTAGTACTGAAATACGCCCCTATACGCTTTCACCAGCAATAACTACAACAGTGCAGTGCGTATATATTTGTCTTTTTTTACTGAAATACGCCCCTATATGCTTTCACCAGAAATAACTGCAACAGTGCAGTGTGTATATATTTTTCTTTGTTACTGAAATACGCCCCTATACGCTTTCAACAGAAATAACTACAGAAATGAAATGCGTATATATTTTTCTTGTAGTACTGAATAAGATACTAAGATTTAAGCCTCTAAAGGCTTTTTAGCATCAGACTTGCAGCCCAATAACAAAAAGCTTGAATGACAGAGCTGTCTAATGACTATTTGGATCCCCAAATAATCGTTCCCTGCACTTGTAAATCACTTTCCTATCAATGTCCCTAGCGCCTTCTGACGCCTCTCCCTGCACTAAGATGCTGTGAAACAATTCCTCCCTATCCTTTCCCTGCACTTATAAATCGTTTTTTTCTGTATTTTTTTTCCACAATCGTTTTTCCAATAGCTGTCCCTAGCGCTTTCACACGTCTGTCCCTGCACTCTGAACGCTGGAAAATGTTTGACTGTAAGATGGTCGACATATTTATAGGGCTGTGACATCACAGGGCTGGCTGGCTGCTGATTGGTTGCATGCAGGCATGTCAATCTGAGTGATCCCGCCTTTCCAGAGTTCCTTGCCCCATGTCCTCAGTCCTCACACGTGTAGCCACCATTTTTTGAAAAATGCGCTTCGTTACCACAAAGCGTGAGGAATTTCGCATTCATTGCGTATCCAATTTTTCCTGAAATTATAAATTAATTCGACTTCGTCAGCTTCGATTCGCTCATCTTTAATTGTCATAATCAGATTTGCAATGTCTCTTGTACTTCAAAAGTTATCAACACAGAAAGTTGTAACAACAACCAGGAGCGTTCCCTGTGATGCACAGCTAATTGACATGTTCATTAGTGATGGACGAACATCGGCCTGGACGTTTCTCAAACGCGATCAAATGTTCACGAACCGCAAGATCGCAGCAGGTCCCATTCACTTTAATGGCAGGCGAACCTGAAAAACCGTCAGGTCATATTTGCAGCCACCAAATACTTACTAGAAGTGCACAAATAGTCCCACAACATGGACAGTGACATACCAGAGAGGGATCAATGACAAATATTCCCACAAAAAATATGTATTTTAATCAGGGGCCATTTTTATGCGTCTTAAAGGGAAACTCTAAAAAATGTGCCCTGCTGGAGCCTAGAAAATTTTTATTTCAGGCCACGGGAGTACGGACCCTAAAAATTAGGCATTCACCTGACATAAAAGAAATTGTGATTATGTGGCTCGAGGTACATTATGCGGTCACTGAATAACAATTTTACTGTAGCCCACTAGAGTACAGGCCCCAAACATTAGGCATTCAGCGTACAGAAAAGATCAAGTGATTATGTGGCTGGAGGTATATTAGACGGTCATTGGATATCAATTTTACTGCAGGCCAGTACAAATACATGTCAAATACATATGTTTAAAATAAATAAAAATATAAATTTGGATTAAAAACATGGCTAAAAATCCCCCCTCTTGAATAAACCCCAAATGATAATAGGTGAAATTCCATAACACGTGGTCGTGACAGGTGTTGAATTTCTCAGAGGCCCCAACAATTAGACATTCACCGTTCAGAAAAGATCAAGTGATTATGTGGCTGGAGGTATATTAGACGGTCATTGGATACCAATTTTACTGCAGGCCAGTGGAGTACAGGCCCCAAACATTAGGCATTCACTGGACAGAAAACATCAAGTGATTATATGGCTGGAGGTATATTAGATGGTCATTGGATATCAATTTTACTGTAGGCCAGTGGCGTACAGGCCCCAGACATTAGTCATTCACCGTACAGAAAAGATCAAGTGATTATGTGGCTGGAGGTATATTAGACGGTCATTGGATAACAATTTTACAGTAGGCCAGTACAAATACATGTCAAATACATATGTTTAAAAGAACTAAAAATATAAAATTGGATTAAAAACATGGCTAACGAAATCCACCCTCTTGAATAAACCCCAAATGATAATAGGTGAAATTCCATAACACGTGGTCATCAAAGGTGTTGAATTCCTCCGAGGCCCCAACAATTAGGCATTCACCGTACAGAAAAGATCAAGTGATTATGTGGCTGGAGGTATATTAGACGGTCATTGGATACCAATTTTACTGCAGGTCAGTGGAGTACAGGCCCCAAACATTAGGCATTCACCGGACAGGAAAGGCCTTTTATGCCACTGTATTTACATAAGACAGGGACCATTGTTTGTTCTGGGTGTTGGTGGATATGTGTGGGCTGGCATGAGGAAATTCAATTAAACGTGGTCTTTACAGATATTGAATTCCTCCAAGATCCATGCCTCATTCATTTTTAGAAATGTGAGGTAGTCCACAATGTCGTGAGCTAGGCAAGTGCGCTTATCAGTCATGATCCCCCCTGCTGCGCTGAACGTCCTTTCGGACAGGACACTCGATGAGGGCAAGCCAAGAGTTCCATGGCAAATTGTGCCAGCTCTGGCCACAGGTCAAGCCTGCCCACCCAGTAGTCCAGTGTTCCTCGCTTCTCAGAGCGTCCACATCGGCCGTTAACCTGATGTAGTCGGACACCTGTCTGTCTAGGCGTTCCCTGAGGCTGGATCCGGAGGACAGCTGTCGATGAATTGGCTGCAAGAATGATCTCATATCCGAAGTGACCAACACATCTTCAAACCGCCCTCTTCTTGCATGCGCGGTAGGATTGGTACCCGCAACAGCAGAATGCAGCATCTCTCGCAGCAAGGCCTGGAATGCTGCATTCTGACAGCCCTCTGTGATGCTGGTAACATGTCCGCCATTTTGTGTTTGTACCGGGGGTCTAAGTACGTTGCCACCCAGTACTGGTCCTTGCCCTTTATGCTTTTTATACGGGTCCCTCTTCATACACTGGAGCATTAAGGCCTCCATTTGCACTAAATTGGAAGCGGTGGAGCGCCCTGGCTCCTGCTCATCGCCCAGGAGAATATCGTCCTCTGTCTCCCCCCCTTCCCAATCCACGGACAGCAGCAGGGATCCCCGAAAAGTTTACAGCCTGCTCTTCTTGCTCCTCCTTCTCCTCCCCCCAGGCACCATCCTCCTCTGACTCCTCTTCAGACTCCTGCTGACTTGTCTCATATGGAGTAGCCCCCCCTGGGAATTCATTCAGCATTGCGACTTCCTCATCTTCCAGCTCCTGCTCCTCGACGGCTTGATCAATGACATGACACAATGCACGCTCCAGAAAGAAGGCGTAAGGCACAATGTCACTGATGCTGCCCTGGCTGCGACTGACCAGTTTGGTGATCTCATCAAATGGCCGCAGAAGTCTGCATGTGTCGCACATGAGCAGCCACTGGCACGGTGAAAAGAAACCAAGCTCCCCAGAACCTGTCCTGCTGCAGAGTTCGTACAGGTAGTTGTTAATGGCACGTTGCTGCTGGAGCAGCCTATCAAGCATATACAAGGTAGAGTTCCAGTGTGTCGGGCTGTCACAAAATACTGATAGAAAACAAGTGTCACAAAACAAGTCTGACGGGCAGGTGGTGTCACCGCTGAACGTCAGCAAGGAGAGCCATGACCATGTAAGATCTTGTAAAATGGCCAGAGATTTTACTGGCCTGCTGCAAGACGTCCTGGACCCCGGGGTATTTGACAACGAATCGCTGAGCGACTAAGTTCAGGATGTGTGCCCTGCACGGCACGTGTCATTTTGCCCTGTTTCAGCGTGGTCAGCAGATTGGCACCGTTTTCGCACACCACTTTACCAACTGTCAAATTGAGCAGGGTTAGCCACTGATCGGCCTGTGACCGCAGAGCTAAAAGCAGTGCAGGACTGATGTGGCTCTTGGCTTCCAGGCACAACATCCGCAGCACAGCATGGCATCGTTTCACCTGGCACGTCGAATAGGTTCTAGGAGCTTTACAGCACAGGCTGCAGATGGCAACACTATTGTCAGCAGCTGATACGTTAAAAAAAGCCCACACTGCGGAGCCATGTGCCGGCGTCTTGGGAGCGCTAGATGTGACCGTGCATGGTGGATGGCTCGCTCCAGATACATTTGCAGTCTGCTTTTTTATTCCTGTGCACTGCGAGTTCTGCCTGCTTCTCCTCCTTCTAATCCCTATCTGTTGCTCTGTCTCTCCCTCTGAACTCCCCTCCTCTTCCTCTCTTGTGGGCACCCACGTGACATCCATCGACACGTCATCATCGTCACCTTCACCACCAGTGACATTTGAGATCTCGGAGTAGGCAGCAACAGTGGGGACCTCCGTCCTTGGGCTGATCTGGGTACTGTCGTCAGACCGCTGGGTGGCGGTCTTTGCTACCTCCTCTTCCTCATCCGATGCCAAAAATGGCTGTGCATCGGTATGGTCTGGGAATGGATGGGAAAATAATTCCTCTGACTCGAGTGGAGGGGCTATGGTGGTGGTGGTGGTGTCTTTGGGGGTGCACACAGCAGTGAGTGAGAAGGGTGCAGATACAGAGGATGAGGAGGGTGCAGAAGCGGAAGGCTGAGTGAGCCACTCAACCATCTCTGGTGCGTCCTTTGACGTAATTGCACGCACCTTCTCCAACTTCCCACTTAGGCTCCGGCCTGGTGCACCTGCCCAACCCCTACACCCCTGCGGAATGGCCTGCCTCTTCCTCTGCCTGTCATATTCAAAATGACCCTGTGACAAAGTCCCTATAGAAGAGCAGTATTTGTGGAAGCAGGTATATTGCAGGCCTCAATCAATATTTGGTGGAAGCCGGTATATCAATCCCCTCTATCAGTATTTTGTGGAAACAGGTATATAGAACCCCTTGATGAGTATTTTCTGGAAGCTGGTATATCAAACCCCATAATCAATATTTGGTGGAAGCCGGAGTATCGCTGTCACGAGGGTGTCAAGAGCCACGTCTGACTCCGTTATACCCGGGGTCAGGAAGTCGCAGCGGGTGGCTGCGCGCTCTATGTAGAAACATAGTGCTGTTTCTTTATGGTAGCTTTCTGGGTTTGCCTTGCAACCCTTTTTGGCTCACTCAGGGATCCGTAGCTCCTTCTCCTCAGCTGTTTCTTGTCCAGCACTCCCAACCTCCTTATATTCCCCTCTCACACTTCTCTGGTTGCCAAATATAGAGCTTCCTGCCTGGACTTCTATACTGACCCACTGGAGCTGTATAACTGTGTTCCCTGGGTGTTGTTCCAGAGTGTTACCCTCCGGATCCCTGTGGGAGTTGGTGGTCTGCTGTTGTCGCCCACCTGGGATTATATGTTTTGTCTGTATTGTTTGTCCTCTCCTTGGTGTTTTCCTTTAGTGTCAGTGGTGCGGACTAGTGATCCCACCGCCCCGTTCACTACACAGGGCTCATCTTAGGGAAAGCCAGGGTTTAGGCACGTGATCGGTGTACGGGTGAGGAACCCGTCTAGGGACGTCAGGGCAGTCAGGTGCCAGCCACAAGGTGAGTCAGGGGTCACCACCTTTCCCTCTCCCTTGGACAGGGCCTTCCCATTTCCCTCCCTCTGCGTGACGCCGGTCATTACAATCGCAGGCCTCAATCAAAATTTGGTGGAAGCCAGTATATCAATCCCCTCTATCAGTATTTTGTGGAAACAGGTATATAGAACCGCTTAATTAGTATTTGCTGGAAGCTGGTATATCAAACACCTTAATCAATATTTTGTAAAAGCCGGTGTATTACACCCCTCAATCAATATTTTGTAGAAGCCGGTGTATCACACCCCTCAATCAGTATTTTGTGGAAGCAGGTATATCAAACCCCTTAATCAGTATTTTGTGGAAGCAGGTATATCGCACCCCTTTATCAGTTTTTTTGGGGGCAACAGGTATATCACACCAGTTGCAATTAGTTATTCCAATAGTGTTTGTCCCTCTATCTAGCTGCGGTATGTCAGCAGAACCGCACACAACTTCTGCACAACACAAATGCACTATAATATATGTTCTATGTTAGAACGTATATTATAGGTATATCACAACCCTCAATCTGTTTTTTTTGGGGGGCAACAGGTATATCACACCAGTTGCAATTAGTTATTCCAATACCATTTGTCCCTCTATCTAGCTGCGGTATCTCAGCAGAACCGCACACAACTGCTGCACAATACAAATGCACTATAATATACTTTCTATGTTAGAAAGTATATTATAAGTATATCACACCCATCAGTATGTCACACCTATCGATAGCATACCTATACCAGTCCTTAAAAGGACTTTTGTGGCCCTATTAGCTAGCGTTTGGTGTCGCTAACAGTCTGTCCCTGATCCACACAGCAACCTCTCCCTACACTAGCAAAAAACTGAATGTAAAATGGCTGCCAGATCAGGTTTATTTATAGGGTAGGGGATGTGTCCATGTGCTGAAATGTCTCAATTGGCTGTTCTGTCCCACCTGATGGATGTGTCATGGGTCAAAGTTCGGCACTATGCAAAAAAAAAAAAAAAGGGCGAGTGTGAATGTCGCCATATGTTCGACGAATCGCGAACTAGCAAAGTTTGCCGCGAAACGACCCCCGGATGAACCGCAAGGCCATCTCTAATGTTCATTGTGTTGTCCCTGGTGCTGAACACAGAACTTTAAACTTTAACGTTTTTTGAAATTTCTATGTTCACATCCAGTAGCTCTGGAGCCACATGTGGCTCACGTCCCCCTTCTTTGTGGCTCGTTATAGGAGCTTGTAGTTCTAGCCATATGCACAGATTACCATCACATTCACACAGACAATGATTGCTAGTTCATGAACTGTGCCAAATGAGGTCAACTCTGGGGAGTCCTTGTCAGGTTGGCATCCCTAACTCAAGATGCAGGAAGTGTTAAGTTAAGGTGCCCTCTAGCAATCTTACATCTGCTTTACACTGAGTTTACACACCTTATTCCCTCTATAATTTACTTTTATCTAAATAGTTCCACTTTACAAAATCCGACAAACATTTCGTTTTTGAATCTGCGTATTCAGCAGTGACATAGAGCAGTTCTTCTTCATTTTAGTGCTTTTTCCCCAATATTTACCTGATTTATTCGCATAAAAGAGATTGTCTTTGTGCATTCATTATCGTCCAGGAGGCTCGCTCATAAATCATATACTGTTTGCAATTACGAAAAATGTTAAACCCAAGCTCTTGGTTGGAGGAAGCATTCATGTAAATGAGTTTTTGTTCATTACGCTACTGATCCATCTCGTCATAGCCTTCAGTGCAGCCTCGCGGCACAATACATATTTGATGGGGTTTTGTTTACAGGCTTGGATATAATGTAGAACAGCAGTAACTCCTCTCAACTGCTGCGTTCTGGAGTAATGAAAGAAGCAGACAAATGGACTTAAGGAATACAAACCTGCTGGAGGAATTCACGTTATACACAGAAGAACAATGAACTCGATAGGATTGTCAAAAATGCATTCGACAGCCAAGGTCAACCTCGAACAATCCTTCAAGCGGAGTATGACAGGACAATAAAACCTCTGCTCACAGGAACTAGGTAGGAATTACATGTACACCTCTCAATCTCAGCTGATAAGACATTACTGAGACTACAACAAATCACTTGAAGCAGCAACAGAAATGGCAATTCTGCACACTCATATATTTACACCAGTTACCACCAGGAAATAGCAGGATGGGAAGAACACCCTCCTTGAACACTAAGGGCACTGAAGCTGACAATAGAGCAAGTAATACCATAGAAAGTGAAATTACATGTATTTGGTTTAATATATTACCAAGGTAGTAGAAGAATTGGAGCTGTACATTCCTGTACATTGCAAACATTTCTGAGAAATCAGAAAAAAAAAGCCACGGAAAAAGAAGAGCACAGTCAAAAGAATGGAATAAAATTGTAGTCCTTTAAAGGGGTTGTCCTCAGGATAAATCTTCAATAATAAATCGTGGGGATCCAGCTATAGGATTTGTGGGATCGAGAGGACTCTCTTCCTGCTGCAGTAGATAGACATTGAGTTTATGAAAAGAATGGTAAGAAAAAAGTAAGTGATCCAGCACCAGAATCAAGGTTTCTGTAACTACGTTATACTGCCCTCAGGTAGAGCCACATATAGCTAGCGGCAGATTCCCTTTAAATAAAGTATAATAAAGTTAATTAAAAATGTTTCACATAAAAAATAAAAACATTTTTCCATTAAAAAAGGGGTTATACTTTGCAAACAGCCTCACTTGACATTCTCAGACCATTCACAGTGACCAGAGAGGGAAGAGGGGTGAGTAACTCAATTACAGCATGATAAGTGCAGTGCTCTTCTGCAGGCATCTTTATCAAGAGAACAATGGAGCTGCCATACTGTTATCCTAATTCTACTCATCTACTATTTTATCAGCAGATAACACAGCTTTCTGTGCCTGTCTTGATATCCCCTGTGCTGCGGATGCGTCTACTTTATGATGGGGCACACACCTCCTCATAAATTAGGTGCATTTTCCTGCAGTCCGTGTCCGTAACCAGAAATGTACGACAGCTCAGAGAAGCCGTAGATTTCATGCTTCATTTATGCCAGTAAATGAAGATAAATTTGTCACTGCAGCTGTCCACGCCCCCTTCCCCCCCTTGCCAATTTCCCTTTATAAAAGTGGTGAGGACAGCGAAAAAGGGGATATGCGGGAAAAAAAAATTAAAGTTGCACCAGTGACTTTTTAACCACCTCAGCCCCTATAGCTTAAACACCCTTAAAGGGGTTATCCGAGTTAACTTAACCTTATCTCTATGGCTTTATTTCTCCTATCCCTAAGCTTTCCAAAATCAATTACTGTACCTATCTTGTGCCGTTTCTCTGCTACACTAAACAGTCATGTGACTGCCCACGTCATCAGCTGTGACGTTCCGTTGACATGGAGCTCTCTGCTTGTCGGAGTGACTAAGCCATGCAAACGGAACGTCATCAGCCTTGGCCACGCCCCCACCTCTCTGCATTACAGTCCGTGCGGCTGTGAGTTGATCGCGCATGCGCGATCCTCACCACTGCCGCAGCTCTTCATTCGGCACTTGTATGGCTGGCTGCTCCATTCCAGTGAAGACCGCCCACTTGAAGAAAAAAGTAAATAATGTATAATTATTATAATAAGGAGAAGGTCAGATCAACCCCTCCCACAAATATTCATGAGGGAGAGATGAGTCATTGTTGTTACTGCTGCATGTAAACACAGCAATAACAGAACCTGGAAAAGGTGTAAGGATCGTTCTTTTTTCAAAAAATCAAGCTTGACTAATGTATATGTATATCCTGATTAATTTTGTTAGGTTTTATTTTTTTTCCCATAACTCGGATAACCCCTTTAATGACCAGGCCACTTTTTACACTTCTGACCTACCCTACTTTCACCGTTTATTGCTCGGTCATGCAACTTACCACCCAAATGAATTTTACCTCCTTTTCTTCTCACTAATAGAGCTTTCATTTGTTGGTATTTCATTGCTGCTGACATTTTTACTTTTTTTGTTATTAATCGAAATTTAACCCCTTAAGGACCTAGGACGTACCGGTACGCCCTATTTCCCGAGTCCTTAAGGACCTAGGACGTACCGGTACGCCCTATTTCCCGAGTCCTTAAGGACCGAGGACGTACCGGTACGTCCTGACTTAAAATCGGAACTCCGGCGCCGCAGGGGTTAATCGGAACGGGATTTCGGCTGAAATCATTCAGCCGGCATCCCGTAACAATGCAGGGGGGGGTCATTTGACCCCCCCGTATCGGCGATCGCAGAAAACCGCAGGTCAATTCAGACCTGCGGTTTTCTGCGTTTCCGGTCCATTCGGGTGTCCTGTGACCCGATGAACCGGAAAAAGACTGCGATCGGTGGCGTAATTATACACCACCTATCGCAGTCCGAGGATTTGGAGAGGCGGTGCTGGCCCTGGTGCTGAATGCCGCTGTCCAGGGTGCTGATTGGTGCAGGGGAGAGAGGCGCGAGATTCAAACTTCCTGCGCTCCTCTCTCCCCTCCTCTTCCTGTCCAGCACCCTGACCGTGCAGCACCGTCCAGAACGAGCTCCTGTGTCCCCCTAATCGGCATCCATCACCCTCCTGCACCCATCGCCACCCAGGTAGGTTAGGGTCAGTGAGGGAGAGGCACCGTTAGGCAGGGAAAGAAGGGAAAAGTAAGTTAGAAAAAAAAAAAAAAAAGTACTTTTATTCCAAACTTCCAAACTTCCATCTAACCCTAACCCAGACCCCTCCTGCCACTTGCCCCCCCACCCACCCCCCACCAGCCACTTCCCCCCCCCCCCCCCCACCTGCAATACTGGAGTGGGGACATACTCTACCAGACCCCACTGTACAGTATGGTCATGACACGTCACCGGTTTGAGGCCATCCGGAAATGTCTGCATTATTCCGATAATGCAGCATGTCCCCCCCCGAAGTGATCCTGCCTATGACCGGCTGTATAAGATACGGCCGGTCATCGATCACTTTGGGGCCACATTTCAGCAGGCCTACGTACCTGGAAGGGAGGTCGCGGTTGATGAGTCTCTCGTTGCGTTCAAGGGGAGACTCAGTTTCCGCCAATACATTCCCACAAAGCGGGCGAGGTATGGCGTGAAGCTATACAAAATTTGTGAGAGTGCCTCAGGGTACACTTACAAATTTCGTGTGTACGAGGGGCGAGATTCCCGTATTGAACCCCCAGAATGTCCCCCCACTCTGGGTGTTAGCGGGAAACTCGTGTGGGACCTTATGTACCCACTGCTGGATAATGGTTACCACTTGTACGTGGATAACTTTTATACCAGCATTCCCTTGTTCAGGTCCCTTGCCGCCAGATCCACGTTCGCTTGTGGGACCGTGCGGAAAAATCAACGCGGCCTCCCTGCCTACCCCCTCCAGGTACCTATCCCCAGGGGTGAGACCCGTGCCCTTACCAGTGGAAACCTGTTGCTGGTCAGGTATAAGGACAAGAGGGATGTCCTTATGCTGTCCACAATCCACGGTAACGGCACCACCCCTGTCCCTGTGCGAGGTACCGCGGCAACGGTCCTCAAGCCCGATTGTATCGTCGACTACAATCGGTATATGGGAGGAGTTGATCTCTCTGATCAAGTCCTCACGCCATATAACGCCATGCGCAAAACCCGGGCATGGTACAAAAAAGTTGCGGTCTACTTGGTACAGGTTGCCATGTACAACTCTTTTGTACTATCCCGAAGCGCTGGCAGCACAGGGACATTCCTCCAGTTCTATGAGGCAGTCCTCAAAGACCTGATCTTTTCGGACCGGGAAAGAGCAGGCCGGAGTACCTCGGGAATTGGAGTCGCCCGGATCGTCCCTGGCCAACACTTTCCAGGTGTGGTCCCCCATACTGGAAAGAAGGGACGAACCCAAAAAAAGTGCAGAGTGTGTCACAAGAGGGGGATACGGAAGGACACCACTACTCAATGTGACACTTGCCCCGATCATCCGGGCCTCTGCATTATCAATTGCTTCAGGGAGTATCACACTTCCATGGAGTACTAAATTTTTATAATCCTCAACAGTCCACTAGAGAACATAAAACACTATGGCTCTCAGACTTTGGAGACACGGAAACAATTTTTCTTTCCCCAAAAAATATTAGTTTTAGAGCAGGCATCCTCAAACTGCGGCCCTCCAGATGTTGTAAAACTATAACTCCCAGCATGCCCAGACAACCTACAGCCATCAGCAGGGCATGGTGGGAATTGTAGTTTTACAATATCTGGAGGGCCGCAGTTTTAGGATGCCTGCTTAGTGTCTCCAAAGTCTGAGAGCCATACATATTGGGCATCGTCGCGTGCGTAAAAGTCGTCGCTATAAAAATAACTTTTGACCAAACGCCTCGGATGAACGGTGTTAAAAATATAAAATAAAAACTGTGCCAAAACACCAATTTTTGGGCAAAATTTCAATTTGAATCCATTTTGCCGGTAATAAAGCAAGGGTTAACAGCCAAACAAAACTAAATATTTATTGCCCCGATTCTGTAGTTTGCAGAAACACCCCATATGTGGTCGTAAATGGCTATATAGCCGCACGGCAGGGCATAGAACGAAGGGAACTCCATATGGTTTCTGGAAGGCAGATTTTGATGGACAGTTTTTTTTTTGACACCATGTCCCATTAGAAGCCCCCCCTGATGTAGCCTAGACTAGAAACTCCAAAAAAGTGACCCCATCTAAGAAACTACACCCCTCAAGGTATTCAAAAGTTACTTTACAAACTATGTTAACCCTTTAGGTGTTCCACAAAACCAAATAGTGAATGTAGAAACAATTTTAGAATTACATTTTTTTGTTACATTGCCTCAAAAAAGACTAATATAGAGCAACCAAAAATCAAATTTACCCCAAAAATAGTCCCAAAACAACAACCACCTTATCCCGTAGTTTCCTAGATGGGGTCACTTTTATGGAGTTTCTACTCTAGGGGTGCATCAGGGGGCTTGAAAGGGTACATGGTGTCAATAAACCAGTCCAGCAAAATCTGCCTTCCAAAAATGACGTTCCCCTTCTTCTATGTCCTGCCGTTTAGCCAAATAGTAGTTTACGACCACATATGGGGTGTTTTTGCAAACTACAGAATCAGGGCAACCCATTTTGAGTGTTGTTTGGCAGTTAACCCTTGTTTTACTCCTGGAAAAAATTGATTATATTGGAAAATTTTCCAAAAAATAGAAATTTCAAAATTGTTTCTCCATCTGCCATTAACTCTTGTGGAACACCTAAAGGGTTAACAAAGTTTGTAAACCCAGTTTTGAATACCTTGAGGGGTGTACTTTCTTAGATGGAGTCACTTTTTTGAAATTTCTATTCTAGGGGTGCAACAGGGGGCTTCAAATGGGACATGGTATAAACAAAACCAGTCCTGCCAAATCTGCCTTCCAAAACCCATATGGTGTTCCCCTCCTTCTATGTGCTACCGTTCGGCCAAACAGTAGTTTACGACCACATATGGGGTGTTTTTGCAAACTACAGAATCAGGGCAACCCATTTTGAGTGTTGTTTGGCAGTTAACCCTTGTTTTACTCCTGGAAAAAATTGATTATATTGGAAAATTTTCCAAAAAATAGAAATTTCAAAATTGTTTCTCCATCTGCCATTAACTCTTGTGGAACACCTAAAGGGTTAACAAAGTTTGTAAACCCAGTTTTGAATACCTTGAGGGGTGTACTTTCTTAGATGGAGTCACTTTTTTGAAATTTCTATTCTAGGGGTGCAACAGGGGGCTTCAAATGGGACATGGTATAAACAAAACCAGTCCTGCCAAATCTGCCTTCCAAAACCCATATGGTGTTCCCCTCCTTCTATGTGCTACCGTTCGGCCAAACAGTAGTTTACGACCACATATGGGGTGTTTTTGCAAACTACAGAATCAGGGCAACCCATTTTGAGTGTTGTTTGGCAGTTAACCCTTGTTTTACTCCTGGAAAAAATTGATTATATTGGAAAATTTTCCAAAAAATAGAAATTTCAAAATTGTTTCTCCATCTGCCATTAACTCTTGTGGAACACCTAAAGGGTTAACAAAGTTTGTAAACCCAGTTTTGAATACCTTGAGGGGTGTACTTTCTTAGATGGAGTCACTTTTTTGAAATTTCTATTCTAGGGGTGCAACAGGGGGCTTCAAATGGGACATGGTATAAACAAAACCAGTCCTGCCAAATCTGCCTTCCAAAACCCATATGGTGTTCCCCTCCTTCTATGTGCTACCGTTCGGCCAAACAGTAGTTTACGACCACATATGGGGTGTTTTTTGCAAACTACAGAATCAGGGCAACCCATTTTGAGTGTTGTTTGGCAGTTAACCCTTGTTTTACTCCTGGAAAAAATTGATTATATTGGAAAATTTTCCAAAAAATAGAAATTTCAAAATTGTTTCTCCATCTGCCATTAACTCTTGTGGAACACCTAAAGGGTTAACAAAGTTTGTAAACCCAGTTTTGAATACCTTGAGGGGTGTACTTTCTTAGATGGAGTCACTTTTTTGAAATTTCTATTCTAGGGGTGCAACAGGGGGCTTCAAATGGGACATGGTATAAACAAAACCAGTCCTGCCAAATCTGCCTTCCAAAACCCATATGGTGTTCCCCTCCTTCTATGTGCTACCGTTCGGCCAAACAGTAGTTTACGACCACATATGGGGTGTTTTTGCAAACTACAGAATCAGGGCAACCCATTTTGAGTGTTGTTTGGCAGTTAACCCTTGTTTTACTCCTGGAAAAAATTGATTATATTGGAAAATTTTCCAAAAAATATAAATTTCAAAATTGTTTCTCCATCTGCCATTAACTCTTGTGGAACACCTAAAGGGTTAACAAAGTTTGAAAAAACAGTTTTGAATACCTTGAGGGGTGTAGTTTCTAGAATGGGGTCATTTTTGGGAGGTTTCTATTATCTAAGCCTCACAATATGACTTCAAACCTGAACTGGTCCATAAAAAGTGGGATTTTGAAGATTTCTGAAAATTTCAAAATTTGCTTCTAAACTTCTAAGCCTTGTAACATCCCCAAAAAATAAAATATCATTCCCAAAACAATTCAAGCATGAAGTAGACATATGGGGAATGTAAAGTCATCACAATTTTTGGGGGTATTACTATGTATTACAGAGGTAGAGAAACTGAAAATTTGAAATTTGCTAATTTTTCAAAATTTACGGTAAAAATTGTATTTTTTTATGCAAAAAAATTAACTTTTTTGACCCAATTTTAGCAGTGTCATGAAGTACAATATGTGACGAAAAAACAATCTCAGAACGGCCTGGGTAAGTCAAAGCGTTTTAAAGTTATGAGCACTTAAAGTGACACTGGTCAGATTTGCAAAAAATGGCCTGGTCCTTAAGGTGAAAATGAGCCTGGTCCTTAAGGTGAAAATGAGCCCGGTCCTTAAGGGGTTAACAATTTTTTTGCAAAAAAATGACATTTTTCACTTTCAGTTGTAAAATTTTGCAAAAAAAACGACATCCACATATAAATTTTTCTCTAAATTCATTGTTCTACATGTCTTTGATAAAAAAAAAATGTTTGGGTAAAAAAAAAAAATGGTTTGGGTAACAGTTATAGCGTTTACAAACTATGGTACAAAAATTTGAATTTCCGCTTTTTGAAGCAGCTCTGACTTTCTGAGCACCTGTCATGTTTCCTGAGGTTCTACAATGGCCAGACAGTACAAACACCCCACAAATGACCCCATTTCGGAAAGTAGACACCCTAAGGTATTCGCTGATGGGCATAGTGAGTTCATAGAACTTTTTATTTTTTGTCACAAGTCAGCGGAAAATGATGATTTTTTTTTTTTTTTTTTTTCTTACAAAGTCCCATATTCCACTAACTTGTGACAAAATATAAAAACTTCTATGAACTCACTATGCCCATCAGCGAATACCTTGGGGTGTCTTCTTTCCAAAATGGGGTCACTTGTGGTGTAGTTATACTGCCCTGGCATTTTCCAGGGGCCCTAATGTGTGGTAAGTAGGTAAATGACCTGTGAAATCCGAAAGGTGCTCTTTGGAATGTGGGCCCCTTTGCCCACCTAGGCTGCAAAAAAGTGTCACACATGTGGTATCTCCGTACTCAGGAGAAGTTGGGCAATGTGTTTTGGGGTGTCATTTTACATATACCCATGCTGGGTGAGATAAATATCTTTGTCAAATGCCAACTTTGTATAAAAAAAATGGGAAAAGTTGTCTTTTGCCAAGATATTTCTCTCACCCAGCATGGGTATATGTAAAATGACACCCCAAAACACATTGCCCAACTTCTCCTGAGTACAGCGATACCACATGTGTGACACTTTTTTGCAGCCTAGGTGGGCAAAGGGGCCCACATTCCAAAGAGCATCTTTCGGATTTCACCGGCCATTTTTTACAGATTTTGATTTCAAACTACTTACCACACATTTGGGCCCCTAGAATGCCAGGGCAGTATAACTACCCCACAAGTGACCCCATTTTGGAAAGAAGACACCCCAAGGTATTCCGTGAGGGGCATGGCGAGTTCCTAGAATTTTTTATTTTTTGTCACAAGTTAGCGGAAAAAGATGTTTTTTTTTTTTTCTTACAAAGTCTCATATTCCACTAACTTGTGACAAAAAATAAAAACTTCCATGAACTCATTATGCCCATCACGAAATACCTGGGGGTGTCTTCTTTCCAAAATGGGGTCACTTGTGGGGTAGTTATACTGCCCTGGCATTCTAGGGGCCCAAATGTGTGGTAAGTAGTTGAAATCAAAATCTGTAAAAAATGGCCGGTGAAATCCGAAAGGTGCTCTTTGGAATGTGGGCCCCTTTGCCCACCTAGGCTGCAAAAAAGTGTCACACATCTGGTATCCCCGTACTCAGGAGAAGTTGGGCAATGTGTTTTGGGGTGTCATTTACATATACCCATGCTGGGTGAGATAAATATCTCGGTCAAATGCCAACTTTGTATACAAAAATGGGAAAAGTTGTCTTTTGCCAAGATATTTCTCTCACCCAGCATGGGTATATGTACAAAAGACACCCCAAAACACATTGCCCAACTTCTCCTGAGTACGGGGATACCAGATGTGTGACACTTTTTTGCAGCCTAGGTGGGCAAAGGGGCCCACATTCCAAAGAGCACCTTTCAGATTTCACCGGCCATTTTTTACAGATTTTGATTTCAGACCACTTCTCACGCATTCGGCCCCTAAAATGCCAGGGCAGTATAACTACCCCACAAGTGACCCCATTTTGGAAAGAAGACACCCCAAGGTATTTCGTGATGGGCATAGTGAGCTTTTTTGTGACAAAAAATAAAAAATTCTATGAACTCGCCATGCCCCTCACGGAATACCTTGGGGTGTCTTCTTTCCAAAATGGGGTCACTTGTGGGGTAGTTATACTGCCCTGGCATTTTCCAGGGGCCCTAATGTGTGGTAAGTAGGTAAATGACCTGTGAAATCCTAAAGGTGCTCTTTGTAATGTGGGCCCCTTTGCCCACCTAAGCTGCAAAAAAAGTGTCACACATGTGGTATCGCCGTATTCAGGAGAAGTTGGGCAATGTGTTTTGGGGTGTCTTTTTACATATACTCATGCTGGGTGAGAGAAATATCTCGGCAAAAGACAACTTTTCCCATTTTTTATACAAAGTTGGCATTTGACCAAGATATTTATCTCACCCAGCATGGGTATATGTAAAATGACACCCCAAAACACATTGCCCAACTTCTCCTGAGTACGGCGATACCACATGTGTGACACTTTTTTGCAGCCTAGATGCGCAAAGGGGCCCACATTCATTTTATGAGGGCATTTTTAGACATTTGGATCCCAGACTTCTTCTCACGCTTTAGGGCCCCTAGAATGCCAGGGCAGTATAAATACCCCACATGTGACCCCATTTTGGAAAGAGGACACCCCAAGGTATTCAATGAGGGGCATGGCGAGTTCATAGAAATTTTTTTTTTTTGGCACAAGTTAGCGGAAATTGATATATTTTTTTTCTCACAAAGTCTCCCTTTCCGCTAACTTAGGACAAAAATTTTAATCTTTCATGGACTCAATATGCCCTTCACGGAATACCTTGGGGTGTCTTCTTTCCGAAATGGGGTCACATGTGGGGTATTTATACTGCCCTGGCATTCTAGGGGCCCTAAAGCGTGAGAAGAAGTCTGGAACATAAATGTCTAAAAAATTTTACGCATTTGGATTCCGTGAGGGGTATGGTGAGATCATGTGAGATTTTATTTTTTGACACAAGTTAGTGGAATATGAGACTTTGTAAGAAAAAAATAATAATTTCCGCTAACTTGGGCCAAAAAAAATGTCTGAATGGAGCCTTACAGGGGGGGTGATCAATGACAGGGGGGGTGATCAATGACAGGGGGGTGATCAGGGAGTCTATATGGGGTGATCACCCCCCTGTCATTGATCACCCCCCTATAAGGCTCCATTCAGATGTCCGTATGTGTTTTTGCGTATCCGATCCATGTATCAGTGGATCCGTAAAAATCATACGGACATCTGAATGCAGCCTTACAGATGGGGGATCAATGACAGGGGGGTGATCAGGGAGTCTATATGGGGTGATCACCCCCTGTAAGGCTCCATTCAGATGTCCGTATGTGTTTTGCGGATCCGATCCATGTATCAGTGGATCCGTAAAAATCATACGGACATCTGAATGCAGCCTTACAGGGGGGTGATCAATGACAGGGGGGTGATCAATGACAGGGGGGTGATCAATGACAGGGGGGGTGATCAGGGAGTCTATATGGGGTGATCACCTCCATCATTGATCACTCCCCTGTAAGGCTCCATTCAGACGTCCGTATGTGTTTTGCGGATCCGATCCATCTATCAGTGGATCCGTAAAAATCATACGGACATCTGAATGGAGCCTTACAGGGGGTGATCAATGACAGGGGGGTGATCAATGACAGGGGGGTGATCAGGGAGTCTATATGGGTGATCTGGGGTGATCAGGGGTGATCAGGGGTGAATAAGGGGTTAATAAGTGACGGGGGGGGGGGTGTAGTGTAGTGTGGTGCTTGGTGCTACATATTACTGAGCTACCTGTGTCCTCTGGTGGTCGATCCAAACAAAAGGGACCACCAGAGGACCAGGTAGCAGGTATATTAGACGCTGTTATCATAACAGTGTCTAATATACCTGTTAGGGGTTAAAAAAAATCACATCTCCAGCCTGCCAGCGAACGATCGCCGCTGGCAGGCTGGAGATCCACTCGCTTACCTTCCGTTCCTGTGAACGCGCGCGCCTGTGTGCGCGCGTTCACAGGAAATCTCGGCTATCGCGAGAGGACGCGTATATGCATCCACCCAGAGTAACAGGACCGCCGCAAAGACGCAATCCTGCATACGGCGGTCCTGAGGAGGTTAAGGCTAGTTTCACACTAGCGGCAAGGGACTCCGGCAGGCTGTTCCGGCGGGTGAACAGCCTGTCGGATCCGTGCTGCCGTTAGTGCACACGTGCCCCTGGACTACCGCTCCGGCCCCATTGACTATAATGGGGGCAGGGCGGAGTTCTGGCGGCAGCACGGCAGCGCATGCCGAGAGGCGGCTGGAATAAAAGTACGATATCCGACAGGCTGTTCACCCACCGGAACAGCCTGCCGGAGTCCATTGCCGCTAGTGTGAAACTAGCCTAACGCCACTTTTCAGGCGTAAAGGGAAAGATAAATTTCCCCCTTTGTATTTAATTTTCAATGGCGTAGCGCTGTTGAGAAGAAAATTAAAACAGCCTTATTGTCCATGCAGAATATACATTTTTCTTAAATGATGCTTTACGCCAACATATATAAACCTGCATTTTACACTTTTATACATTGCTTTACACTTGTCTTTTCTGGACTGCAGATTCCCTTTATGTCTTACTTGAGAACATTTCCTGGTAGCTCTTGGGACCAGGGATTAAAGTGTCCAGGACTGTGTGGGCGTTATCAGCGGCATGCAGAAAGACAAGCTTTAGTCTTAAAGCACGTACGGCCAAATGTAGTGTTTACTTCTGAACTTTGCTAGAAGACGTTTCTAAGGACGCGTAATATTAGCTGTGATTTGTTAATGTCATCGGTGAGTAAAGCAAATACAAACAGAGGCAGGGATTGCCATGGTGCGAGGGATAAATAATTCACACTGAAGCCTGGATGTGCGGCTTGCTGTGTAAACCCTGCTGGCAAACGTCTGGCGTCATGTTTACTGCGGTTCTGTGACTGTTTTACCAGTACAAGGATCTTAGTAAAGTGAGATAATTCTCTCATATTTAAAACATAAGAACAAAATGATCCTCCTTGTACCGTTATATTTTGGAAACAGCTAGAATGCAGTATATAAGGCTTGGCTTCTTATCAAATTTCTGCTAAAATTGAGTAAAAAATTGCTATGCACTGCCTCTAGAAATAGTTTCATCTAAATCAGAGGTGGATTGGGAACTTAAAGTGGCCCTGGAAAAAATACTAAAAGTTGCCCCGTTTTGGAGTCGAGTCCAAATTAATGCAATACCAGCCATACCATATACTGACACATTATACCACCCCAACAGAGCCAAATACCACAGTCCATCACAAAATACTGCCCCAGCAGCACAAAATACATCCCCAAAAACAGGGCCGTATTTAATGCGGGGCAAAAGGGGCAGCTGCCCCGGGCCCATTTGCTCCTGGGGGGCCCAAGGCAGCTGCCTCTTGAGCCCCGCTGGCCACTGCCCACAAATTCAATGACATCGTTTAATAGCAATCTTTAATACAGAATGCTAAGTAAAATGTCCATTATGGGTTTGAAAAATAATAAAATAATTACTCACCTCATCCGCTTGATTGCGCAGCCGTTATCGTCTTCTTTCTTCTTCTTGCAGGACCTGCAAAAGGACCTGCGATGACGTCATCGAAGGTAATTTTGCAGGTCCTGCAAGAAGAAGAAAGAAGACGATAACGGCGGCTCGATCAATCGGATGAGGTGAGTAATTATTTTAATATTTTTTAATACCATTTATTAACTGCCTGAATAAATAGAACACTTAAAATACCATTTTATTAAATACTACTTATTAAAAACTTGTGGCTCTCCACTAGATTTACACAACCAGGCTCAATGTGAGAGGGCGGTGTTTGTCCACAAATTATAAGACACAGCAACCATTTCACTGTTATCTCTCACACATTAGTATATAGTTGTCCACTGTGGGAGATGTGTGCCAATATTGTGGATTTACAGTGTCAGTGTATATCAACACACAATGTATCATCACAAAGTGGTGTCTATAAGATACAATGGGATGTTGTCCCAGGATCACTCATTCATATGCAAGCGCTATTGTATTATGTGCCACATCTGGCCACCAGCACCATACATTATTAGATCCCTGGTCACATCCTACATCCCATTGTATCTTATAGACACCACTTTGTGATACATTGTGTGTTGATATACACTGACACTGTAAATCCACAATATTGGCACACATCTCCCACAGTGGACAACTATATACTAATGTGTGAGAGATAACAGTGAAATGGTTGCTGTGTCTTCTAATTTGTGGACAAACACCGCCCTCTCACATTGAGCCTGGTTTTGTAAATCTAGTGGAGAGCCACAAGTAGTATTTAATAAAATTTTAAGCGTTCTATTTATTCAGGCAGCTAATCATTGTTATAGAATTTCATATAAGGCAAAACTAGTCATCAAATATAAGTTAATCCTTAATTTTTTTTAACCCTCAATGGACATTTTACTGAGCATTCTGAATTAAAGTATGCTATTATTTTCCATTATAACCATGTTATAAGGGAAAATAACAAAATCTACAGAACAACCGAATCCAAACCCGAACTTCAGTGAAGAAGTCCCGGGTTCGGGTCTGGGTACCAACATTCAGTTTTTTATCACGCGCGTGCAAAACACTTTGCAAACACGCGGAAAAAAAAACTGAACAACGCAATGCAATCGCAGACAAAACTGACTGAAATTGTGTGTGTGTTGTGGTGGAGGGCGTGAGTGCATGCTAAGGTGTGGGAAAGCGGGATCCAGGGGGCCCAAGTAAATTCTTGCCCAGGGTCCAATCAATATTAAAGACGGCCCTGCCCAAAAAACTTCCACTGGCCGGCCGTGAGGAGAGCCCAATCGGCCCCCTGGGCATTAGCCCACCGGGAAATTTCCCTGTAAGGTCTATGGCCAATCCAGCCCTGATCTAGATAGAGCCATAAAATGTCCCAAAAATGGCACAATAGAAACTGTTTCAAAGCAGGGCTCATGTACATGAATGTAGTTTTGGTCCATATTTTTTGCAGATCGGATGCGGACCCATTTATTTTAATGGGGCTGCAAATCATGCGAACAGCACCACCGTGTGCTATAGGCATCCGTATGTTTTTTTTCCACAGCCCCGCAAAAAAAGATAGAGTATATTCTGATCTTTTAGAATCTTTTTGCGGAAAAGTTTGAAAAAGATTGTAGCATGCACACGGCACGGATACAGTTGTGTGCATAAGGCCTTAGGGCCCTATAGTGCCCCAAATTTTGCACCAAGCAGTGCTCCAGAAATAATGTCATACTTAATTGCCACCAAACTAGTGCCATAAAATGTCCAATGTCCCAAAAATAGTGCATGTAGTATCTTCAGATATAGCATTAAAATACATCAAGAATTAGGGCCATACAGTGCCCCCCAAAATAATTTCAATCAGTATCCCTGAAATACAGTCACACAATTACTGCAAAACAGTACCAGTCATTGGCATTTGTCTAGAAATAGTCCTATACATTGACTGCAGAAATATTGGCATACAACATTGCCCCCAGTCTCCAGGTACAGTACATACAGTAACCCATGGGATATATCTATACATAGCCATCAGAGTCCTATACAGTAGTGCCTATACAAATAGTGCTCAATGGGGGCCCCTAGAAATGGCACCTAAAATGCTGCTATACATTTAACCACTTGATGCTATACCATGCCACTTTGTTGTTCCCACATGAAATGGAATGGTACAGGCTACAGTCCTCTTGGGGCCACTGATCAGGGTGGTCAGTATGGGTATTGGGGGGGGGGGGGAGTAGAGTACTTGTACCCTACAGGTCAGAACATGCCTATAGACAAAGTGGTGAACTGTGGCCGGGGCTGACAGCTCCAGCTTACTCCAGAGCCAGACTGGACTTGCAGGAACCCAACCCTTGCAGTCATCTGTGCAATGTTCATGAAAGCAAGTTTATGGAATTTACCTACCTGTTTTTCACAGCAGTTTTAGAAAAGTTTTGTAAACATGTAAGAGGGTTGAAGATGACCATAACCTCTCTCACAAGAAAACACGTCTACAGTTAAAGGGGTTATCCCTTGAAAAGTATCATTATGCAATGAACAGAGCATCTTAAATGAAGTATTATCGCAATAGACATGCAAAAAAAGATTTTTTTAATGTACATTACATTTTCTGCTCTGGTAGCGCTCCCTGTAGTTTCTCCTGTGTCAAAAATTCTGTTTGACCTCCTGCATT
The DNA here is from genome assembly GCF_905171765.1 of Bufo bufo. NCBI lineage: Eukaryota > Metazoa > Chordata > Amphibia > Anura > Bufonidae > Bufo > Bufo bufo. Next base: position 131,431,310 of record NC_053393.1, read on the forward strand.
TGCAGCATCTTGCTCCAAGAGGGCAGGCTACTGCAAAGGAAATATCTTTCTGTCCTAATGTAGGCATTTACTGTACGCCCTGTAATGTGCACATGCTAATAACAGGCCATATTCATAGCCACCACTAGATGGGGCTGGTGTCACCCTCTATATATGAATAGAGGAGTTGGAACATTCTAGTAGAGTCTTATAAGCTAGTCTAGACTAAGAGGGAGCTAATGTTTGGCGCTGACAATCAAGCTCGTCCTGGACTTGGTACCACCCAGGACAGGGCTGGATCATGTACAAAAGCAGACCAGATATAAGAGAGAGAGGTGTAGTGAAAGTCCAGTAGAGGGGAAGGGAAGAAAACGGTGTGCCCTTTCCAGCGCTGCTTCGCCGGCCAAGGGAGCATCAGAACCATGAATTCAACTACTACTACAACCAACCGGCCACCAACACTCACACCTGAGCGGTCTGGTCCGCTGCACATTCAGTGGTGGATGAAACATACTCAGTAGCTTCCCTGAATGCCTTCCCCTCCTCTTACTGCTGACATAGTGATCTCATAGAGAAGCAGGTGAAGCAGTCCGACACCATTCATAATTCTAAATCATAGAAGTGAATAGCTATATCTCCAGTGGCGTAGCTATAGTGGTCGCAGCGGTCGCAGTTGCGACCGGGCCCCCACGCCAGGGGGGTCCAGAGGGCCCCCCTTGCCAGTGCACTGTATTTTCCCTTTATAAGATACACTGCATCTTATAAAGAGAATCCTAGTGAGCGCTTCCATTATGGAAGTGCTCACTAGTATGCAGGAGGCAGGGAGAGAAGCGCTGTGAGCGCCGTACTTACCCCCTCCTCCTGCTCACTCTTCTCAGGTCCCATGCTGCTCTGTCCTGGCTGCCTTGCAGCGTCAGGACGTACAGAGCGCACTCTGACCCAACGCTGCAGGCAGTCAGTGGATGCAGTGCGGGCCCTAAGAAGAGAACCAGGACAGAGAGAGTTGGCGGCAGGAGAGGTAAGTTATTTTATTATTTTAGTCTGATCTGAGGTTCTGATATGGGGGTCTGAAGGGTCTAATGGGGGGACGACTGGGGGTCTGGAGGGTCTAATGGGGGGACTAGAGGTCTGATATGGGGGTCTGAAGGGTCCTAATGGGGGGACTGGAGGTATGATATGGGGGTCTGAAGGGTCTAATGGGGGGAATGGAGGTCTGATATGGGGTCTGAAGGGTCTAATGGGGGGGACTGGAGGTATGATATGGGGGCCTTGAAAGGTGTGGTTGGGGTACTGAAGGTCTTATTCAGGGTCTTGAAAGGTCTGATTAGGGGTCTGACTGGGGGTCTAGAGAGGTCTAATAGGGGGTCTGATTGGAGGTCTGGAGGTCTAATCAGATGATTGGGGGTTCTGGAGGTCTAATGGGGGTCAGAAAATTTTGGTTTGGAGGTCTAATGGGGGGTCTAGAGGTTTGGTCTGAGGTCTAATGGGGGTTTAGAGGTCTAAAGGGGGTCTGGTTTGAGAGGGTGGGTCTCATCTGCTGTTTGATATGGGGGTCTGATCTGAAAGGTAAGGGGGGTATTTTTTAGTACTGGCACACTATCTGTATGGTACCAGTATTTTCAGGGGGACTGTTTCTGCATGCAGTATAGTATTGGGGGGGGGGGGGGCAGATGGGGTGTTGAGAAGGGAGGAGGATGAAGCAAAAGTAGGAGAAGTAAGATGTCTGTTTATTGAACTCTCTGCAGGACGAGACGCGGCTGAAAGAAGTCACCATGGGCGGTCTGGTCTGAAAGGAGAAGAAGATGCGAAAGAGAATATCTACATCAGAGAGGAGACACCACTGGATGTAAGAGGTACATATGTGGCGCTGTATTACCCTGTATGGTTCTGTTGCGCTGTAATGTAAAGTTTTCCAAGTATGTCTTTAAGGGTTGTCCGCTTTTTTTTTTCGTACGAGCGCTGCCTTCTCTGCTCTGTTTACCTGCTCATCATTGCAATTGATTCAGCGAGCAGGTAAACAGAGCAGAGAAAGCAGCTCTCATATGAGCGCTGGGCCCTCTCCTCAAACCAGCTGATCAGCCGGGGGTGCCGGAGACCCCTGCCACTCTGATATTGATGACCTGTCATGAGGCTAGGTCATCAGTAGTAAAAAGAGGACGACCCCTTTAACAGTAGGACTGGAGGGGAATGGGTTAGGTTGATAATTTGGCATAGAGGGGAAACGTTTTTATTTTTGCCTCAGACAGCATAAAAGGCTAGGTGCACCCCGGCCCCATGTCATAAAGCAATGAGGGAAGGTGGGGGGGGGGGGTCCAAGCTGAACTCTTGCACCAGGGCCCATGAGCCTTTAGCTACGCCTCTGTATATCTCCCTGTAGACAGTGGAAAGGGAAATTAAGACGAGGACAATATTGCAATACTGGCTCACTAGGGCTGTTTGTGGCAGTATTTTAATGCAGGGGAGGAAGAGGTTAAAATGAGATGACTAGATCACTGCCATACCTTCCTGGGATCTGTTTTTATCGGTTCATCTGATGGATCAGAAGAACGATAAACTAAGGGTGGGTTCACACTAGCGTTAGGGATTCTGTTATGGCTTTCCATTATAACATGGCTATAACGGAAAATATCGGAATGCCCAGAAAGAATGCAAAACGGGAGTCTTTAAAAGGCATTCCGTCGACAGGACTTTGTTTTCCGCCTTGCATAACGGGACCCAGACGGATCCGTTTTGATTCCCATAGACTTCTATTAGGACGGAAAGCAAACGGAATGCCTTTTAAAGACTTCCGTTTTGCATTCCGTCATAATACAAGTCTATGGGCAGAAGAACGGATCCGTCCTTCCGTCTTATGGATTCCGTTACTTTCCGTTATAAGCCATAACGGAATCCCAAACGCAGATGTGAACCCACCCTAAACGATGATGTGAACCTGGCCATATTCATACAAAACTGAGATTTCCTTTTATCTGATCTGATCTAAGATGAGAACAAGTTTGTTAGCACACCTTACCTCATAATTTAAGAGCATCTTTCAGCATGATCATCCCTATTAAACCAGGCATAATGCCCGGTAGGGTCGATCATGCTGAGTAAAGTGATACCTGTCTTTTGTCTCTACAGTGAACTGCTGCTGAGATATATTACTTACCAAGGGGCTGGCCGTAGCTAACGCAATGACCCTGTGCTCGGTTTACTCCACTTTGATTGATAGGGCCAGAGCTCTCATTTAGTGTCCATTCAAATGGCCCTATGTATGGGTCTGTATCTGTTCCCCAATTTAGCGGAATAGGTGCAGGCCCATTTATTTCAATCAGGCCACAAAATATGCGCACAAAACATCGTGTGGTGTCCGCATCCGTAGTTCCGTTCCGCGGCCCCGCAAATAATATTCTTGTCCGCAATCCTGGTTAAGAATAAGCGTTTCTATATAGCGCTGGCCCTGTGCTTTACGCAAAATGCAGAACGCACGTGGCCTGTATCCATGTTTTGCAGATCCGTCATCTGAATTATTCCTTAGTCTTGTGTTCTCACGCCAGTGCAGAGCCGGCTCAGTGACTCGGCGCTTGTGGATCTAATGAGCAAGCACCGAGTCACTAAGCCAACTCGGCTCTGCGAGGGCTAGATGAGATGTCATGCCCTGTCAATCAGAGTGGAGGGAGGAGTTCACAGAGCACAGGGCTGTAGAGTTAGCGGTGCTCCAAGTGCTATGGCCAGCCCCTTTGTGCTCGAAATAGGTAATTTGCATAAATGTAAAAAGCAATATATCTCAGCAGTAGTTTACTGTAGAGACAAAAGGCAGGAATCACTTTATTCAGCATGATCAACTCTGCCATGTCTGTTTTAATAGGGATATCTGTTTTAATAGGGTTGATCATGCTGACAAATGCTCTTTAAATCTGTTTCACAATCATAGATTTAATTCATTCTTCTATGAACATGGCTTAAAGGGGTTTTCCGAGACTTTTTAATTGATTACCTATTTTCTGGATAGGTCATCAGTATCTGATCCTGGGACTCTCACCTATCAGCTGCTTGAGTGGGCCAGCTTTCCCAAGGCCAATGACATCACGCTCATCAGTCACGTGGTCTAGGCGCAGCTCAGCCCCATCCCAGTGCATCGGGCTGAGCTGCTATACCAAGCACAGCCGCTATACAACGTACGGTGTTGTGCTCAGTGACCTGAGAGAAGGTTGCAGCTCTTACAGGAGCACCGATGCCTTCTCAATCAGCTGATCGGCCGGAGTCCTGAGTCTCAGACCCCCACCGATCAGACACTGATGACCTATCTAATGAAATAAAAATTTTAGGAGCGTAGCTATAGGGTGTACAGATGTAGCAGTCACACCAAGCCCCGATGCAGATTTGTTGCTCGGCTGCTGTATTGAAGGAGACACCATCTACACCCCCTTAACCACCTCCCGAACACCTAACGCAGGGATGCGTCCTGCGGGCGGCCGGGTTATTCTTCGTTGACGCATCAGCGCGTCATCTCGCATGAGCCGAGATTTCCTGTGAACGCACGCTCACAGGAGCGCACGTTCACAGGATCGCAAGGTAAACGAGTTGATCTACAGCCTGCCAGCGGCGATCATTCGCTGACAGGCTGTAGATGCGATTTTTTTAACATCAGAAAGGTATATTAGACGCTGTTTTGTTAACAGCGTCTGATATACCTACTACCTGGTCCTCTGGTGGTCCCTTTTGCTTGGATCGACCACCAGAGGACACAGGCAGCTCTGTAAGTAGCACCAATCACCACACTACACTACACCCCCGCCCTGTCACTTATTAACCCCTTATTAACCCCCTAATCACCCCATATAGACTCCCTGATCACCCCCCTGTCATTGATCACCCCCCTGTAAGGCTCCATTCAGACGTCCGTATGTGTTTTGCGGATCCGCACATTGCCAGAACTATATAGAAAATGCCTTTTCTTGTCCGCAATTGCGGACAAGAATAGGACATGTTCTATATTTTTGCGGAACGGAAGTGCGGACCCGCAATTCCAGATCCGAGCGGGACAAAGTCTGTCCCCATAGAAATTAATGGGTCCGCAATTCCGTTCCGCAAAATGCGGAACAGAATTGCGGACGTGTGAATGGGGCCTAAGGGTCCCTTATCACCGCCAGTTAGTTAGCCACTTATTAGGTAGTTAGCGCCCACCGCACCGCAGTCACTGATTAGTCGCCATTAGTCGGCATCGCTGTCGCTAATCAGCACTAGTACTATATAGTATCTGTAAGTGATCAAGACTGATCGCAATCAGATCTATATCAGTACATTAGGGTCACCTTAGGCTCTACAAAAAACGCAGTGTTCGCCCGATCAGGCCTGATCTTGTGCGCACACTTGCGTTCAGTCCGCCCCACCGCAGTGACAGAAATGTTTTTTTTATGATCACTGCAAAAACACTGTAAAATCGCTGCGGCGCTATAAAGATCACTTTTGAGCTTTTTTGATCTTTATTAGCGATCGCAGCTTTTTTTTTTTGCACATTTTCTGGCAGAGATTTTTTCATCCACATTGATCGATGCAAATGAAGAAATCTGTGCCGTTCATTTTTTCTTTCAGCCCAGAGGCTGAAAGAAAAAAAAAAATCTCATTACCTGTATGCTCAATATAAGGCCTTATGCACACGACCGTGCCGTTTTTTGCGGTCCGCAAACCGCGGATGCGCAAAAAACAGAAGGCGCCCGTGTTGACTTCCGCAATTTGCGGAACGGAACGGGCGCCGGCAATATAAATGCCTATTCTTGTCCGCAAAGCGCGGACAAGAATAGGACATGTTATATTTTTTTAGCGGGGCCGCGGAACGGAGCCACAGATGCGGACAGCACAAGGAGTGCTGTCTGCATCTTTTGCGGCCCCATTGAAATGAATGGGTCCACAGCCGAGCCGCCAAAACGGCGGCTCGGATGCGGACCCAAACGGTCGTGTGCATGAGGCCTAAGGAGAATAGCAGAAACTCCTAATACTGGCCATACATGTAATGATTGCGGAGACCCTCAAGTGCCAGGGCAGTACAACCACCCCACAAATGACCCCATTTTGACACCCCAAGGTATTTGCTGAGGGGCATATTGAGTCAATGAAAGATTGAACTTTTTGTCACAAGTTAGCAGAAAGGGAGAAACAAAAGAAAAAACAAAAAAAAATCTATTTCCACTAACTTGTGCCAAAAAAAAAAATCTTCTATGAACTCGCCATGCCCCTCACGGAATACCTTGGGGTGTCTTCTTTCCAAAATGGGGTCACTTGTGAGGTATTTATACTGCCCTGACATTTTAGGGGCCCTAAAGCGTGAGAAGTAGTCTGGAATCCAAATGCCTAAAAATGCCCTCCTAAAAGGTACTCGTTGGACTTTTGGCCCCTTTGCGCATCTTGGCTGCAAAAAAGTGTCACATATGTGGTATTGCCGTACTCAGGAGAAGTAGGGCAATGTGTTTTGGGGTGTCTTTTTACATATACCCATGCTGGGTGAGAGAAATATCTCTGTAAATTGACAACTTTGTATAAAAAAATGGGAAAAGTTGTCATTTAAGAGATATTTCTCTCACCCAGCATGAGTATATGTAAAAATACACCCCAAAACACATTGTCCTACTTCTCCTGAGTACGGCGATACCACATGTGTGACACTTTTTTGCAGCCTAGGTGCGCAAAGGGGCCCAAATTCCAATGAGTACTTTTAGGATTTCACAGGGTATTTTTTACGCATTTGGATTCCAAACTACTTCTCACGCTTTAGGGCCCCTAAAATACCAGGGCAGTATAAATACCCCACAAGTGACCCCATTTTGGAAAGAAGACACCCCAAGGTATTTCGTGAGGGGTATGGCGAGTTCATGTAAAATTTTATTTTTTGTCACAAGTTAGTGGAATATGAGACTTTGTAAGAGAAAAAAAAAATAATAATCATTTTCCGCTAACTTAATAATATTCTAGGAACTCGCCATGCCACTCACGGAATACCTTGGGGTGTCTTCTTTCCAAAATGGGGTCACTTGTGGGGTATTTATACTGCCCATGTATTTTAGGGGCCCTAAAGCGTGAGAAGTAGTTTGGAATCCAAATGCATAAAAAATGCCCTGTGAAATCCTAAAGGTACTCATTGGAATTTGGGCCTCTTTGTGCACCTAGGCTGCAAAAAAGTGTCACACATGTGGTATCGCCGTACTCAGGAGAAGTAGGGCAATGTGTTTTGGGGTGTATTTTTACATATACCCATACTGTGTGTGAGAAATATCTCTGTAAATGCCAACTTTTAAAAAAAAACTTTATACAAAGTTGTCAATTTACACAGATATTTCTCTCACCCAGCATGGGTATATGTAAAAATACACCCCAAAACACATTGCCCTACTTCTCCTGAGTACGGCGATACCACATGTGTGACACTTTTTTGCAGTCTAGGTGCGTAAAGGGGCTGAAAGTCCAACGAGTACCTTTAGGCTTTACAGGGTTGCTCACAATTTAGCCCCGCCCAAAATGCCAGAACAGTAAATACACCCCACAAATGACCCTATTTCGGAAAGTAGACACCCCAAGGTATTCACTGAGGGGGATAGTGAGTCCGTGGGAGATTTTTTTTATTTTTTTGCCAGAAGTTAGCAGAAATGGAAACTTTATATATATTTTTTTTTTATCAGAAAGTGTCATTTTCCACTAACTTTAAAAAATTTAATCATACATGAACTCACCATGCCCCTCCGCGAATACTTTGGGGTGTCTTCTTTCTAAAATGGGGTCATTTGGGGGGTATTTATACTATCCTGGTATTCTAGCACCTAAAGAAACAGGACAGGTGCTCAGAAAGTCAGAGCTGCTTCAAAATGCGGAAATTCACATTTTTGTACTATAGTTTGTAAATGCTATAACTTTTGTGCAAAACAATAAATATACACTTATTGGATTTTTTTCATCAAAGACATGTAGCACAATAAATTCTGACACAAACTTGTTTAGAAATGTAATTATATTTGAACAATTTAACCAGAGAAAGTTAAAAATACACTTTTTTTGAGAAAATTGCGGCCTATTTTGATTAATATCGGAAAAACGAAAAATCTTAGCAGCAATCAAATACCACCAAAAGAAAGCTGTATTTGTGAGAAGAAAAGGAGGTAAAATTCATTTGGGTGGTAAGTCGTATGACCGAGCAATAAACTGTGAATGTAGTGTAGTGCAGAATTGTAAAAAGTGGTCTGGTCATTAAGGGGGTTTAAGCCATAGGGGCTGAGGTGGTTAAACAGAAATTCTATAGCAGACACTAAATAAAAAAGTTAGTTTTCATCCAAAGCGTGAATCCAGTAAATAACCGTACAACTCCTGAGGGAAACCTATATACAAGTCTCCAAATCCTAGCCCTCCACAATATGTCTATAACTAGAAGCTGACAGGTGCGTAGTCATCATCTTCACTGAATGACAATATGACTCTCAGCAGATATGGACTCCCTTTCATACTACACTTACATGCAACTTTACTAATCTTCCGGGGTGATGCTTCTGATCCACAGACGGGAGCAGCAGAAATGGCAGGTAATATAATCAGTGACAGGGACAATGATGAGGATTACGGCGAGCTGGACTGTACCTGCGTTCACTGAGACGGATCCACAGGCTTCATTCACCCAAGAGAAGGAAAGATGTGCTAGCAGCAAGAAGCCAGTAGCTGCTGTGTCGCCCGTCACTCGGCTGATACAGAAAAACATATCTGATTAAAGAACTGTCTGTTTGTTCTCCATTGAACTGTACTGTAGCAACAGTAAATAAAGGCCGGCCGCACCTAGGCAATCCGCCGCACTTAAGCCATGGCTTACTGCAGGGACGCTCTGTGTACTGGTTACTCACATACAGACACTGCAGCTATTTAATCACTGTCCACCTTCAAGTCCAGAATAAGCTCTTATCAATATTTATAGTGGATAGAACGAGATGATTATTAACGACTTACAGTATGAAGGGTGCACTGTCTTATTACTGCTGACATGACTGCACAAGCAGTGCTTTGTCTGTTTTAGTAACGACTTGCATTTCCCATGTAGTAACAGTTTTGGAGCATCTATACTTATGACTCTATGTTGTGCCATTCCTCTATTATTACTGCTAGAAGTTTATAAATGAGTGGCCAGCAGTCTGCAGTAAATGTCCATCTGGTTCTTACAGCTTGGAGGGGGTGTCCCCGCACAGTCAGTGTAGCCAGTGTCAGACTGTGCAGGGGCACTCCCCCAACTGGTAACAACTGCTACAACTACTACAGACAGATGCCCCTGTTACTAAAACAGTTAGGAGAGGTGACAGGTAATAATATGAGTGCATTAATGAGTGTATTATTATCAATATGAGTTTGGCACAATTTAAAGCATCTAGGTCCAGCAGTCCAGCTGTTCTGAAACTACAACTCCCAGAATCCTCCTTTCACTTCTAAGGGAGTTACAAGAACAGCTGAGCAAGTGTGCATGCATGGAGTTGTAGTTTATTGGTCTATAAAGTTTCTGCACTTAGTCCGTGGCATAGCCTTCCATGGTAACTGGATCCATTGTCCCATAAGTTTATGCATATGTGCTATGCTTACTGAAGGGTTTTAGGGGGGGAGGTTGATGATGTGAAGATTTGAGGAGCACCAATGAGAGAATCCCTGGGCCAGGCTTAACACAGCTCTGGATATCCCCATCATGTAATGAATGGCTGGGTACGCCAGAACATTGATGGAGGTCAGACTTCACCCTACCATCCTGGGAATGAATGGAACGTGGTCACTACAGCTTTTCATCTGCAAACAGCATCTAGTGCACAGCAAATTCGGGTCCACAGCACTGAACTAGTGCTACATCCCATTCTCACAGGTCCCGGTCCCAGAAGTCGGTTGCCTGCTAACTGTTAGGAGTTATACATGTGAAGGCTCCATTCACACGTCCGCAAAATGTGTCCGCATCCTTTCCGCAATTTTGCGGAAAGGGTGCGGACCCATTCATTCTCTATGGGGACGGAATGTGCTGTCCGCATCCACATTTGCGGATCCGCACTTCCGCATCCGTGCTTCCGTTTCCGCAAAAAAATAGAACATGTCCTATTCTTGTCCGCAATTGTGGACAAGAACAGGCATATTCTATTAGGTCGGCAATGTGCGGTCCGCAAAATGCGGAACACACATTGCCGCTTTCCGTGTTTTGCGGATCCGTGTCTCCGTGTATCCGCAAAACACATTGCGGAAGTGTGAATGGAGCCTAACATGTTTACTGCCACCTGTAGGCTATATAGATATGACAGGTTATAACCTTTGTTATATTGTTTGTGTCGGAATAAAGTTGGTTGAATTACCTCACATCGCCTCAGGAAACATGGTGTCAGAAGTGGAGAGGGCTTTGGTGTTTTAGAAACCACTAAAGTCCTAATATCAGAACAAAAGATCAACAAGAATTGTTTCTCTGGTAATTTATTAATAAGAGACACACAGTGTTACAGAAAATGAGCCGTCTCCCATGGACTGTAAAGGGGACCTGGCAGTTAACTGGACATATTTCAAATCCCAGTGGGAAGATTATGAGGTGGCAACTGAACTTGATAAGAAAGACTCCAAGGTAAGGATAGCGACACTGCGCTCAGTGATGGGGAGAGACGGTCTGCGTATTTATCAGCACCTCTCACTCTCTGATGCCGACAAGCAGGACATAGAGAAAACTCTGGATGCATTACATTTTATGCCTTCACGTAACATCATTTATGAGAGGTACAGTACAGACCAAAAGTTTGGACACACCTTCTCATTCAAAGAGTTTTCTTTATTTTTATGACTATGAAGGCATCAAAACTATGAATTAACACATGTGGAATTATATACATAACAAACAAGTGTGAAACAATTTAAAATATGTCAAATTCTAGGTTCTTCAAAGTAGCCACCTTTTGCTTTGATTACTGCTTTGCATACTCTTGGCATTCTCTTGATGAGCTTCAAGAGGTAGTCCCCTGAAATGGTCTTCCAACAGTCTTGAAGGAGTTCCCAGAGATGCTTAGCACTTGTTGGCCCTTTTGCCTTCACTCTGCAGTCCAGCTCACCCCAAACCATCTCGATTGGGTTCAGGTCCGGTGACTGTGGAGGCCAGGTCATCTGGCACAGCACCCCATCACTCTCCTTCATGGTCAAATAGCCCTTACTTTCAAAGTTTTCCCAATTTTTCGGCTGACTGACTGACCTTCATTTCTTAAAGTAATGATGGCCACTCGTTTTTCTTTACTTAGCTGCTTTTTTCTTGCCATAATACAAATTCTAACAGTCTATTCAGTAGGACTATCAGCTGTGTATCCACCTGACTTCTCCTCAACGCAACTGATGGTCCCAACCCCATTTATAAGGCAAGAAATCCCACTTATTAAACCTGACAGGGCACACCTGTGAAGTGAAAACCATTTCAGGGGACTACCTCTTGAAGCTCATCAAGAGAATGCCAAGAGTGTGCAAAGCAGTAATCAAAGCAAAAGGTGGCTACTTTGAAGAACCTAGAATATGACATATTTTCAGTTGTTTCACACTTGTTTATTATGTATATAATTCCACATGTGTTAATTCATAGTTTTGATGCCTTCAGTGTGAATCTACAATTTTCATAGTCATGAAAATAAAGAAAACTCTTTGAATGAGAAGGTGTGTCCAAACTTTTGGTCTGTACTGTACATATTAAATACCACAAACCAAGGCCCATTGGAAACTATAGATCAGTATGTGACTAGACTGAGGCAGCTTGCCGCTACATGTGAGTTTGTAGTATTACATGATGAACTTATCAGAGACAGAATAGTTCTGGGATCAAAAGACATTAATGCTAGAAAGAGAATGCTCAGAGTACCAGACCTGAACCTACAGAGAGCCATTGATATGTGTAGAAGCTATGAACTTACAGAAATGCAAATGCAAGAAAGCAAAAGTGAAACTGAAGCTGTACATTATACTGCTAAAACATATAAAAAGCCCATGAAAGAAAGCAAAGTAAAAACAAAAACACAGTGTGCTGACATCAGATGTAGATACTGTGGAAACAACCACTAAAAGCAGTTATCTCACTACATTCTGGACTCCCTTTGGGCGTTACCGATGGCTACGCATGCCTTTTGGGATTGCTACTGCCCCAGAAGAATATCAACGTTGACAACATGAAGCAGTAGAAGACCTGCCCGGAGTGGAAGTTATTGCAGATGATATATTGGTGTATGGCTGTGGTGACACTACAGAGGAGGCCACAAAGGATCATGACAAGAATTTGATTGGACTCTTAGAGAGAGCACGAAAGCTGAACCTAAAATTCAATAAAAAGAAGCTGAGATTGAGGCTATCTTCGGTACCATACATGGGACATTTACTCACAGCAGAAGGCCTGCGTCCTGATCCAGAAAAAGTCAGAGCCATTTTAGAGGTACCAAAGCCTGACAATGTACAAGCAGTTCAGAGACTGCTAGGGTTTGTAAACTACCTTTCAAAATTCTTACCACATCTTTCGGATGTATGTGAACCACTACGCAGACTGACAGACAAAGACAGCTTGTGGGCCTGGCAATCCAGCCATGATGAAGCCCTCAAGCAAATAAAAGATATTGTTACTAAACATCCAGTTTTGAGATACTACAATGTCAATGAAGAAGTAACAGTCCAATGTGATGCCAGTGAAAAAGGTCTTGGAGCAACACTTTTGCAAGGAGGTCAGCCAGTGACGTTTGCATCACGTACACTGTCTTCAACAGAACAAAGCTATGCCCAGATTGAAAAGGAATGTCTTGCCATTGTATATGCATGCCAGAAGTTTAATCAGTACTTACATGGAAAAAATATTATTAACATTGAGACTGATCATAAGCCACTAGAGAGCTTTTTAAAAAAACCTCTCCTAGTAGCACCAAAACATCTACAGCGCATGATGCTAAAGTTGCAAAAATACAACCTTAATGTGGTTTACAAAAAAGGATCAGAAATGTATATTGCAGACTTCTTATCAAGAGCAGCATTACCTCACAAAACAATGGACAAGGACACCCCAGATTATGAGATTTTCTTGATGCAATCAGAGGATGCCTCTTCTATGGAACTGGAAGAGATAAACTTTGCAGAATATCTAAGAGTGTCTGATTTGCGCAAAGGATGTCATCTTTTGGCCACACATGGGCCCAGAGATTATAGAGGCAATAAAGAACTGTAATACTTGCAATGAGTATATGCGTAAACAAACAAAAGAACCTCTCACAAATTGCCCACTCTACCCTGGAGCAAACTAGGCATGGACTTATTTTCCTTAACAGGACAAGATTACTTAATAATTGTTGATTATTATTCAGATTTCTGGGAAATTGATTTAGTTTCTGATACCACCTCTAAAACAATTATAGATTGTTGCAAAGCACATTTTAGGCTACTTTCACACTTGCGTTTGGAGCGGATCCGTCTGGTGTCTGCACAGACGGATCTGCTCCTATAATGCAAACGCTTGCATCCGTTCAGAACGGATCCGTCTGCATAACTGGTTTTTACAGATCTGATTTTTCACTTTGTGAAAACTCAGATCCGACAGTATATTCTAACACAGAGGCGTTCCCATGGTGATGGGGACGCTTCAAGTTAGAATATACTAAAAGAACTGTGTACATGACTGCCCCCTGCTGCCTGGCAGCACCCGATCTCTTACAGGGGGCTGTGATCCGCACAATTATTGTGCGAATCATAGCCCCCTGTAAGAGATCAGGTGCTGCCAGGCAGGAGGGGGCAGACTCCCTCCCTCCCCTGTATTAAATGTGACCAGTGCGGCCCCCTCCCTCTATATTCATTGGTGGCCAGTGCGGCCGTCCTCCCTCCCTCCCCAGTATTAAATGTGACCAGTGCCGCCCCCCTCCCTCTATATTCATTGGTGGCCAGTGCGGCCCCCCCTACCTCCCTCCCCAGTATTAATTGTGACCAGTGCGGCCCCCCTCCCTCTATATTCATTGGTGGCCAGTGCGGCGCCCCCTCCCTCCCTCCCCAGTATTAAATGTGACCAGTGCGGCCCCCCTCCCTCTATATTCATTGGTGGCCAGTGCGGATTCCCAGTATTAAATGTGACCAGTGCGGCCTCCCCCCTTCCCCCCCCTAATTAAAATCACCCCCCCCCCATCATTGGTGGCAGCGGAGAGTTCCGATCAGTGTCCCAGTTTAATCGCTGGGGCTCCGATCGGTTACCATGGCAGCCAAGACGCTATTGCAGTCTTGGCTGCCATGGTTACTTAGCAATAAATAGAAGCATTATACTTACCTGCGAGCTGCGATGTCTGTGACCGGCCGGGAGCTCCTCCTACTGGTAAGTGAAAGGTCTGTGCGGCGCATTGCCTATAGCACAGACCTGTCACTTACCAGTAGGAGGAGCGCCCGGCCGGTCACAGACATCGCAGATCGCAGGTAAGTATAATGCTTCTATTTATTGCTAAGCAACCATGGCAGCCAAGACTGCAATAGCGTCTTGGCTGCCATGGTAACCGATCGGAGCCCCAGCGATTAAACTGGGACTCCGATCGGAACTCTCCGCTGCCACCAATGATGGGGGGGGTGATTTTAATTAGGGGGGGAGAGGGGAGGCCGCACTGGTCACATTTAATACTGGGAATCCGCACTGGCCACCAATGAATATAGAGGGAGGGGGGCCGCACTGGTCACATTTAATACTGGGGAGGGAGGGAGGGGGGGCCGCACTGGCCACCAATGAATATAGAGGGAGGGGGGGCCGCACTGGTCACATTTAATACTGGGGAGGGAGGGAGGGGGGCCGCACTGGCCACCAATAAATATAGAGGGAGGGGGGCCGCACTGGTCACATTTAATACTGGGGAGGGAGGGAGGGGGACCGCACTGGCCACCAGTGAGTTAAATACAGGGGGGGAGGGGGGTCTGCCCCCTGCTGCCTGGCAACATCTGCCAGGCAGCAGGGGGCAGTCATGTACACAGTTCTCAGTATATTCTAACTTGAAGCGTCCCCATCACCATGGGAACGCCTCTGTGTTAGAATATACTGTCGGATCTGAGTTTCACGATCTAACTCAAATCCGATTGTATATTCTAACATAGAGGCGTTCCCATGGTGATGGGGACGCTTCAAGTTAAAATATACCATCGGATTGGAGAAAACTCCGATCTGATGGTATATTAATAGGGGACTCCTGACTTTACATTGAAAGACAATGGGGGACGGATCCATTTGAAATTGCACCATATTGTGTCAACGTCAAACGGATCCGTCCCCATTGACTTCCATTGTAAGTCTGGACGGATCCGTTTGCCTCTGCGCGGCCAGGTGGACACAAAAACGCTGCAAGCTGCGTTCGGGTGTCCGCCTGCTGAGCGGAACGGAGGCCAAACGGTGCCAAACTGATGCATTCTGCGCGGATCCGCATCCACTCAGAATGCATTGGGGCTGTACGGATCCGTTCGGGGCCGCTTGTGAGAGCCTTCAAACGGAGCTCACAAGCGGAACCCCGAACACAAGTGTGAAAGTAGCCTTAGCAGACATGGAATCCCTGATTCTGTAATTACAGATAACGGACCACAGTTTGTCAGCTCAGAGTTTGCACGATTTTGTAGAGAGTGGGAATTTGAACATCTTACATCATCCCCATATCACAGTCAGTCCAACGGTAAAGCTGAAGCTACTGTAAAAATAGCAAAAACACTCATAGAGAAAGCTAAACGAGATGACAAGGATATCTGGAAAGCGGTTCTTGACTGGAGAAATACCCCATCAGAAGGCACCAGCAGTAGTCCTGTACAACGGCTAATGTCAAGAAGGACCAGGACCTAACTGAAAGATGCAAAAAAGCAAAGGCATATTATGATAAAGGAGACAAGGAACTTCCCGAACTAAGCATTGGTCAGCCAGTGCGAATACAACCATCGCCGTCGTCAACAGATGAAATTTGGCGACAAGGTATTTGTTTGGAGAAAGTTGCTCCACGATCTTATAAAGTGGAAGCAGATGGACAGTTGTACAGAAGGAATAGGACGTTTCTGAGGACTGCAGATGACAAATCTGACGTGGAAATAAGTGAAGTGATTACACCAGGTACATCTCCAGATGAGACAACTCCCAAAGAAACAGGGATGGATGATCATATGCAACAATGTGAAGCTCCTGCCACACCAAGACGTACTAGAACTAGGGTTATTAGAACACCAACAAGATATAAGGAGTTTGTATGCTAGATACATTATAAAAAACATTGTCACCTTTGGAATGTATTGTGGTATCCAATCATCTTATGTTATATATTACTTGATTTCACAAGAAAGGGAGGATGTTAGGAGTTATACATGTTAACCTGTTTACTGCCACCTGTAGGCTATATAGATATGACAGTTTATAACCTTTGTTATATTGTTTGTGTCGGAATAAAGTTGGTTGAATTACCTCACATCGCCTCAGGAAACACTAACCAGAAATTGATGGTATATCCAAGCAACCTTTTTAAAATTGAGTTCACTCTGTAAAACTCCGGTATTTTTGTGCAGTATTTTGCTGCAGCAGACAGATCACATGAGATCAGATGAAAGTGAGGATCTTGCTCAAAAAGTAACCCTAAGCCAAATGTGCTGAAGTATGCTTCTTTTAATGTTTTCCACCTCATTACCTTTATTAAATGGAATTCCGGTTGTTAAACGTTATCCCCTACCGCTGGGACCTCCATGATCTTATAGGGTATAACTTGTACCAACCAGAATACCCCTTCAAGGTCATTTTACAGAAATGTGTTAACAAGGAAACACTTGTTCATTGAATGATCATGTTTTTTTGCCAGTACAGCGTTGCAGAGGATTAGAGTGGTAGTGGCCCTGATTACAGGTTGTGTCACGGTGTACTCTCTCAGGCCGTTGCTCCCTGGGGATCAGTGCAGTGGGAAGGTGGTTTGAAAAATCAGGTAAAAATATAGAGTTCGGACCGCGCATGTCATCAAGGTCAGTATGCAAACAATTTTTCTTTCTTCCTTCTCCCTTTTGACAGAGAACCAAGGGCTGAAAATACCCTTTTGTATGGATATCCTGCAACTAATAAAAGTTTAAAATAGTGTAAGTCCGTATGATTAGGTGACCTGCACTGCACAGATTATACTTACACAGCACTATGTCAACCAAGGCGTGTATATAATCCCTCCGTAGCTTGCTGTTCTTATTTTGGCGGAGATCCACGTTCTCATGCAATACCGCAGGATCTGCACACGGACTTAATTCAGATATACCCCAGGTGAATCTGCTGTTTTTTCTTTCGATTTCTTTTCCTAGAGGTTTCTGTGAATAAAAGTGGCTTCTGCAATAGTGAAGCTCCGTTGGTGTTTGATTAAAAAAAAATTATTTGCACATACTCACAAACACGCTCTTTAAAATTGGCATTTAAAAATCCCAGCGTCTTAAACTTTTGCCCGACCCGGGTTTCACTCCTTGAGCTTCGTCAGGGGCACACTTCATCTATCCCTCCCCCATCTTTTTATTTGATAGGCTGGAGTTAATCAAGCATCAGATGTGCTACTCCAGACTACTTGCCTAGTGCTACTTTAAGCCTATACTTATATCACCTAATCCTCAGGAGAAAAAACGGATGCTATTAGGTCCCAATTCACATGGACATAATTATTCTATCAGTTTTCTATTCTAATTTAGCACAGCTTGCAGGTCAAAGTCTACATTCAGACCTCCTGGTTGTAATGTACCTAAGTTATATATCCACTTACTCTCTTTTTTGTTAATTTTTTCCAAAAAGCTTCCTCCCCTCCAGTGGTTTTGTACAGATTCTACCCCCATAAATTTTAGACCTTCTGGATTTTTTTGGTGATATTTTTTATAATGAGCCGATACACCATGACTTTCAAGTCCTTTTTTGATGTTTCTTATGTGCTCCTGCACACGGACTTTGAGAGGTCTAATTGTCCGTCCTACATACTGGAGGCCACAAGGACACTCCAGTACATATACAACCCCTTTACTGTGGCATGTCATCTCACCCACTAGTTCTAACTGTTTCTTTTTGCTGGTGCTCATGATTATAGTGCTCTTTTGTAACCTATCTATTCTTTTCCTGTTTTTGCAAGCAATACAAAAACCGCACCAGTTAAAACTGTTTTTTGTATTTTTATTTTTATTTTTATCTTCCAATCGGTTGGCACTGTGTACTAATTTATTTTGTAAATTGGGTGCTTTTTTATAGATGACTAATGGTTGTTCAGGAATCACCGGTCCCAGTATTGGGTAATTTTTTAAAATCGACCAGTTTTTTTTAATTGCGTTTTTCAATTCCCCAGAGCACTGTGTGAACTGGGTTATAAATGAAAAACGAAAATCCATGGTTCTTTTAGATGTTTTTGGTTTATTAGGGGCTCCCTCTCGTTGTTTGATTACATCTTTTATACATCTGTCTAAATTGTCGTTCTCATAACCTTTTTCCAAAAACCGTTCTTTTATTACATTACTCAGTGAAAATAGCTAGATCAGTGCAGTTTCGGTGGATTCTCTGGACCTGTCCCTTCGGTATATTATGCAACCAAGGGGCATAGTGGCAGCTCGTTAGATCTATATAACCGTTAACGTCTGTGGGTTTGAAAAAGGTCTTAGTTTTGAGCTGTCCCTCTTCGACATATATAGTGAGGTCCAAAAAATCCACAGAGACCGCACTGACCGTACTAGTGAAACTCGGTTCCATTCTTCATTATTCAATCCGGCAATAAAGGCCTCCAGCGGATTTTTTTTTCACCTTCCCATATCACCAAGCAATCGTCTATATACCTTTTCCAGGTTTTTAGAGTCCCACTTTTTTGGATTTTTTAATCTCGGGGTCAATATACTGTTCTTCTCCCCCACTGGTCATAAAAATATTCGCAAAACTGGGTGGTGTGGCGAATTTCGCCCCCATCGCCCGTTCCAACCTTCTGTAGGTAATATTGGTCCTTAAACCAAAAATAGTTTTGTTCTAAGCAGGAATTCAACACAGCGTACTATAAAGTCAGCTTGCGTCTTGGTCATGTCAGGTAAGTAAGTATGCCTTTGTCACATCCATATCTAAACCAAAGCTTGTAGTTTGTTTTATATTCTGGGAGGGGGTCTTTTTTTAACACAGCATAGATCTTGATGTCCACTCAGCTGTCTCAGGACCTCCGCTTCATAATCCTCTAATTCATAACTACTACCCCTACCCCCCCCCCTTTATCTGCAGGCTTTATTATTATACCCTGAATATCCTGTAACATTTTTAATGCATCTCTTTCTTTTTGGTTAAGTTACCACCTTTCTTTTAAATTCTATTTTTTCCAATTCATTCAGGATACTTCTTTTAAACGCATCTATGCACTCATTATTTTTGTTTATTAGGTAAAATTTGATTTATCTTTTAATTTCGTATGCGTTACTCTTGTTTCTGCTCTGCATTATTTTGGTTATTAGTTGGTTCCTTCCTGCAAACATTTTTGCTATATTAGCTTTCTAAATGTATTTTATGGATGTCCACAAAGGCATCAAATTTATTTATACTTTTAGTTGGCGCAAATTTCAACCCTGGGGACTCTAAAAAACCTGGAAAAGGTAATATAGACTATTGCTTGGTGATAGGGGAGGTGAAAAAAATCCGCTGAGGGCCTTTATTGCAGGATTGAATAATGAAGAATGGAACCTGAGTTTCACTAGTGCGGTCAGTGCGGTCTCTGTGGATTTTTTTGGACCTTACTATATATGTCGAAGAGGGACAGCTCAAAACTAAGACCTTTTTCAAACCCACAGACGTTAACGGGGTATATTAGATCTATCGAGCTGTCACTATGCCCCTTTGTTGCATAATATACCGAAAGGACAGGTCCAGAGAATCCACTGAAACTGCACTGATCTAGCTATTTTCAAAAACTGAGTAATGTAATAAAGAACGGTTTTTGGAAAAAGGTTATGAGAACAAACAATTTAGACAGATGTATAAAAGATGTAATCAAACAACAAGAGGAACCCCTAATAACAAAACATCTAAAAGAACCATGGATTTTCGTTTTTTCATTTATAACCCAGTTCACACAGTGCTCCTGGGGAATTGAAAAACGCAATTAAAAAAAACTGATCGATTTTAAAAAATGACCCAATACTGGGACCGGTGATTCCTGAACAACCATTAGTCATCTATAAAAAAGCACCCAATTTACAAAATAAATTAGTACACAGTGCCAACCGATTGGAAGATAAAAATAAAAATAAAAATACAAAAAACAGTTTTAACTGGTGCGGTTTTTGTATTGCTTGCAAAAACAGGAAAAGAATAGATAGGTTACAAAAGAGCACTATAATCATGAGCACCAGCAAAAAGAAACAGTTAGAACTAGTGGGTGAGATGACATGCCACAGTAAAGGGGTTGTATATGTACTGGAGTGTCCTTGTGGCCTCCAGTATGTAGGACGGACAATTAGACCTCTCAAAGTCCGTGTGCAGGAGCACATAAGAAACATCAAAAAAGGACTTGAAAGTCATGGTGTATCGGCTCATTATAAAAAATATCACCCAAAAAATCCAGAAGGTCTAAAATTTATGGGGGTAGAATCTGTACAAAACCACTGGAGGGGAGGAAGCTTTTTGGAAAAAATTAACAAAAAAGAGAGTAAGTGGATATATAACTTAGGTACATTACAACCAGGAGGTCTGAATGTAGACTTTGACCTGCAAGCTGTGCTAAATTAGAATAGAAAACTGATAGAATAATTATGTCCATGTGAATTGGGACCTAATAGCATCCGTTTTTTCTCCTGAGGATTAGGTGATATAAGTATAGGCTTAAAGTAGCACTAGGCAAGTAGTCTGGAGTAGCACATCTGATGCTTGATTAACTCCAGCCTATCAAATAAAAAGAAGGGGGAGGGATAGATGAAGTGTGCCCCTGACGAAGCTCAAGGAGTGAAACCCGGGTCGGGCAAAAGTTTAAGACGCTGGGATTTTTAAATGGCAATTTTAAAGAGCGTGTTTGTGAGTATGGGCAAATAATTTTTTTTTAATCAAACACCAATGGAGCTTCACTATTGCAGAAGCCACTTTTATTCACAGAAACCTCTAGGAAAAGAAATCGAAAGAAAAAACAGCAGATTCACCTGGGGTATATCTGAATTAAGTCCGTGTGCAGATCCTGCGGTATTGCATGAGAACGTGGATCTCCGCCAAAATAAGAACAGCAAGCTACGGAGGGATTATATACACGCCTTGGTTGACATAGTGCTGTGTAAGTATAATCTGTGCAGTGCAGGTCACCTAATCATACGGACTTACACTATTTTAAACTTTTATTAGTTGCAGGATATCCATACAAAAAGGTATTTTCAGCCCTTGGTTCTCTGTCAAAAGGGAGAAGGAAGAAAGAAAAATTGTTTGCATACTGACCTTGATGACATGCGCGGTCCGAACTCTATATTTTTACCTGTTTAAACGTGATTGATCCCACAACACTTTTCGGACCTGCAGCACAGCATTGTTGCGGACTGGTGACTAATTTCTTTTATATTGTGGTTTGAAAAATCAGGCCAGAGGTAAATGTTTAAAAGTCTCACTTTAGGCTAGTTTCACACTAGCGGCAAGGAACTCCGGCAAGCTGTTCCGGCGGGTGAACAGCCTGTCGGATCCGTGCTGTCGCTAGTGCACGCGTGCCCCCGGACCACCGCTCTGGCCCCATTGACTTTAATGTCTTAGTTTGCCTTGCTGCTGCCGGAACTCCGGCCCGCCCCCATTATAGTCAATAGGGCCAGAGCTGTAGTCTGGGGGGACGTGTGCACTAGCGGCAGCACGGATCCGCCAGAACTGAAAAAAAAATCCCAAAAGGGTGTAAACTAGGAGATCGCCAGTATGGGGCAAACTGAGCAATTATCCAGGGCCCTGATCCTCTAAGGGGCCCTCTGCTTTAGTCCCAGAAAGGAGGTTCCTGGCTTAGGAGTCCCTGCTCTGACTCCATATATGGCTGTGTCCCTATATGGAATCAGTGCTATGAACATGAAGGGGTTCTCCCCAAGCATTGTCAGTGTGCTTGCAGACACCCTGTGTATTTAAGTCTTATTTAGCCTCTATTTCTGAAATGCTTCTGCTCTCTGATCACAGAACCATAAACCACTGAGCTATAGAGCTAATTGTTGTACTACTGTATTGTCATGCATTACGTATTCATATACAGCAGAAGTATAATTTTATATTTTTTTAGTAATTGTAAAAAAATGTATGCCACAAAAAAAAATATGTAATTAGTTACCTAACCCTTAAGGACACAGCCTTATTTCACCTTAAGGACCAGGCCATTTTTTGCAAATCCGACCAGTGTCACTTTAAGTGTGATAACTTTAAAATGCTTTTACTTATCCAGGCCTTTCTGAGATTGTTTTTTCATCACATATTGTACTTCATGACAGTGTAAAATGAAGTAAAAAAAAAATTCTTTTTATTTATAAAAAAAATACCAAATTTACCAAAAATTGGGAAAAAATTGCAAATTTCCAAGTTTCAATTCTCTACTTCTATAATACATAGGTAATACCTCCAAAAATAGTTATTACTTTACATTCACCATATGGTCTACTTCATGTTTGGATCATTTTGGGAATGACATTTTAGTTTTTGGGGACTTTACAAGGGTTACAAGGGTTAGAAGTTTAGAAGCAAATCTTGAAATTTTTCAGAAATTTTCAAAAAACCCAATTTTAGGTCCAGTTCAGGTCTGAAGTCACTTTGTGAGGCTTACATAATAGAAACCACACAAAAATGACTCCATTCTAAAAACTACACCCCTCAAGTATTCAAAAACTGATTTTACAAATGTCGTTAAACCCTTTAGGTGTTCCACAAAGTTAATGGCAAAATGGAGAAAAAATTTGAGAATTTAAATTTTTGGGGCAAAATTTTCCATTTTAATAAATTTTTTCCAGCAACAAAGCAAGGGTTAACAGCCAAACAAATTGCTATATTTATTGCCCCGATTCTGTAGTTTGCAGAAACACCCCATATGTGTCCGTAAACTACTGAACGGGCACACAGTAGGGCGTAGAGGGAAAGGTGCGCCGTATGTAAAATCAGTTTTGGATACCTTGAGGGGTGTAGTTTCTTAGATGGGGTCGCTTTTATAGAGTTTTTACTCTAGGGGTGCATCAGGGGGGCTTCAAATGGGACATGATGCCAAAAAAAAAAGGCCATCAAAATCTGCTTACCAGAAACCATACGGCGTTCCTTTCCTTCTGTGCCCTGCCGTTTGGTCATACAGCAGTTTACGACCACATATGGGGTGTTTCTGTAAACTGCAGTATAAGGGTAATAAATATTAAAGAGGACCTTTCACTAGAATAGAAAATCTAAACTAAGTATTCAGACATGGAGAGCGGCGCCCAGGGATCTCCCTGCACTTACTGTTATACCTGGGCGCCGCTCCGTTCTCCCGGTATAACCTCGGTATCTTCATATGTTCGGCTCCACCCAGTTGAGCCTGCCGGCGTCTCTTTCTCCCAGGCTGTAGCGCTGGCCAATCACAGCGCTCAGCTCATAGCCTGAGAGAAAAAAAAACTCTCAGGCTATGAGCTGAGTGCTGCGATTGGCCAGCGCTACAGCATGGGAGAAGGAGACGCCGGCAGGCTCAACTGGGTGGAGCCGAACATATGAAGATACCGGAGGCTATACCGGGAGAACGGAGCGGCGCCCGGGGATAATAGTAAGTGCAGGGAGATCCCTGAACGCCGCTCTCCATGTCTGTATACTTAGTTTAGATTTTCTATTCTAGTCAAAGGTCCTCTTTAAGTTTTGTTTGGCTGTTAACCCTTACTTTGTTATTGGAAAAAAACTGATTAAAATGGAAAATTTGCCAAAAAATAGCTTTTTTGGCTCCGTTTTTATTTTTTACCGTGTTCATCTGAGGGGTTGGGGGGGTATTTTTATAGAGAAGATTCTTACGGACGCAGCGATACCTAATATGTCTACTTTTTTTAAAATTTATTTATATTTTACACTATATTATCTTTTTATAAACAAAAAAAAAAACATTTTAGTATCTCCATAGTCTAAGAGTAATTTTTTTTTTGTTTTTAGCCGCTTATCTTAGGTAGGGGCTCATTTTTTGCGGGATGAGAGGACGGTTTTATTGGCACTATTTTGGGGGTCATATGACTTTTTGATCGCTTGCTATTACAATTTTTGTGATGTAAGGTGACTGTTTTTATTTTATTTTTTTGACCGTATTCATCTGATGGGTTGGGGGGGTATTTATAAAGAGCAGATTATTACGGACGCGGTGATACCTAATATGTCAGCTTTTTTAATTTATTTTAGTCTTACTAAATAATATTTTTAAAAAAATATATTTTGTTTTAGTGTCTCAAGTCTGAGAACCAGTTCTTTATCCAATTGTCAGTGGCTAAATTGGTATATAAATTTAGTATTCCATGGAAGTGTGGTACTCCCTGAAGCAACCAATAATGCAGAGGCCCAGATGATCAGGGCACGTGTCACAATGAGAAGTGGTGTCCTTCCATATCCCCCCCTGTGACTCACTCTGCACTTTTTTGGGGTCCGTCCCTTCTTTCCAGTATGGAGGACCACACCTGGAAAGTGTTGGCCAGGGACGATCCGGGCGCCTACAGTTCCCGAGGTACTCCGGCCTGCCTCTTTCCCCGGTCAGAAAAGATCGGGGCCTTGAGGACTGACTCATAGAACTGAAGGAATGTCCCTGTGTTGCCAGCGCTCCGGGACAGCACAAAAGAGTTGTACAAGGCAACCTTTACCAAGTAGACCGCACTTTTTTGTACCATGCCCAGGTTTTGCGCATGACTTATATGGCTGAGGCTTTGATCAGAGAGATCAACTCCTCCCATATACCGATTGTAGTCGACCATACGATCGTGCTTGAGACCGTTGCCGCGGTACCTCGCCAGGGACAGGGGTGATGCCGTTACCATGAATTGTGGACAGTACAAGGACATCCCTCTTGTCTTATATCTGACCAGCAACAGGTTTCCAGTGGTAAGGGCACGGGTCTCACCCCTGGGGGATAGGTACCTGGAGGCGGTAGGTAGGGAGGCCCGCGTTGGTTTTCCGCACGGTCCCACAAGCGGATGTGGATCTGGCGGCGAGGGACTGGAACAGGGGATACTAGTATAAAAGTTATCCACGTACAGGTGGTAACCCTTATATAGCATGGGGTGCATAAGGTCCCACACAAGTTTTCCGCTAACACCCAGAGTGGGGGAATACGGGAATCTCGCCCCTTGACACACGAAACTTGTAAGTGTACCCTGAGGTACTCTCACAAAGTTTGTACAGCTTCACCGCCCATAACCTCGCCCACTTAGAGGGAACATACTGGCGGAAAAGGAGTCTCCCCTTGAACGCAATGAGAGACTCATCAACCGCGACCTCCCTTCCAGGTACATAGGCCTGTACAAACTTGGCCCCAAAGTGATCGATGACCAGCCTGATTTTGTACAGGCGATCATAGGCTGGATCACCTTGGGGGGACATGCTGCATAATCTGAATAATGCAGGCATTTCCGGATGGCCTCAAAACCGGGAGCGTGTCATGGCACATACTGTAAAGTGGGACCTGGTAGAGAAGACGTCCCCACTCCAGTACTGCCTGACACTAGGTTTCTTGATTAGGCCCATATGCAGCACGAGGCCCAAAATGTCCTAATCTCGGCTGCACTGACCGAAGTCCAGCCACCGGGCCTAGCCAGAAAAGGAGCCTGGGTGTTGAGCAACAAACTGTTTGGGCGTACAGGTTGTTTGCTCATCCATTAGATTTACAAAGTGGTCACTGAAATAAAGACTAAAAAAGTTGTATTCAGTGAAGCCCACTGTAGAAATCTGGATTCCTGATTGGCCTACAAAATCAGGAATCACGGGCTCATATACGCTCTGGGGTACACCAGACAAGTTCACACCGGCAGGGGGCTCCGGTGGATTTAACTGGTGGGCCGGAAAACTAGTACGAGCCCCAGAGCTGCTCGTACTAGGGTGGGCCACAGGGATCCCTAGCATGGTGGACCCCTTGCTTCCGCCTTGCGGTGTTTCCGCCGCCTTTGGGGGCTCATCATCATCGCTAGATGATGAGGAGGGGGCGCGGATGAACAAAAGAAAAGTGGGGTCATCCTCGTCCTCACTGGGACTCTCGGACTCGGGGCCAAGCTGGGCGTATGCCTCCTCGCCGAGAAAGTTTCGGCGGGCCATAGGGAGTGTGTGTCTGCGTGTGTGTGTGCGTGCTAAACTTTATTTGGTGTGCGTGTGTGTGGGGGCACAGGTGTTTCGCGAACTCACCCTAAACAAGTGCTTCTCAAATAGTGGGTGGGCGCGCCCCCCAGGGGGGGCGCCAGGCTCCGTAAAGTGGCTCGTCAGGGCCGGCCTTTGGGGTGTGCGGGCTGTGCGGCCGCACAGGGCGCCATAGCAACAGGGGCGCTAGGGCGGCCGACAGCTCGCAGTGTAATATGCGGCAGGAAGATGAAGCGCTTCCATTGTGGAAGCGCGTCATCTCCCGTCTGATCAGAGGCCGGCGCAGGCGCTGGACGCGATGTACGGAGCGGGGTCGGGGGAGGGACTGGGAGGAGGAGGTGGGGGCCCGGCAATAGCAGTGGGGCGGTGCGGTCACTGCACTATAGCCCCGCCCCACCGCTCCCTCCGGTATACTAATATAAAATGTATTATTGAATTAAAAGTTATTAAACATGCCCCCCTCACTACCTAATAGTACCGTATATCCGAATTTCTTCTGTATATGCCGGCAGGCAGGCCGGCGGCAGGCAGGCCGGGCGGCCGGCCGGCGCGTCCCTCAGTTGATTCACGTGCCTTCGCCGCCTGCTTTATGAATGAAGCAGGCGGCGCAGACAAGTGACGTCACTGAGGGACGCGCCGGCCGCCCGGCCCGCCTGCCGGCATTATACAGAAGAAATTCGGATATACGGTACTATTAGGAGTGAGGGGGGCATGTTTAATAACTTTAAACGGCGGCGGCAGGCACACGGAATCTGTGGATGGCACAGTTAAGGGGTGGGGGTCTGTGGATGGCACTGTTATCGGCTGGGGGGGGCACTGTGGATGGCACTGTTATGGGGTGGGGGGTCTGTGGACGGCACATATATAACAGTGCCAGCCACAGATCCCCCTGTAACAGTGCCAGCCACAGATCCCCCCATAAGTGTCCGTCATCCACAGATCCCACCATAAGTGTCCATCAGCCACAGATCCCCCCATAAGTGTCCGTCATCCACAGAACCCCCCATAAGTGTCCGTCATCCACAGATCCCCTTATAAGTGTGTGTCCGATCCACATTCTCTTCTTTTTTTATCTCTTATACGTTAATAAGGATACAGTGTTATGCAGAGGTGTACTTATAACAATTTTATAGACAAATGATACTATTTACAGTCGCGCGGGGGGCGCAAAATGTTTTCTTCTTCCTAGGGGGGGCATGACAGAAAATAATTGAGAAGCCACTGCCATAAACCTAACAGACAAAAAGAAAAGTCTAACTAAAACAAGGGGAAAAAATGTGAAAAAAATAAAACATTTTAAATCGCTGATCAACCGTCCGAAGTTGATCAGCGGTGGTGTGTGGCGATGCGCTAACAGTGGCCGGACGCTAAGAGTGAAAAAATATAAAAACTGCCTGCGCCCCAAAAAGGTTTTGGGGGGGAGGGGGACACGCTGCAGCACCCCTGGGGGGTCTAGGGTCACACAGCTGTGCTGTGGACCCCAGACATCCAATTTAGTAACAGTTTTTTTTTTTTTTTTTTTTTTTTAACTAACTTTCTCTAAATATCCCTGCCTAATCTAACTTGTCCCTAGCCTTTCCCTTAATACCTGGGGTGCTGGGGCACAGATGGGGGGCTGGATCTGATCTCTGCACAGATGGGGGGTGCTAGTCTGAGACACGACGCGCTGCGATGATTTGAACCTCCCGCCCCTGCAGCCGACCAATGAGAGCGATCCTGAGAGGTGATGTCACCATCACCTCTCAGGATCGCAGGATGGTGATTGGTGGTGTATTATCACACCACCGATCACCATCCTGTTCCGGGTTATCGGGTCTCCAGAGACCCGAATAACCCAGAAACGCATCAAACCGCAGGTCTGAATTGACCTGCGGTTTGCTGCGATCGCCTTCACGGGGGGGATCACAGGACCCCCCTAGCATTTAGCCAAGGTGCCTGCTCAATGATTTGAGCAGGCATCGGGTTCCGATCACCGCCCGCCGAGCGGCGGTGATCGGAAATACATAGGACGTACCGGTACGCCCTGTGTCCTTAACCCCTTAAGGACACATGACGTACCGGTACGGCATGTTTCCCGAGTCCTTAAGGACACCACATGACGTACCGTACGTCATGGCTTTAAATCGCGATGCCGGCGCTGCGGGGGTAATCTGAACGGGATGCCGGCTGAGATCATTTAGCCGGCTGAAATCATTCAGGCCAGCATCCTGTAACAACGCCAGGGGGGGTCATTTGACCCCCCCCCCCCCGTACGGCGATCGCAGAAAACCGCATGTCAATTCAGACCTGCGGTTTGCTGCGTTTCCGGTCCATTCGGGTTTCTGGTGACCCGATGAACCGTAAAAAGACTGCGATCGGTGGCGTGATTAGACACTACTTATCGCAGTCCGAAGATTTGAAGAGGCGGTGCTGGCCCTGGTGCTGAACGCAGCTGTCCAGGGTGCTGAGTGTGCAGGGGAGAGAGGCGCGAGATTCAAACTTCCTCTGCGTTCCTCTCTCCCCTCCTCTTCCTGTTCTGCACGAGCACCCTGCAGCACCGTCCAGCACCAGCTCCTGAGTCCCCATAATCGCCATCCATCACCCTCCTGCACCAATCACCCTCCAGGTAGGTTAGGGTCAGTGAGGGAGAGGCACCGTTAGGCAGGGATAGAACGGAAAGTTAGGGGGAAAAAAAGCACATTTATTCTAAACTTTTTTGTTCAAGCTTCAGACCCCAGACCCCCCCTGCCACTTGCCCCCCCCCGCAATCCCCCCCCCCCCAAGCTATACAAAATTTGTGAGAGTACCTCAGGGTACACTTACAAATTTTGTGTGTACGAGGGGCGAGATTCCCGTATTCAAGCCCCAGAATGTCCCCCCACTCTGGGTGTTACCGGGAAACTCGTGTGGGACCTTATGTACCCACTGCTGGATAAGGGTTACCACTTGTATCTGGATAACTTTTATACCAGCATTCCCTTGTTCAGGTCCCTTGCCGCCAGATCCACGTTCGCTTGTGGGACCGTGCGGAAAAATCAACGCGGCCTCCCTGCCCACCCCCTCCAGGTACCTATCCCCAGGGGTGAGACCCGTGCCCTTACCAGTGGAAACCTGTTGCTGGTCAGGTATAAGGACAAGAGGGATGTCCTTATGCTATCCACAATCCACGGTAACAGCACCACCCCGTCTCTGTGCGAGGTACCGCGGCAACGGTCCTCAAGCTCGATTGTATCGTCGACTACAATCGGTATATGGGAGGAGTTGATCTCTCTGACAGCACAGGGACATTCCTCCAATTCTATGAGGCAGTCCTCAAAGACCTGATCTTTTCGGACCGGGAAAGAGCAGGCCGGAGTACCTCGGGAATTGGAGGCACCCGGATCGTCCCTGGCCAACATTTTCCAGGTGTGGTCCCCCATACTGGAAAGAAGGGACGAACCCAAAAAAGATGCAGAGTGTGTCACAAGAGGGGGATACGGAAGGACACCACTACTCAATGTGACACTTGCCCCAATCATCCGGACCTCTGCGTTATCGATTGCTTCAGGGAGTATCACACTTCCATGGAGTACTACATTTTTATAATCCCCAACAGTCCCCTAGAGAACATAAAAAACTATGTCTCTCAGACTTTGGAGACACAGAAACAATTTTATTTCCCCAAAAAAATATTAGTTTTAGTGCAGGCATCCTCAAACTGCGGCCCTCCAAATGTTGTAAAACTATAACTCCCAGCATGCCCAGACAACCTACAGCCATCAGCAGGGCATGGTGGGAATTGTAGTTTTACAACATCTGGAGGGCCGCAGTTTTAGGATGCCTGCTTATTGTTTCCAAAGTCTGAGAGCCATACATATTGGGCATCGCGTCCGTAAAAATCTTCTCTATAAAAGTAACATGTAACCCAACCCCCCCCGGATGTACAGCGTTAAAAAAAAAGAAAAAAAGTGTAAAGAAATGCCATTTTTGGACACCTAACATCACAAAAAAGTGTAATAGCGAGCGAACAAAATGTCATATGCACCCCCAATTAGTGCCAATAAAACCACCATCTCATCCCGCAAAAAATGAGCCCCTACATTAGATAGTCGCCCAACAAAAAAAATTTTTTTGCTCCCAGGGTATGGAGATACTAAAATAATTTTTTTTGGTTCCTAAAATGATAATGATAATGTAGTGTAAAATCTAAATAACTTCTAAAATGTAGACATATTAGGTATCGCCGCATTCGTAAGAATCTGCCCTATAAAAATAACATTTGAACAAACCCCTCGAATGAACAGCGTTAAAAATATAAAATTAAAACGGTGCCAAAACACCAATTTTTGGGCAAAATTTCCATTTGAATCCTTTTTTTCCGGTAATAAATCAAGGGTTAACAGCCAAACAAAACTCAATATTTATGGCCCTGATTCTGTAGTTTGCAGAAACACCCAATATGTGGTCGTAAATGGCTATATAGCCACACGGCAGGGCATAGAACGAAGGGAACTCTATATGGTTTCTGGAAGGCAGATTTTGATGGACAGTTTTTTTTGACACCCTGTCCCATTAGAAGCCCCCCCCTGATGTAGCCTAGACTAGAAACTCCAAAAAAGTGACCCATCTAAGAAACTACAACCCTTCAAGGTATTCAAAGTTACTTTACTAACTTTGTTAACCCTTTAGGTGTTCCACAAAACTAAATAGCGAATGTAGAAACAATTTTAGAATTTACATTTTTTGTTACCTTGCCTCAAAAAAGTGTAATATAGAGCAACCAAAAATCATATTTACCCCTAAAATAGTCCCAAAACAACAACCACCTGATCCCGTAGTTTCCTAGATGGGGTCACTTTTATGGAGTTTCTACTCTAGGGGTGCATCAGGGGGCTTGAAAGGGTACATGGTGTAAATAAACCAGTCTAGCAAAATCTGCGTTCCAAAAACCATATGGCGTTCCCCTTCTTCTATGTCCTGCCGTTTAGCCAAATAGTAGTTTACGACCACATATGGGGTGTTTCTGCAAACTACAGAATCAGGGCAACCCATATTGAGTTTTGTTTGGCTGTTAACACATTTTTTTCAGTAATAAAGTAAGGGTTAAAATGGAAAATTTTCCAAAAAATAGAAACTCCAAAATTGTTTCTCCATCTGCCATTAACTCTTGTAGAACACCTAAAGGGTTAACAAAGTTTGTAAACCCATTTTTGAATACCTTGAGGGGTGTACTTTCTTAGATGGAGTAACTTTTTTGAAATTTCTATTCTAGGGGTGCAATGGGGGGCTTCAAATGGGACATGGTATAAACAAAATCTGCCTTCCAAAACCCATATGGCGTTCCCCTCTTTCTATGTGCTCCCGTTTGGCCAAACAGTAGTTTACGACCACATATGGGGTGTTTTTGCAAACTACAGAATCAGGGCAACCCATATTGAGTTTTGTTTGGCTGTTAACCCTTACTTTTATTGCTGAAAAAAAGGGTTAAAATGGAAAATTTCCCAAAAATTAGAAATTTCTAAATTGCTTCTCCATCTGCCATTAACTCTTGTGGAACACCTAAAGAGTTAACAAAGTTTGTAAACCCAGTTTTGAATACCTTGAGTGGTGTACTTTCTTAGATGGAGTCTCTTTTTTTAAATTTCTATTCTAGGGGTGCAACGGGGGGCTTCAAATGGGACATGGTATAAACAAAACCAGTCCTGCAAAATCTGCCTTCCAAAACCCATATGGCGTTCCCCTCTTTCTATGTGCTCCCGTTTAGCCAAACAGTAGATTACGACCACATATGGGGTGTTTTTGCAAACTACAGAATCAGGGCAACCCATATTGAGTTTTGTTTGGCTGTTAACCCTTACTTTATTGCTGGAAAAAATGGGTTAAAATGGAAAATTTAAAAAAAAATAGAAATTTCTAAATTGTTTCTCCATCTGCCATTAACTCTTGTGGAACACCTAAAGGGTTAACAAAGTTTGTAAACCCAGATACCTTGAGGGGTTGTACTTTCTTAGATGGAGTCACTTTTTTGAATTTCTATTCTAGGGGTGCAAGGGGGGCTTGAAATGGGACATGGTATAAACAAAACCAGTCCTGCAAAATCTGCCTTGCAAAACCCATATGGTGTTCCCCTCCTTCTATGTCCTCCCGTTTGGCCAAACAGTAGTTTACGACCACATATGGGGTGTTTCTGCAAACTACAGAATCAGGGCAACCCATTTTGAGTTTTGTTTGGCAGTTAACCCTTGTTTTTTTCCAGGAAAAAATTGATTATATTGGAAAATTTTCCAAAAAATCTAAATTCTTAAAATTTATGTCCATTTGCCATGAAGTCTTGTGGAAGACCTAAAGGGTTAACAAAGTTTGTAAAAACAGTTTTGAATACCTTGAGGGGTGTAGTTTCTAGAATGGGGTGGTTTCTATTATATAAGCCTCACAAAGTGACTTCAAACCTGAACTGGTCCATAAAAAGTGGGATTTTGAAGATTTCTGAAAAATTTCAAAATTTGCTTCTAAACTTCTAAGCTATGTAACATCCCCAAAAAATAAAATATCATTCCCAAAATGCTAAAAACATGAAGTAGACATATGGGGAATGTAAAGTCATTACAATTTTTGGGGGTATTACTATGTATTACAGAAGTAGAGAAACTGAAACTTTGAAATTTGCAAATTTTTCCAAATTTTTGGCAAATATGGTTTTTTTTATGCAAAAAAAATTTTCTTTTTTGACCCAATTTAGCAGTGTCATGAAGTACAATATGTGACGAAAAAACAATCTCAGAACGGCCTGGGTAAGTCAAAGTGTTTTAAAGTTATCAGCACTTAAAGTGACACTGGCCATATTTGCAAAAAATAGCCTGGTCCTTAAGGTGAAATAGGGCTGAGTCCTTAAGGTGTTAAGGATCGGGAAATCAGGCCCTATGTCCTGAACAGGTTAAAAAATATATAAAATGATATTTGTGATATATATTTATGAATGCATAATACATGGGATACTACTACTGAGGTTTTTAGCCATAATATATTTTTAGCAGTTTAAGGCCTCATGCACACGACCGTTTTTTTTACGGTCCGCAAAAAACGGGGTCCGTAGGTCCGTGATCCGTGACCGTTTTTTCGTCCGTGGGCCTTCCTTGATTTTTGGAGGATCCACGGACATGAAAAAAAAGTCGTTTTGGTGTCCGCCTGGCCGTGCGGAGCCAAACGGATCCGTCCTGAATTACAATGCAAGTCAATGGGGACGGATCCGTTTGACGTTGACACAATATGGTGCAATTGCAAACGGATCCGTCCCCCATTGACTTTCAATGTAAAGTCAGGAGTCCCTTTTATACCATCGGATCGGAGTTTTCTCCAATCCGATGGTATATTTTAACTTGAAACGTCCCCATCACCATGGGAACGCCTCTATGTTAGGATATACTGTCGGATATGAGTTAGATCTAACTCATATCCGACAGTATATTTTAACACAGAGGCGTTCCCATGGTGATGGGGACGATTCTAGTTAGAATATACTACAAACTGTGTACATGACTGCCCCCTGCTGCCTGGCAGCACCCGATCTCTTACAGGGGGCCGTGATCAGCACAATTAACCCCTC
This sequence comes from Bufo bufo, assembly GCF_905171765.1. Classification (NCBI taxonomy): domain Eukaryota; kingdom Metazoa; phylum Chordata; class Amphibia; order Anura; family Bufonidae; genus Bufo; species Bufo bufo. Next base: position 131,465,095 of record NC_053393.1, read on the forward strand.
AGGTGCCGCACCTGAAGGGGTTAATTGTGCGTATCATAGCCCCCAGTAAGAGATCCCCCGACCCTCCCTCTATTGCATTAATAACATTGGTGGCACAGTGTGCGCCCCCCCCCCCACCCTCCCTCTATTGCATTAATAACATTGGTGGCACAGTGTGCGCCCCCCGCCCTCCCTCTATTGCATTAATAACATTGGTGGAGCTCCTCCTACTGGTAAGTGACAGCAATGCGCCGCACAGACCTGTCACTTACCAGTAGGAGGAGCTCCCGGCCGGACACAGACATCGCAGCAGCCAGCAGGTAAGTATGATGCTTCTACTATTGCTAAGTAACCATGGCAACCAGAACTGCAGTAGCGTCCCGGTTGCCATGGTTACCGATCGGAGCCCCAGCGGTTAAACTGGGACTCCGATCGGAACTCCGCTGCCACCAATGATGGGGGGGGGAGAGAATAAGTGGTGTGAACTGGCCCTACTTATGATAGTGCTCTGTGGCTAGCGTAGTCAGCGTGCACTGTGATTAAACACTGTGGCTTGCAATGTGATGAGACACTGTGGTTGCCAGGTGGCATTGAGACTGGCATAGTGAGAGGGAATTATGGCTGCTAATGTGATGAGGCAATCTGGCTAGCAAAGTCAGGGGGCACTGTGGCTGTAAATTTGATGAGGAATCATGGCTGGTATAGTCAGGGGGCATTATGGTTTTCTAATGTGTTGAGGCAGTGTGGCTGGCAAATCACGGCGCACTGTGGCAGGAGATGTGATGAGGCACTGAGGCTGGCATAGACTTCCGATCGGAGTCCCAGTTTAATCGCTGAGGCTCCGATCGGAACTCTGCTGCCACCAATGATCGGGGGGGGGGGGAGGCCGCACACTGCCACCAATGTTATTAATGCAATAGAGGGAGGGGGGGCCGGGGGAGGCCGCACACTGGCCACCAATGATATTCAAACTGGGGAGGGGGGGTCTGCCCCGGATCTCTTACAGGGGGCTATGATACGCACAATTAACCCCTTCAGGTGCAGCACCTGAGGGGTTAATTGTACGGATCACAGCCCCCTGTAAGAGATCGGATGCTGCCAGGCAGCAGAGGGCTGTCATGTACACAGTTCTTTTAGTATATTCTAACTAGAAGCGTCCCCATCACTATGGGAACGCCTCTGTGTTAGAATATACTGTCGGATCTGAGTTTTCACGAAGTGAAAACTCAGCTCTGAAAAAGCTTTTATGCAGACGGATCCGTCTGCATGAAAGTAACCTACAGCCACGGATCATGGACACGGATGCCAATCTTGTGTGCATCCGTGTTCTTTCACGGACCCATTGACTTGAATGGGTCCGTGAACCGTTGTTCGTCAAAAAAATAGGACAGGTCATATTTTTTTGACGGACAGGATACACGGATGACGGTCTCGGCTGCAAAACGGTGCATTTTCCGATTTATCCACGGACCCATTGAAAGTCAATGGGTCCGCGAAAAAAAACAGAAAACGGCACAACGGCCACGAATGCACACAACGGTCGTGTGCATGAGGCCTAACATGGAGCTCTATAGCTCAGTGGTGATTTTGATTTTGAGTATAGAGCTGAGGACATGGGTTGCTAGATGACCACTAGCACATCCGCAATACCCAGTTCCCATAGCTCTGTGTGCTTTTATTGTGTAAAAAAAAACGATTTGATACATATGCAAATTAACATAAAAGAGTCATATCTTACTGTAGTGTCCCACTGGGTAAAGGTGGGCACTGCACAAAGGGGGTTAATGTGTCTTAATTGCATTTAATGTCATATGTATGCATTTTCCCTGTGTTAACTGGTGTCAGGCCTGTCAGGGTGCAGTTTAGCCTCCCGGGCGTTAGAGGGAGCCAGAGAGCCCTGGTTATATATAGGTAGGCCCAGACAGGGGAAGTTAGTTCATTCCAGGGGACTAGAGGAGTTACTTCGTCTGCCTGAAGCTCCTGAGGCTAGGATTAGCTCAGTTGAGACACCCGAGTAGAAGGACAGGACCTCCTGGGAGAAACTTGCAGTCCTTCACCAGTCAAGTGAGGATATTTCCAGCCAAGATAAGTAACATTAATAGGCAGAGGAACTATAAGGCAAAGCAAGGATTTATACGGGAGGAAGATATATACTTTACCAAGGATTTAAGCCACCATTTAGGCATCCGGGCCTTGGGATTGAAACCAGACAGGAGTTCTAAAAGAACAGTGTACGCTATTTCTGAGGAAAGGTACAACCTGATTCTGAGTGTGTTGTGGATTTACCCTCTGAGTATCTTGCATGATCAATACCTGCCATCTTGTGGAATAAGCCTGCTTGTGAAGCTTGTGATCTAAAGGACTGTATAACTATCTTGATGTACAAAGTTGGACTGTTTAAGTAAAGCAACGTTTGGTTCACTATACCACCTGTGTACCTCACTTATTCCAACTATAAATCGGTGTGCCACCGTTACAGGCACTGGCGTCACGAATCCAAAAGGGACCTTGCCCCAGGCACTCAAAATACCAGTAACATCCAGGGCACCTCATCCACCATCAGGCCTGGTCCCTACATACCGAGTGTGCCCCAGAGGAACTGTGTCTACCTCTCTTTCACTGCCGCATGTCTGCCCAGGGTTCTCCAATACAGTGAGTAACCCTCGATTGCCCATAACCGTGACCTCACTTCGCAATACCCTGCAGGTCTGGCGTGCTGCATTACTTGTGTGACCAGAGAAGAGTCATATTTTCAAGGTCAATTTGCGTATGTATAAAATCATTTTTTTAACACAATAAAAGCACACAGAGCTATGGGGACTGGGTATTACAGATGTGCTAGCGGCCATCTAGCAACCCATGTCCTTAGCTCTATACCCAAAATCCAGGTGACAGGTTCCCTTTAAGGTTCTTGCCTTTAATGTAGATGGTTGGGAGTTTGAATCCCCACAATCATTTAAAAAATAGAGGCTAACTAAAACTTAAATACACAGGGTGTCCCCAACAGTAAAAAGTTTGATTTTATTGAAAAAATTTGGAGCAAAACTTTAAATATGATCAAATAACACCTGTGTTAATCCACGCCTACCTTTTTAACTTGTGTAACCAGTATTTTTTGTTGGGAAAGGTGGCAACCCTAACAGCACCCCCGCTCAGGTCCTCTATAGGCCCACTCACTGCAGCAAGCCCAGCCTCAGTAAGCATCATCAGGACACACTTAGTAAAAAATTATTTTTTTCTTTTCATCACTATATTCTGACCCCCATAACTTTTCTTTATAGTTATGTCTACTGAGATGTGTGGGGGCTAATTTTTTGCAGGACGATCTGTAGTTTTTGATAATACCATTTTGGGGTGTGTATGACTTGATCACTTATTGATAAATTGAGGAAAAACGTCGAATCAGCCTTTTTTTTATTTTTTTCTGTTACGCCATTCACCATATGGGCTAACTTTTTTAAAAATATTTTAATAGTACGGGCGTTTTTGCTTGCAACGATACCCATAATGTTCTTTTTTTTTTTTTTTTTTGGGGGGGGGGGGGGAAACAGGGGGGATTAGAATTTAGAAGTTTTTATTTTATATTTTCAAAACTTTTTTCCTTTTTGTTAGGTCCCTCATCAGATTGCAACTTGTACAGAATAATGTAAATTGCTCCATTATTTTGTATAGAAATTACTATATCACAGTTCAGTGCTGCCATTTAGTGGCCTGAACTGGGATATGCTAACAATGAGCCTGGAAGCTTAGTACAGGCTGTGGCTCATTTTAGAACAGGATCCTTTCCCCGATCTCTGCTGGGGAAAAGCGCACCTGAAGAGGAAGCCCACGCTTCCGGTTTCTAACACTCTCAGATGCCGTGAATGAGGGGAACTCATTGCTGTGACGGGAGGGGGCATGTGGCATATTCTGGGGCCATGAGGGTGAAGAACTATGTGAGGAGCTTTATAGGGGGGTAAATCTGTGATGGAGGTCCAGAATCGACAGAATGTAACTGTGTTGTTCATTATTATGAGATTTGGGGCCCCACTTTTGATTTTGCCCAGGGACACATTTTGCTGCCATGGGTACAGTGGGTCTACACCCACTGCTCGTTATTAAAAAGAAGTCTGCCTTGACTTCACCCATTTTACCTGACTTCTAAGTTGGAAAATGTGGAACAGATTCTTAAAAAATATTGCACTTATTGTGATCACCATATTTTCCAGTGTATTTACACAAGACAACTGGCAAAAATACATTGACAAATCTCCTGCCCCTTCTATTATAAAGCTGTCTGGCTGCCAGCATCCACCACTAGGGGGAGTTCAGTGCATAGAAATTTATGCAGCTACAATTTACTGGAAACTGAAATAATCTCTGTGCATTAAAGTCCCTCTAGTGGTGGCAGCATGAAAATGCAATGTTTTTACATCCTGAAGAGAAAGAAAGTCAGCCCTCCTCCCCCTGTGCCCCACATCAGTTGCATGGTCTGCCACCATTGAAGGTACATCACTGATCCTAGCGATATGCTATCAGTGTCTGAGATGGGAATACCCGTTGAAGTTCCCAGTCCATCTCTGGGTTTAGAAAATACTGTGACTACATTTATATGACGGATCCTGCTTACCAGGATACTACGGTCTTCCTCCTCTGTGTGCAGTCAGTCTGACTCCTCCAGTGAGCAGCCTGTACTCTGTGACAGAGAAGCCCACCTGTGCTGCATGCAGGATACTGGCCATGTACAGAGGCACACATGTGTCATGTAAAGCTGCATGATTATTGGGCATACAGGGCCCCTTACAACATTACTGGTTGTACTGCCCTCAATATTCAAGGAGACCTGCAATTGCAGCCCCCCCAGAGGCAATCAGGTCCATCCCAGTATTAGGAATGCTGAGTGGTGATGCGGCCTTAATAGTTTGTACCACGGTGCTCCTCAGGGGTGTAACGATCGTGGTCCCAGCAGGGGGAGGGGGCCCACTGAGCTCACATGTAATGCGAGCGCTCTGACGGGGCTCTGACGGGGCTCTGACGGGGCCTGGCATGAAGTACAGTGACAATGCTGGGCCCGGTCAGAACACTCTTTAAACATGTATATTACGCGCCCCGAGTGAACAGACAAGAGGGGGCACAGAGGCAAGTGGGGGACGGGGGGGCGCATACTCACCCGGCAGTTCTTGTCACTGCCGGGCTGTCGTCTCCAGAGTGAAGCAGGGAGCTCTCTACGCTTCCTGCTTCACTTTTCTTCTGAGCTCCGGCGCTCCCCCTGCAGGCCGCATATTGCGCTGCTGGCTGTAGGAGGGTCGCTGAAAGCCCGGGAATCGGCCTCAAGCACAGCCAGCAATGCGATGTGAGTGTGGGAGCGCGTCATCAGGGAAGAAGGTAAGTATGTATTTTTTTTTTTTCATAAAGCTGCAAACTGGAGACCATAACAAGAGTGAGGGGGCACAAAAGTGGGTATTTTTACTGAGGGGGCACCTAATCTGCCATAACTACTTTGAGGGGGCACCTAATCTGGCATAACTACTGTGAGGGGGCACATATGTGGGCATAACTATTGTGAGGAGGCACATATGTGGGCATAACTATTGTGAGGAGGCACATATGTGGGCATAACTACTATGAGGGGGCACATAACTGGGCATAACTACTGTAAGGGGACACATATCTGGGCATAACTACTATGAGGGAGAATATAATCTGGCATAACTACTGTGAGGGGGCACATAATCTGACATAACTACTGTGAGGGGGCACATATCTGGCCATAACCACTGTGAGGGGCACATATCTGGCATATCTACTGTGAGGGGGGCACATATCTGGCCATAACTACTGTTAGGGGGCACATATCTGGGCATTAATACTGTGAGGGGGCACATATCTGGCCATAACCACTGTGAGGGGCACATATCTGGCATATCTACTGTGAGGGGGGCACATATCTGGCCATAACTACTGTTAGGGGGCACATATCTGGGCATTAATACTGTGAGGGGGCACATATCTGGCCATAACCACTGTGAGGGGACACATATCTGGCCATAACTACTGTGAGGGGGCACATATCTGGGCATTACTATTGTGAGGGGGCACATATCTGGTCATATCTACTGTGCGAGGGGCACATATCTGGCCATAACTACTGTGAGGGGGGAACATATCTTGTATAACTACTGTGAGGGGACACATATCTGGGCATAACTACAGTGAGGAGGCACAAAAGTGGGCATAACTACTGTGACAGTAACAAAGGTGGGCATAACTGCTGTGGGGCCACAAGGTGGACTTCATTACTGTGAGGGGCCACAATGTGGGTATTAGTACTGTGTGGTAGCACTTAGGGGAAATGTTCTAGATTAATCTGCTATACATTGGCATGGCTCAGTCTTACAGGCCAGCACAGCGCCCCCTGCTGGTAATTTCACAGGGGAAGTCACCATCCCTTCCTTATGTGATTATTCTTTTTTTCTCTATCACCACCTTGTTCTGGATCCAGTGGACGTCACGCCAACGCCAGCGACACCCTGGATGAGATAGGACCAGATTTTTTTAGTTAGGACTTTGTGAGTGTAGCCATGCATTGGGCTTAGTGTAAAAAAAAATGTACGCCCCTTTGTATAAATTGGGGGGGGGGGGGACCCAATCAAAAGTTTGCATTGGGGCCTATAACACTCTAGTTACGCCACTGGTGCTCCTATCTGGATACTGCCACTCCCCAGGGTTAGGCTCCACAGCAACAAAGGAGTTGTAGATGGTGGAGTAAGTATAGTCCAGATGGTGTTTAAAAGTTTTTACTTGAATAAACTTGTAATAAACTTGTTTCATCCAAACAATACTTGATCTTTCTCTTGGCTCCAGAAGGCTAAGGGTAAACTAGCAGGTAAACTTGAATACTTTGCTTTATCTCTCTGCTGCTGTGATAATCACTGGCTTCTGTCTGGTTCCTATCAGCTTCAGTTACTGTTTCTTATGAGAGTGAGATATCCTGTGACCCATTTTGCTGAGTAGGGTGTCTTGGCATCGTTTTCCCTCTTAGAGGTACTAAGTCCTTTTTCATATCAAGAACCGGTAAGATACATCATATCTATTACTAACCCGGATACTAACTAACAACTGGGGACATTGAGTGTCTGAAGCATCCTGTCTATCGCCACCATAGACCCGTTATGGTGGCTTCAGGGGTGCTGACATTGAAGATATACCGTGGCTATAGCGCTGAATGCATATGAGCGCAATAGTATAAGGAAGCGATTGTATGCTCATTAACAAATAAGGTGTACGGACACAATATAGACACCCTATATAGCACAACAAGACTTCTGTAAAAAGTCCGGAAGTGAGAACTCGGATATACGAAAAATAATGACAGAAAAACTAACAGACAACTGAAACAACCATTTTAAAGCAGTGTGATGGTACACTCACATTCAGGGCCGGTGCTACCATAAGGCAGACCAAGCGGCTGCCTTAGGGCGCACCCTGGGGGAGGGCGGAAAAATGTGACATGGAGGGGGAGAAATGTGACATAGGGGGGTGATTTGACATGGAGGGGGAGAAATGTGACATGGGGGGCATGATGGCTTACATGGGGGGTATGATGGCTTACATGAGGGCATGATGGCTTACATGGGGGGCATGATGGCTTACATGGGGGGCATGATGGATGGGGGCTGATGGCTGGCATGGGGGGCTAATGGCTGACATGGCGGCATGATGGCTGACATGGGGGGCTGATGAATGGGGGCTGATGTCTGACATGGGGGTTTAATCTAAAGGTCTGATTAACATTGGGGGTCTGATTGGGGCTGTGAGCTGAGGTCTGATTAACATTGGGGGTCTGATTGCTGGTCTGACCTGAGGTGTAATGGAAAATATTTTTTTCTTATTATCCTCTTCTAAAACCTAGGTGCGTCTTATGGGCAGGTGCGTCTTAGAGGGCGAAAAATACGGTCCTCAAACCAGCGATTGTCTGAAGCAGAGAGAAGATACCAGGACCACACAGAGGAGAACGCCAAAATGTAGCTTCGCTTGTGTTAGCAAAAATCCTTGCACCGGCCCTGCTCACATTTGGTATAAAATGGAAGGTTTTGAAGGTATGCTATATGGTCACAGATGGAGGATTATCCTTTCTTTGTGTATACACAAAGAAAGGATAATCCTCCATCTGTGACCATATAGCATACCTTAAAAACCATTTTTAAGCTATTTTAACTCCTATTAGTATAGAAGATCCTTTTTGTTTTTGTGTCATTAATAAACATATTTTTTATAACCAAAACTACTCCTTTTTAATTCCATTTTATACCAAATGTGAGTGTGCCATCACATTTTTTACATACCAAATTCTTCTTACAAAACGGTCTGTGGGTGAACCGGTGATAGAGCACCTCTATCCATAATACAAAATTGGTGAGCCACTGAACAATTACATTGCCATTTTAAAGCAGTATTTATCCTCAATTTTATTTTATTCATATACATGCGAGAGCTCCGCATGATATAGAGGAAGTGGGACCAAGACCTATCTATATATATTTTTAATATTTTATATATTTTTGGGCACCATTTTTGTGTGTTATAATTGCATTTATAGTGAAGGTCTATTAGTTGATATGTGGGGAATATAGCTATATTCTTATACAGACCATTGGAGTATATATGACATGTTGAATTAGGTGTAGTATGTCTAGCTAATAAATATATAATTTTATGTGAGCCAGTCATATGTTATTTAATGCTGTAGACTTTGTCAGAAGCTCTGGTGGTAGGGAGCGGACTGTGCTCCATTTTTGAGGCTCCGGTAAGCTTAACCAATTGTGTAATTAATTATTTTTTTTATTCTTGTCTGGTCTGAGGTCTACATTTAGGGATAGGGGTGGGAGTAGGGATGGAGATTAATGAGCAGTTTTATAACTTGAACAGAGCAACTAATACCAAATTCCCCATATATAAAAACCATTAAAAAAGTTACAAAACAGATATATGGACTGCAGTAAAGCACCAGTCTTAGTATTTTATATGGACTAATATATATATATATATATATATATATATATATATATATTCTATTTGTAATGTCTTTGAATCATGGTCCATATAATATATACTAAAAAAGACTAGTGCTTTACTGTACTCCATATATCTGTTTTGTAACTTTCTCATGGATTTTAAAGGGGTTCTCCGGGCTTATCCTCAGATCAGTGGGGGTCCAACACAGTCTGCAGCCTGCAGGAGAGATCATCGCCAGAAGAAAAGGAAAGTGAACAACTCAAATCAGTGGAGACGTCACCAGTGAGTCACTGGATTTACATGTGTTATGCCCATGACTGTTTCTTTTAAAATGTGTTTAAATCTCTCCATTAGAAAGTAGGATCAAGGTGGGGCACAATTTGTCTAGTCTGCCTAGGGCACCAAAATACCTTGCCCTGCCCTGCCTATGAGCACTGTTTCTGCTCTAATAGGGTATTTACAATATAATGGTATTGTATAAGTACACTATAATGGTTTTATATAAGTAGACTATAAACAATAATGAGGAACATTTCTATTGTACACTCATAATCACTATTAGATCTATCTTCATAGTCAAATTGTGCCACCTACTGGAAGAATTTCGACATAACAGGCTTCTACTAAACTGCCATTGCTGTTTGTATAAAATACAGTACAATGTTCATTTTGGAAGTAAGGAGTAGAAATGAGCGAACCACTCGAAGTTGCTCCAATTGGCCTGAAAATTGGTACATAACTACCTCTAGACTCCTAACATTTTTTAGGAGAACTTGTTATGTTGTTTCGTTTATTTTTAATGATTTCTTTTCCCCTCCCCACCCCAAGCTCCAGAACACAATGACAGTAATAGTAAATGATGTCTGAGTGACACTGACATACATAGCTATGGGTAAACAAACGTTTGACGGCGTTAACGAACAGCATTTTTAAAAACATACTGCGCTGGCACATGCGTTACGCTTTTTTATTTTCCAAAGCTTCCAAAAATTGTCCCTTATCAGGGGCCGATGATGTTTAAACACACAAAGAGTTATGAGATTAAAAAATATATATATATGTGGCTTGGGGGAACAAGCATCTAAAAATTATGCCTCGACAGGGTCAGAATGCCTTGCCTGTATGACATGCACTGTGTGACAAGTGTTGATTGTCAGAAGTAAAAACCAAAAAGCCTGAAAAACATTTCTCCATTTTAATTGGGAGCAGCAGCATTGCAGTGTGGATGTGGTAAGGGTACAGATAGTGACATGTGGGCGCAATAGTAGCGGCAGCAGCAGCATAGCATGGAACATACAAGGCAGTAGAACAGCTGTCTATGGGTAGTAGTAGTAATAGTAATAGTAGTAGTGGTAGTAGTAGCAGATGCTTTGTGTTAAAGGGGTTTTCCCATCACAAACAATGGGGGAATATCGCTAGGATATGCCCCCATTGTCTGATAGGTGCGGGTCCCACCTCTGGGACCCGCACCTACAACGAAAACGGAGCAGGGAGAGCTGTGGATGGAGAAATCCGGATTTCCCGGGGTCCGTCCACCACAAATCGCTGCTCCCCGCTGCTCCCATAGAAGTGAATGGGAGCGCACCATGCACGCATTGCCCCTGCTCCCATTCATTTCTATGGGGCAGACGGAAATAGCCTTTAAGCCATATGGTAAATGTTGACAAGCTGGCAGCAGCCTTACAGAAGATGATGGTTGGTAGGTAGCAGCAGTGGCATGACGGTGGCATTGGCATGATGGAGGCAGCAGCAGCTTTACAGAACATGATGGTAGTCAGGGCACTGCAGTGGCATGATGGTGACGGTGGCATGATGGAGGAGGCAGCAGCAGCCGTACAGAATGTTTTCCTATTCTGCAAGAGGAAAACATTCCACCATTTTGCCTTGATAGCGACGATCTAAAAGCATGGCTATCCAGTAATCATCAGACTGCTTGATGTCAACAACACGCCTGTCACTGTGTAAACAAGCGAGCATACAGTTCACCTTTTTGGCCAGCGTGCCCGAGGAGCCAGTTCTTTCCAGCTGTGCCCCCATTCAGACGATTGGGTGTGTTGGACGGTGCTATCCTCATCATCATCCTCTTGCTCCGACTCCTCCTCCTTCTCTTGCAGTGCCATCTCCTTATCCTCCTCCTTCATGGCAGATTCCCTTTGTGTGTCCCCAACAGCTATCGGGCAGACAGCAAGACGCGTTAGCTGTTCTTCTTCCACCGCCGTCCCGTGCTGTATGAGCATCAGTGTCTCTTCTAAGTTAAACATGAGAGGGATGGCATTGTTCATGCTGCAGTTGTCCCTGCTGACAAACTTTGTGACCTCTTCAAAGGGCTTTAGCTGACAGCAATGGCGGATTACAAAAGGGGCGGTCGGGTCAGTAGCCCTGGGCCCAGCACCGCTCGGGGGCCCAATGCTGACCCGAACGCCCACATACTGCGGCGGGGCTCGGGAGCGCAAAGTTCCCTTCCCTGCCTGCCGATCACCGAATTAGGCTTCAGGCGCCTGTGCCGGGATGCAGCATTGTACTGTGTGTGCGCCTGCCTCATCCCGCCTTCCTCTGCGAGCAAGCACCAGGTCCTGAAAATATGGTGAGTAATTAGCTTTTAATTTATTTTTATATTTTTTTATTTTTATTTTATGTGCCTACTTTGGGGGACATGGGGGTGGGGACACACAGGAGGACATATTAGTGAAAAGACATTGAGTACATCGGGGAGAAATTACTATATTGGGGCTTCTGTATGGGGGCAAATTACTACCGGTATGTAGGGGAAAATTATTATGGAAGGATTACTATGTGGGGGCTGTGTGGGGGAAAATTATTATGGGAGGGATTACTATGTGGGGGGAAATTACTATGTGGGGCAGTGTGGGGGAATTACTATGTGGGGGCAAATTACTATATGAGGCAGTGTGGAAAAAATTACTATATGGGGCAGTGTGGTGAAAATTACTATATGGGGCAGTGTGGTGAAAATTACTATGTGGGGTAGTGTGGTGGAAACTACTATATGGGGTCATTGCTATTGGGGAGGCACTGTAGGGGCAATTCTATTATTTTTGGGGACACTATACAGGGATTATTGCCTGGAGCACAATATAGGGTGTTATTATTACTGGGGGCACTCTATGGGACATTATAACTGCTGTAGACACTATAGGAACATTTGGGGTAATTTATCAAACTGGTGTAAAGTAGAACTGGCTTAGTTGCCCATAGCAGCCAATCAGATTCCACCTTTCATATTTGACAGCTCTTTTGGAAATCCAGTTCTACTTTACACCAGTTTGAGCCCAATTATGTCTATCAGGGTCACTATTTTTTCAGCAGTATAGTAAGTGGGGCACAACGGGCACAGTATTGGGAGTGGCAGCAGGAGGACACTGTTGGGACACCAGGTTGGGGAGGTTGATGGAAAAATTGAGAAATCTAACGTGTCTGTGTTATAAACTCTGTAGAGACGAGATGTGGCTGAAAGAATTTGCCATGGCGGTCTGGGTCAAACGAAGGAGAAGAGGAAAGAGAAGGTCTACATGACAGGAGATGTCCCTGGATGTAAGAGGTATGTGGTGCTGCAAGTCTATTTTATTCTAATTATATGTATTCTAAATTTTTCAGTTTAGGAGCCAATTTGGGGTAATTTGGGGTATATTTTTTAGTCTGAAGATGTCGTATAGCCTAGGAAGAGACTGTGGCGCTCACAAAGCACCGCAGCCTCTTCATATAAAAAAAAAAAAACTAAAATGGAGGGAGGGGCCCAAGTTGGGTAGACAGCCGCGGGCCTATCATGCACCTAATCCGCCCCCTGCCTGATAGGTGTCTTGGATGGGCTGCCACTGCCTGAACTCGAAGCAACACATGCACCCTGATGCTGAGGCTGTCTGGTGCATGACAAAATAGTTCTTTCTGTTACTCGTACAGATGCTCGAGCATGTGCAATGTTGAATTCCAGTGAGGTGGCACATCACGGATTAAGCAATGTAGCAGCAGGCCATTCTGTCACTGAAAGTCCAGGAGAGCATTCCTCACCACGTAAAAATGGCTGAAATGCTTGGACAGTCTCCTGGACTCTGCCAGAACCTTTCGCAAACCAGTGTACTTATTTAGAAAGCTTAGGATAGTTTAGGAACTTTTACTGATTCTATCAATATCAGGCACCACCTACCACACTAAAATGCGGCACTTTTTGGACACGACATATCGCACCAATGCGATCCTCTCATCCAAAGCTGCCCCCTCCTGTCCCGACCCGATATATGTTATGTTGTGTCTAAGGATACACAAACAATTCAAAAATCTGCTTGACACCCCCACTTACTATCTACTACATGATAGAAGTACCATATGGCCAGCATATAGAGAACATACAATATACATACCTTTTCTGTTTACCTTTAATGACAGCCGGACACAGATGAGGTGGCGACGGTCACCTGACCAAAAAAGAAAACATCATGTGACCACACGGCATCACTACTCAACACACGCCCTGATAAATATAAGACCAATTAGAAGAGAGAGTCTGTACCCGCCCTATAAACGTCATCCGGAGGCTAGTCGAATGAAAGAGAACACTACCCAAATTACGTCACCTTAAGACCGCCCCACTGACGTCATTTGGAGGCCGGACCAATAAGAGAAACTACCGCCCACGACACGTCACTGAGAGGAGTGACATAGGGCAGCAACACCGCCCACAATGCACAGCAATTGGTTGCTTGAATTTGAGAGGAATGACTGTATCCTAGCGACCTCTCAAACCTTCACCCCCCAACCTCTCCCCCCCTTCCCACCCATGTGACCCGCACACATTGCGCTCAAACTGAGTGCATAAAACAACTGGAAGAATCATGTTTAAATGTAATCATTTTTATTGTCCTGAGGAAGGGGGATGTCTTGCCCCTGAAATGCGTAGACCTTTTTGAATAAAAGATTACCTTTTATTGGTACCATTGGAGTAATGAGCCTCTTCTGCATCAGCGCCACTTAGAATGGTTTGAATTTTTCCGTTTTATTATATGTACTCTGTCCCGATAATCGTTGTTACGGCAAGGGACACAGACCAGGGGCAGCAGATGCAGTCTTTCCTCCCGTGAACTGGACGGGTAATTATCCAGCAAAACGATTCAGAGGTGTTGTGACCCATCACAACCCCATTCGGTAAGCATAATCAGTGTATTCTCTAAAACCAAGTACTGTAAGGTTCTACACACAAGGCGCTGCCTCCTCTCTTCCTTTTTTTCTCCTTTTATGTATTTAGAAAGCTTTGCTCTACTTAGGTTGATGATGTTCACTATGCAGGGTGCATGTGTTATTTCACCCATGTTCAGGGCGGCCAGAATGTTGCGCCTATTGTCGCTGACCACCTTGCCCAGTTGGAGTTGGCAGGATGTTTGCTGCTTTATATACTTGAGCAACTGCTCTCTGGTGTGGCTATTCTTGCCCAGACCGATCCGCTGCAACACGGCATGTCAATGCTTGACTTGACACATGTTATAGAAAGGAGGGGTAGTGCGAGTGACCCTGTGACCTTCTGTTGTTGGGGACGGGAATGTGTCCATGAAAGAGGAGGAGGCAGATAAATGGCTGATGTGCGAGCCACACCGACACAATCATGAGGGGGTGAAAAGGACCTGGCCTTATTGCCGGGTTGCTTCTTCGCTGCTGCCGGAAAAAACCCAGTGGACCTTGAAAGACATGTACTGTCCCTGCCTGTAAGAGCTGCTCCAGGTGTCCACGGTCATGTGGGGCTCAGCACTCAAACCCGTAGCGATCAAAACTTTTGACATGTCTCTTTTTGGAAAAGTTAGTGACACTTTGTTAGTGACAGATATTTATGATTCATTTCATAGGCAAAGATTTTAAAAAATTCAAGAAAGATTAAGATTAGCAATATTGTAAAGCTTAGTTTCAAGTAGTGTCCTTATTAGATTACGGCTATAGCCTGTTCTTTTTAACACTTCCTTAGGATTAGTTTTATCCATGCTTGTTACAGCGCCTACTGTTCCTTGAAGCACGTATACTATCTGCTAAATTACTCATCTCTGAAAAATAAGGCACTAAAAGAGTTTCCTTTTTGATCACCAGGAAGTCCAAATGAATTGTGATAATATTATATATACAATGACTGTCAAGAGACTATTTTGGGAAGGACTGCGTCTTCCCCCCTGACCCCTGTTAACAAGGTGACCTGTCTGGACTGACTATTTCAAGTATCCCTAAATTTAATCTTCTGCTTGCTGCCCTGACCTCAGAGATGAGTTTGACTATGCTCATTTAAGGGATTTATTCTCAAGAATGGTAATGCTGAGTCCACAAAAGTCCTTCATAAGAAAATATGTTGCCAATAAAGTCCTTATACACAAAGAGCTCCACTTCTCCACACCAACACAGTGTATACCCAGGATGACAATATATAATCCATCTTCTTTCTTTTATTCAATATAACAAACTTATAAAAATAGTTGCATTATTTTGTATGCAAAGAGTGATAAAACCTGAGTTTTTAAATAAGATATGTTAGGATAAATCCAATGTTGATCCCCCAGCGTTTTCATGCATTCATACTTGCACTTGGCTTGGTTTCCTTTCGGGCATATTTTCACCGGCAACTGGACAACATTCAGCAACCGCTTCCAGTCCACAAAACTCTCAATCTATGTCATCAGCATGGTGAATGGTAAGTCGCGATCAATGGCCTTTTTTCTCCTCTGGGTAAGTTCAATGGGTTTAGGAATCATGTCATGCAGACTGCTGCACCAAAGCAATCAGAATTGCATTCTAGAAACATTTCAGGTTACAAGCAACAATGGTCTCGGGTTGCTTCAGGTTTTTCTAGCGATTTACTTTATTTGGGCAGTTGCCATGGAACTGCTTGCATCTAAACCAGGGTTTGATTATCATCTAGCCTTGCCTGGTCGATTAAGGTGGAGTGCTGAGTGTGAGTCTATCTGCAAGCCATACTTTGCAGTACCCAAGACCTGGGTATATCTGCAATTCTTATTTTATTGTAAATAGTTTTGTATAGTTATATATTTTTCATGGTTGGCCATTACTACCACTAAGGATATGGTTGGCAAAGGTTGGCAGGAACAGGGCTAACCACCCTGTTCCTCCCCTCTTGGTAGGACTGGACTTGTCTTGGTCAGGGCCGTTTCTTGGACCGGGCGCCCTCTTGTTGCTGGGGGCACCGTTCCTCTGTGCAGGGATGGACTGGGACAATAAAGTGGCCCTTGACTTCAGCCAGACCGGCCCACTTTATTTTTCCCAAACACACTCAAAAAAAAACATGTGAATGGCGCTGTTATGGAGGGGATCTGTGAATGGCACTGTTATGGAGGGGATCTGTGAATGGCACTTTTATGGAGGGGATCTGTGGATGGCACTGTTATGGAGGGGATCTGTGGATGGCACTGTTATGGAGGGGATCTGTGGATGGCACTGTTATGGAGGGGATCTGTGGATGGCACTGTTATGGAGAGGATCTGTGGATGGCACTGTTATGGAGGGGATCTGTGGATGGCACTGTTATGGGGGGATCTGTGGATGGCACTGTTATAGAGGGGGATCTGTGGATGACACATACCGTATATAGCATCTTATGCTATGTGTCATCCACAGATACCCCTCCATAACAGTGCCATTCACAGATACCCTCCATAACAGTGCCATCCACAGATCCCCCCCATAACAGTCATCCACAGATCCCCCCATAATAGTGTCATCCACAGATCCCCCCATAACAGTGTCATCCACAGATCCCCTCCATAACAGTGTCATCCACAGATCCCCTCCATAACAGTGTCATCCACAGATCCCCCCATAACAGTGTCATCCACAGATCCCCCCCATAACAGTGTCATCCACAGATCCCCCCCCATAATAGTGTCATCCACAGATCCCCCCCATAATAGTGTCATCCACAGAACACTGTTATGGAGGGGGATCTGTGGATGACATTGTCATGGGGTGGATCTGTGGATGACACATATAGCATAAGATGTTATATACGGTATGTATCATCCACAGATTCCCCATAACGGTGCCATCCACAGATCCCCCTCCATAACGGTGCCATCCACAGATCCCCTTCCATAACGGTGCCATCCACAGATCCCCCTCCATAACAGTGTCATCCACAGATCCCCCTCCATAAGTGTCATCCACAGATCCCCCTCCATAACAGTGTCATCCACAGATCCCCCTCCATAATGGTGCCATCCACAGATCCCCCCCATAAGTGTCATCCACAGACCCCCCCCCCATAAGTGTCATCCACATGACAGACCCCCCCCCCATAACAGTGCCATCCACGGATCCCCCTCCCTATAACAGTGCCGTCATCCATAGATCCCCCTCCCCGCCACTCACAGTAGTATACATTAATAAATCGGTATCCTGCAGGCTGCAGACAGTAACTTTAATTTTAACACAGCGCTCATCTCTTTACTACCTTACATTCAGCTCCCTCCAGCCTCCAGTAACAAGTGCGGACGGCAGCGCTCACTCACTGACGTCACGCGCCTGCGCCGCCTAGTGGGAGGAGCAGGCGTGTGACGTCAGTGAGTGAGCGCCGCCCCCACACTGCCTGCTGTTACTGGAGCTGAAAAATTAAAATGGCTCGGGACCGGCCGGGCCCCCCCGGGGTCCGGGCCCCTTACTGGGGTATCGGCTTTACCCCCCTGATGGCGGCCCTGGCCGGCCCATAATTCGATCGGCCCACCGGGATTCTCCCGGTACTCCCGATGGCCAGTCCATCGCTGCCTCTGTGACTCTCCTGCACCCTGGCTCCCTCCTTCGGATCTCTCCTGCCCTGCAACCTGCGCTCCTCTCTTAATTACCGTGTCCGTATCTCACTGACGTCACGCGCCTGCTCCTCGCACGTACCGGAGCTGAGTGACTGGTGAGGTAAAGTGAGTGAGCACCGCCCCCCGCACTGCCTGCCTGTTACCGCCCGCCCGGAGCAGTGCTGAGAAAGAAGTCTGCTGTGAGAGCCTGAGTCTGTGGGACAGGCCTGGACAGAGGGTGCGTCACCGTGACTGTGCAATGTGGTTACACATTTTTTACAATGGGGAGACACTGTGGGGGGGCATTAATTACAATGGGGGGGGCCGATGCGGGGGACATAAAAATAGGGGCCACTGTGGGGGACATGAAAATGGGTGCCACTGTGGGGGACATGAAAATGGGGGCCACTGTGGGGGATATGAAAATCCCAAGATTTGTCTTGTAAACATTATCCCTGAAACTATCACTAGCAAAAGTACTAGGGTGTTTCTCCTTGTATCCCTAAACATTGCATGAAAGCTCTATACCGAATTCTGGAATCAGCTGTTGGTCCTGACTGAGAAACACTGGATCTGGTTGGTTAATGCCATTCTCCTGTATCACAAAGCACTTTATCAGGCAAGAGGTGTGCATCATTGGTTTCTCAAAATTCAGTCGGTTTGGGAGCATTCCCTGCATTCGCCTCCTCAGCACTCCCTCAGTGCGCCTGCGCCGATGACGTCACCGAAAGAGAAGACGTCATCGGCGCAGGCGCACTGAGGGAGTGCTGAGGAGGCGAGCCTCCTTCTCTCAGAGCGCCTGCGCCGAATGAAGACAGGCGCGGGATTTGAAATGCTGACAGGGCCAGCCGGACAAGGAGAGCGCTCGCTGGCCCTGTCAATCAACAGGACGAGGGGACGGTTTTTTGCGACGGCTACCAGCAAGTAGACGCCCTACTTGCTTGTAGTGAAGTGATTTGCATATTTTAAAAGATTGTTTTTTAAGGAAAATAAGCCACAGCCAAAGGTAAGAGCCCTATGTAGGGAATAGTCGTTATAAAAGGATTTTAACAAGCTAAAAAAAAAAAAAAAAAAGGGTTTTGGGGGTGACAGAAGCCCTTTAAGCAGTAATTTATGATTTTCTTTTGCTCTTAATAAATCTTGTGTTAAGCATAAAAAAATATATATATATGGTGAGACGGTTGAAAGTACTCTTCTGATATGATTTCATCCAGCAGTTTTGATGTGGGGGGGGGGGTTTTTTTGGCACTCGCCCTGAGAGAAATTTTACCCAGAAACTGCACTGGTCTTGGTTCCTGTCAGGAGGGAAAGATGTTGTCTGGAGACAGAGTGAAGAGGAGGCATACATCTGAGCTACTGCTCCTGTGAAGGATTCTACTGAGAGAATAGCAGATCATGTTCTCAAGAACATACTTGAGAGGAATCAGACAGCAGAGTGACCACTACCAGCTGAGACCAGCATTAAATACACTGTGTGAGGTGAGGGCTATGGCTCACCCAGAATACTACTAGGCCACTACAACACAAGCGCTAAATTCCAGCCAACCAACCTGCCTCCATACTTCCTTACTGATGCCACAAAACTGCACTTTGAAATAGTTGCTATTGAATGTACCTGAAGTTATATTTTATACTTTTTTGGCCTCATTCTTCAAAACTACCTTTTCCACTGCACTGGTCCCTAGGGAGGAATGGCCTAAAGGAGTATACCATGACATAAAATCTCATCAGGGCCACTGCCACTCTCATCCTCCTCCTGAATTTTTTTTATTTTATTCTGTCTCTCAGAGTGGGAATGCACCTACAATGTGAATTTCAGACCCCTCCATGATTTCTAAATGGGAGAACTTCGCAGGGTGTTCAGATACTTCTGTTCCTCACTGTATATCATACATCTGCCATCCACTTCATTGATGGATCATCTTCTTCTGTGACCATTCGGTTCCTGTCACCCGTCAATGACTTTCTTTAAGTGTCTTGTATTCTGCCAGTATTGTGTGTGCTTCATTTATGTGGTTTTTGCAACTGTCCGGTTGTGCAATTCAGCCATACTGTAAGTCCTGGGGTTATGTTAGTAACAGTAGCTACAGTTAGGACAACGGAAAGACAATTGCTGTAGGTGAAGTCTAGGTCTGCGGTCTTGTGCGCTCTTCGCATGAATCCCTTCTCCACATGCTCTTCATAATAAATAAATAAAACATTCCTTAAAGAGGTTTACTGGGAATTAAATATTCTGAATTATCAAATGTTTTTTCCCCCTCTCCTTTCTAAAATCATTTTGAGAAATCCATCTTGGATGGCTGCTCACTGAAGGACCAGATTACATCATACCATACAAGTCTGTGGAGGAGGGGGGAGAAGTGAGCAGGAACTAAGGAAGACACAATAGACAGGCACAGCAAGACAGACTACATAACTAAACGGTCAGTTTCTATCTCTGCCTAAGTGCTGTATTCACATCCATGCAGGTCAATACTTCTCTGTAATGTCCTTCATGATTCTGGTGCTGCTTCTGAGTGAGAGAGATTTTTCTCTATTTTCTTTGTGCAGTGTATAGAAGCTAGTCTCCATTCACCAGGTCTGAGAGAACTGAAAACTAGAGACACAGCATGCAAAAAGGAAAGCTGGTAAAAATGGCAGATAGTACCAATGCCAGATCACTGCAAAGAGAAGCATACTTACTTTCTCCCTGCTGCTGCATTCTGGCTCCTTCACTCTACCGCTGCACAGTTCTGGTTCCCCGTGCCATCATCCAGTTTGACATGGGTCATGTGTCTGCTGCAGCCAGTGACTGGGTACAGTGGTGACAAGTCCAGTCCCCCATGCATCCCATGACATGAGGCATGAGGGACATGTCACCATGTGGGGGGCAGCCTGAAAGAGGGGCACATTTAAAAAAAACAATACAAGAATTCCTGTGTCATATACTGCCCTTTAAGCCCTAGATAAAGCAGAGTGGACCATTTTAGCCCAGTTTTGTTCTTTGCGCAAATGGATGAAACTGTATGTCCCCTTTTCAGATGTGTTCCTGCAAATGGATGTACACTTACGCCCATGGGATGGCACAGGGCAATTAATGCCTGCCGCAGTCAATAGTGACTGCAGCATCTAAGTGTATTTCACATGACTTAAAATACAAGTCAGAAAAATCTAATGTGTATGTGCAATGGTATCTGCGAAGGAAATCTGAAGCAGAACTTCTGCCATGGATCTCTAGCTTGTCATTCACAGGGGCTAATCCGCATAGATATTTTCATGGATTTATAGCACTGTAAGAAAATCTTCTGCATATGCTTCTACTTACTGCAACCTGAATTCGGAACAACCAGTACATGTGGCAAGTTTGTCTTATCTTTAAAGGAGTTTTCAGAGAGTACAATATTGATGACCTATCCTGAGGATAGGTCATCAGTATGTGATTGATAAGGTTCAGACTCCCAGAATCTACAGTGACCAGCTGTTTGAAAGGAACACAGCGCTTAGACGAGGGCTGCGGCCTTCTAACAGAATACTAAGCAGAGCGCCGTACATTGTGCAGTAGCTGTGCATGGTATTGCAGCTCAGACCTATTCTTACTGGGTCACATAGGCCATGTGACCAATAGTCTTGACGTCACTGACCTAAGAAGAGGCCACAACACTCATCAAAGCACCATGGCCTCTTCATACAACTAATTGTTGGGGGTGCCAGGAGTTGGACCTCCACCTATCTGATATTGATGAGCTATCTTGAGGCTAGGTCACAATATTTAGCTCGCCGAAAACCGCTTTAAAGCAAAAAGTATAGTTATTGTTTTTTATAGTAGTTTGTAAGCCTTTGAGCAATAGAAAACATCTTTTCCTGATTGTTATGTCTCATGGGCAGTGTTCAGAGAGGTCAAGTCCACTTGCATTTAGCACTTAAACAGCAGATTCCATTCCCAAGTTGTATCTGTAAATAACCACCCTGATGTTGCATGCAAAGCATCTCTATAGGTCTTATGGGAAACCTATATACTGCACGTCACAGGATGTCCTTTGGAATTATAAAGGTATGTTATTTAAAAATAAAATGAATCAATGCCAAAGAAAACATTATACGATATAAAATCCTAACCTAGAAATGCCCCACCTGTTCCTTTACTTTAATATCGTAATGCCTTACTTGGCCGGCCTCCCAAACAACGGTAGTCTGGAGGAAATAAAATGGAAGGTGTCCTGCTCTGACCTAATCGCAGTAGGTTAAAAGTCACATTTTCAAAGCAACTTACAATAGGAATAATGGGTTATCAAGGAAAATGTGACAAATATTTTTACACAACGGAAAACACAAATATAATTGTTACGGCAAAATATGGCATCTCATGGTTACAGAGAAAAAAAAATAGCAAAATTAGTCTTCCTGTTTTTTCCCCCAAGTTTAACTAAGGAGATTCACATATGAATCTTTACCCAGATGCGCTAGTTTGCACCTGTGCATCTGAGGATAACACTGTCTCACAAAATTCATTGACCAGCGGATTGTTTATGTTCTCTTGTGATGGTTTCCGCCTTAAGAGCTATTTTTGAATATATTTTTTTATTTTAGGATGTCCTGGCTGTAAAGCTACACCTAAAATCCTGGGCAAATTTCATAGATCCATGTTTCCTTTCATAAAGGATGTTCACAGCTTATCTGTCAACTCCAGGGCAGACAGAGGCCAGAAGGCAAGGAAACCAAGCAGGTGGTCTTAGAAAGCACTTTCAGACCTCAAGGGGTTGGCTGTTTTTCTAAATCGTGTTCATCACTGTAAATAGGATTTAGCATGAAATCATTAAATCAGTCATTGAAATGTGTATTATGTGCTTATTACAAATTGCAATACAATAAGAATTACCTCTGTTATCTTGGCCAGTGGTGCCCACCCTGATAGCGTCATACACTTACCCAGTGGGCTTCATGATACATTTACATTCGCTCACTTATAATTCATTAGAGTCTTTTTACATGGCAAATTTTTTGCCCGAAACAACTGCCAATATAGAATGATGATCAGCATTTGATAAGAACTCAATTTTCACAAGAAATTGTCGATATAGTAAAAATATTGGATTAAATAATTTCATTACACTCATTTCTCTCCTTTTTTGTTTTTAAAATATATATTAATATCAAATTATTATATTTACTGTCCTGCCTGTGTATTGAATGCAAATTAACTAATAAACTGGCCTTAAAAAGTCAAAAATAGGATTTATGCAACTTTTGGGGCTTTTTTTGCATTTTTTTGGGGGGGGGAGGGATTTCACACCCATTTTGAAAAGTGGATGGAGAAAGTGACTGTGGTTAGCTATGGCAATTAGTTTCATGCCATAGTTATCAAGTTGCAAAAACGTTGCAAACTCACCCAGTAGAGGGGGATATAAAAAAAAAAAGAAAAGAACCGGAGTAGCATTTCTAGACAAAAGTGTTAGGTTTAAAGCGCATCTGTCAGCAGATTTGTCCCTATGACACTGGCTATCCTGTTACATGTGCACTTGGCAGCTGAAGACATCTGTCTTGGTCCTATGTCCACACATTGCTGAGAAAAATGATGTTTTAATGGGTGCAAATAAGTCTTTTTTTTAAGAAGTTTTTTTAGAGGTCTAATATTCTGCGCTGAATAAAAAATAGAGATTAATTTTTCTGTTCTACAAATATACTATACATAGAGGTAACTGATAGCTGCAACCACTAGGGGAGCTAAGGAACTTCAATAATAAAACTGCCAGCTCCTTATCACCCCCTAGTGGTGGAAAATATAATCATTAACCTATATTGCCATACTGGGAATTTGGAGGTCTGTATCAAAGGAATGGAGCTCCAACTACTGTGAAGATAAATTATGAAATGAATCAGCACAGAAAATTGGGCATAAAAACCACTGGGCGGTAAAAGGACGAATTTGCTTTAAATTTATATTTTCAGTACTTGGGTGAATTACGCTCTTTCACCACAGTATAATTATGTTTGTGGAACAAGGTCCCCTGACCTTCCTGGTGAGGTGGTCGCTCACCACCACATTCATGCTGAGGATGAATGAGAAGTGGCTGTTGTTGTTCTCCATGTCTTTCTCCATTCACTTCTATGAGAGTTTCTATAGAAACAGTTGAGCAGTTGAACAGTACCAGAGGAGGGACCTGTATGTATTATATATTTGTCATACATTTATACAGTGCATAATATGTCAGACTGCCTAAGATCTATATGCAAGTATTTACAAGCCCAATGATGTTATGTTCTCTTTAAGACTACAGCTAGTTGAGGATTTTGGCCATGCAGCCAAAAATGGCGGCAATGTGATGCTACATTGAAACAATATGAAAATGAATGTGGTTGCATTATAACTAGTTTTGAGTGAATAAATCCGGATTAAGTGTAATTCAATCCAAATTTAAGGGAAAATTCTATTAGCTGCAAAACCAAATTTCCTCATGGTTTGTGGTAGCGAATCGATTTTCGCTAAATGGCGGTAAAAAACTTTAAAAAATCATACTTACCTCATCCGTTTGGGCGCAAAGAGCCAGTCGCTATCTTGATTGAAGATCTCGCACAAAATTCTATCCGCGGTGACATATGATGTCACCACACCAGCCAACGTCGGCCATGCGAGATTTCGCACTGGATCTTTAATCAAGATGGCTGCGGCCAACTCTTCACGATCAAATGGATGAGGTAAGTATGATTTAATAATTTTTATTTTATTTTACACTATATTATTGCTGTCAGATGCCGCAATCAGCTATTAACACGGTATTCATCACTAGTTATAACCTGCAAGTTGCTGCTTCCTTCCCATAACATGCAAGTTGCCAGGAAGACAAACCGGCTGGATTTCTGGGCGACCTGTGCATCATGGTCACAGCAACTTGCTGATCACAGCACGACCGCATTCATTTTTATTATGTTGCAGTGACAGATAAGCAGATAACTGCAGTAAAGTGATCTTTACAAAGAAGTGGTGTCTATTATTAGGCTTAGTGGCCAGTGTGAAAACTGCAGGATTTTATGTTTTTTGGTTTAAATATAAACAGTGATATGGAAAATTAAAAATAACCTCATTCAAAATTATTTAAAAATATGTTAAACATAAAAACAGGATTTAAACAATAGGTCATTTTCTGATGACACATTAAGTGTTAAACGGTGCAGCCCACCAGGCCTGAGACACCCCCAACTAGTAAAACTAGTAAAGACAATTAAATATAATAATATAATAATAATAATAATAATAATTTACTAATGTCATACACAAATATGCTGAAACAATAGTGAATTACAAAATGATGGTGAAGAAGAATTGATTAATACCAATGATACATGTAAAGTACAGAGTACAATATTGATCTGTGAATGCAACATACCAAATATCAAATACTGTAATGAGTTATTTTTCCTCAGGATACAATAGAATGGACGTCAGACTATGTATCTTTTTCTTTTTTCCCCGGTAATGATTCTGCAACTATTACACTGAAAATGTTCTAAGTCATCACTTGCCAAGTCAGCGGAGAAAAACAACACGTTTGTTTTGAGTATGATACCTTTATATGGCTAATGAATGTTTTTAGATGTTACAGTTAAGGGCCATTGAAGATGTTTCCTCACCCTGAGGAAGGAAAGAGCGTGCTGCATAAAAACATATTACAACTAAGGAAAGACTTAAATGTTCCTGAAAATCTGGCATCTGGGAACAGTTCTTAACCTAATAATGATATCAGATGACTGAGCCTTACAGATAATGATCCATTCATTCTTGATAAAGAAAATATATTTTTTAAAATTATATCTATGCTTACCAATGTATTTTTTTGTGTTTTTATTTACCTCTATCTATTCATCTATTTTTCTCTATTTGTCTATCTATCTATCTATCTCTATCATCTTATCAATCTATTATGTATCTATCTATCTATTATCTATCTATCTATCTATCTATCTATCATCTTATTATCTATCTATCTATCTACCTATCCCTACCAATCTATTTATCTTTGTAAAATTCAAATCAGCTTTATTGGCAGGAATAAATACAGTTGCAAGAAAAAGTATGTGAACCCTTTGGAATGATATGGATTTCTGCACAAATTGGTCATAAAATGTGATCTGATCTTCATCTAAGTCACAACAACAGACAATCACAGTCTGCTTAAACTAATAACACACAAAGAATTAAATGTTACCATGTTTTTATTGAACACACCATGTAAACATTCACAGTGCAGGATGAAAAAGTATGTGAACCCATAGAGCTAATTGGAGTGAGGTGTCAGCCAACTGGAGTCCAATCAATGAGATGAGATTGGAGGTGTTGGTTACAGCTGCCCTACCCTATAAAAAACACACACCAGTTCTGGGTTTGCTTTTCACAAGAAGCATTGCCTGATGTGAATGATGTCTCGCACAAAAGAGCTCTCAGAAGACCTACGATTAATAATTGTTGGCTTACATAAAGCTGGAAAGGGTTATGAAAGTATCTCCAAAAGCCTTGCTGTTCATCAGTCCACGGTAAGATAAATTGTCTATAAATAGAGAAAGTTCAGCACTGCTGCTACTCTCCCTAGGAGTGGCCTTCCTAAAAATATGACTGCAAGAGCACAACGCAGACTTCTCAATGAGGTGAAGAAGAATCCTAGAGTGTCAGCTAAAGACTTACAAAAGTCTCTGGCATATGCTAACATCCCTGTTAGCGAATCTATGATGCGTAAAACACTAAACAAGAATAGATTTCATGGGAGGATACCACAGAGGAAGCCACTGCTGTCCAAAAAAAACATTGCTGCACGTTTACAGTTTGCACAAGAGCACATGGATGTTCCACAGCAGTACTGGCAAAATATTCTGTGGACAGATGAAACCAAAGTTGAGTTGTTTGGAAGAAACACATAACACTATGTGTGGAGAAAAAGAGGCACAGCACACCAACATCAAAACCTCATCCCAACTATAAAGTATGGTGGTGGGGGCATCATGGTTTGGGGCTGCTTTGCTGCGTCAGGGCCTGGACAAATTGCTATCATCGAAGAAAAAATGAATTCCCAAGTTTATCAAGACATTTTGCAGGAGAACTTAAGGCCATCTGTCCACCAGCTGAAGCTCAACAGAAGATGGGGGTTGCAACAGGACAACGACCCAAAGCATAGAAGTAAATCAACAACAGAATGGCTTAAACAGAAGAAAATATGCCTTCTGGAGTGGCCCAGTCAGAGTACTGACCTCAACCCGATTGAGATGCTGTGGCATGACCTCAAGAAAGCGATTCACACCAAACATCCCAAGAATATTGCTGAACTGAAACAGTTCTGTAAAGAGGAATGGTCAAGAATTACTCCTGACCATTGTGCACGTCTGATCTGCAACTACAGGAAACGTTTGGTTGAAGTTATTGCTGCCAAAGGAGGTTCAACCAGTTATTAAATCCAAGGGTTCACATACTTTTTCATCCTGCACTGTGAATGTTTACATGGTGTGTTCAATAAAAACATGGTAACATTTAATTCTTTGTGTGTTATTAGTTTAAGCAGATTGTGATTGTCTGTTGTTGTGACTTAGATAAAGATCAGATCACATTTTATGACCAATTTGTGCAGAAATCCATATCATTCCAAAGGGTTCACATAATTTTTCTTGCAACTGTACATTTTAGAATTGCCAAAGCGAGTGTGGAATAATTAGGTAGGGTTGAGGGATGGGGACACATCCAGGATGGGGGTATAGGGTAGATTTGGGGGATAAGAAAAAAGGGGGAGGTGCCCACGGGGGATAGCTAATTGATTATCCCTCCTAAGACTACCACAACTAAATCAGAAAAAAAGAAGAATGGAGGGGGGGGGGGGGGGAGTGTCACTTATTAAAACTTAACATTTATTGAAAATAGATACATAAAAGATGGACATTCATACCCAAATATGACAAAGTGTGTGCATGCCAACAAACGTGCCACAAGCCCCACAAAACAAGTGCCACCCTCTATATGATCAAATCATGAGGGCATAGCCACAAAACACCTACCAACTTCAAACGTAAAGCTTTCCTATTGAAAAAAGGAACAGTCTTACCAGTGGGTAGGAGTCGTCTGGAGTCAAACGTAGAGCGTATCAGATATCACTTCTAGTAGAATATGACGGGCAGGGTCCTGATGTTGAACGCTGTCCCTAGACCGCCCTGTCTGATCTGGCTTACCCTGATGTCCTCCTAATATGGAGTCATCGCCCTGACAAGGGAGGCTCCATCCGGAACCTTACCCTAAAGATAGGAGGCCTTGGATGTCCCTACCTAGAAGGCTCTAAGGTGAAGGACCCCTAGGAAGGGAGATTATACCGTGTTTCGTCTTGTAGTTTTGAATGCCCAAGACTCATCAGGGAATAAGGGCATATAAGTGGCTGGTTGTTCAGTTTATACACCAACAATCAGGTGCTTTATGTCTTCTCCCAATTATCACGAAGTACAAAGGTTTAAATAGTCAGAGGTATATAGTGAATGGGCTATAACCTAGATAGGAGCATATGGCTCCATAATATAACAATCTAGTGGCTCTAACTGTTGCCCAGTATTTAGACCCAAGGGAGAGAGTGCGTGTGGCATCTCAGTCGCACGTGTTAGTGGAGGCCTCCTCCTCCATGGAGGTGGTCTGGGCAGAGATCAGACAGTCTCCTGAAGTGAGCATTCTTCACTGCTGAGTATTTGGGTCACCGCAGCAGAAAGTGAGCCTCATCCTCCATAGCCTCCTGGTTGCAATGCTCTCTTTGGGCATGTACCTCTGTCGGTGCCGCCTGAATTCAATGAGCAGACTGTCGGCACTCAATCTGTGTCGTCTCAGGATATGTCTGTCTTTGGGGTTGGGGAGTTTCTCCAGATATGAGGCCAGTTTGTACTCCTTCTGCAGGGTATGGTATACTGTCAGCTTTTGGGACTGCTGCTATGCAGATGGTCTATGAATGATAGGACCGTTTTCTGGACAGCAAGGTAAAGTGGGAATCTGCCCAGCTCTGCTAGACAGGCACTGTTAGAAGTGCTCCTGTGGACATGGAGAAGGTGCTTACAGAATTCTAGGTGGAATATTTCTGTTGGCCCAGAGTTCCACTTTGAGCAGTGGGTATATGTCTGGGCCACAGACTTCACTGCCATACAGGAGGATTGAGGCTATGATGGTATAAAGCACTGATTAAACAAAATAAAATACAAGAAGTTTATGCAACTTATCTATTGAGTGCTATGGTCTTCGAATATATTGAATATATTCACCAGAAACCCAGCGGTTCTTGAATGGTTAACTCGATCTTTGACTTTGTCACAGGTGACATCAGACACCCCAGACAAGAGTCGGTGGGGTCGTCAGACACAACCCTTAGTTGGCATGGCCCAGGAGCAGGCCCTGTGCCCTCACCTGTCCTCAACCTGTCTCTGTCCTTTTCTGTACCCTCAGCCAGAGAATTACTATATGCTGTTGGCTCAGCTCCACTATACAGCGAGGACCAGCTACTAGAGGACAGTCAGCAGTTACTGCCCAGCCAAGATCCGGAGGAGACATTCACTGCTTCCTCCGGTAGGCAAGTAATCAGTGATGAGGTGAGTGGCATGGGAGCTAGTGTTGCGAGCGGTCATGCTCCTGGCTCAGAGACTGTTGAGGAGGACATCAGTGACATGCAGACAGTACTCGATGATGATGTAGCCGATCGCAATTGGGAGCCGGGTGACTAAGGGGCTTCATCATCATCAGGAGAAGAGGGTGGCAACAGTGGAGCCAGCAAGTCGGTAGCGTGGCCAGGAGTCACCAGGGTGGCAGCAGTGGGAGGTCGGGAGCCAAACGTGCCCGGGGTAGACCAGCTGCTTCGCAGGAGCCTACCAGCCCGGAAAGTAGTGGTGCAAAAGGTTCATGGAGGCAGTGGCGGTAGCAGTCAGTCAGTGCAGAGTGTTGGGGGTAAAATCACCTACTTGGCAGTGTGGCAGTTAGTTTTTAGTTAAGCCGCCGGGGAGGTGAACATGGCCATTTCTCGAATCTGTGGGCAGAAGGTAAAGCGTGGCCAGGGTGCCAATGTTGGAACCACGGCCCTGCATCAACATATGCAGTGTCACCATAAAGTGGCCTAGGAGAACCGTGGCTCCAATGTGGTGGTCCAGCCTGCCGCAGCAACCTCACACATCCGATTTCAGGCAGTCAAGGTTCCACCACCTCAGCAGAAGGAAGTTGTCTGTCCTTCCCATCATCTGCTGGTCCTGCTGCTGCTGCTACTCCTCCTCATTCCATCAGCAATCGCTCACCAAAGCGATTGCCAAGTGACAACAGTTTGCACGCACTCATCCAACGGCGCAGAACCTGAAGTTCCTCCCTTTCCAAGTGGTGGACTCTGCACCTTTCAGAGAACTGATGGCTTGTGCCGAGCCAAGGTGGAGAGTCCAAGCCTTCATTCCTTTGCCAAAAAGGCAGTGCCAGCCCTGCACACATATGTAGAACAGAAGGTGGGCCAGTCCTTGAGCCTGTCTGTGTCTGCCAAAGTGCACGGCAGCACTGATGTGTGGAGCTGTAACTACGGTCAAGGACAATATATGCCCTTTATGGCCCACTAGGTAAACGTGGTTTCTGCTCAGCCAAACCAGCAACTTGGCCAGGTGACGCCTCTTCTGCCTCCATGTTCTCACGCCGTTGGTCCTAAGACAATGTCCACCTCTGCCTCCTCATCCTTCACCGTGTTCTCAGCCTCCATTGCAGGGACAATTCACAGTGCCCCACCAGCATACCACATGTGCAGGGCACGGCGGTGTCACGCTGTTCTGCACCTAGTTTGCCTAGGTGAATGGAGTCACACAGGGGAGGAACTGCTCCGCATCCTTCATCAAGAAATTGAATCCTGGCTTTCTCCGCAACAACTCAAAATCGGAACCATGGTGACTGATAACAGGAAGAACATGGTGTCGGTGCTGCGTCAAGGAGGGCTTAGCCATGCGCCCTGCAAGGCGCACGTGTTCAATCTGGTTGTCAAGCATTTCCTGAAGTCTTCCACCCATCTGCAAGACATCCTAAAAATGGGCAGGAAACTTTGCATGCACTTCAGCCACTCGTACACCGCCAAACACACCCTCATTGAGCTACAGCGGCAGAACAGCGTCCCCAACATAGGCTGATATGCGACGTTTCCACCCTCCATATGTTGGACCGACTGTACGAACAGAGAAAGGCCATAAACGATTTCTTGATAATACAGGTGGTACTCCCCTGTGTAACTTCAATGTTAGCCAGTGGCAGCTCATGCGTGACACCTTCCGTTTGCTTGTGCCCTTTGAGGAGGCCACTTTATTTGTCAGTTGCCAGGACTACGGAATAAACAACGTCATTCCACTGATTCATATCCTGGAAAAGATGCTGGTAAATCTGGCTGGTCAGGGCACTGGAGACGTGGCGCCTACATTTCACGGCCACATGAGCCCTGTGGGGGCTGAACTAGAAGAGGAGGAGGAGAAGGAGGACATTGGAGCACAAGCAATGTGTAGCGAAATGGGTGGTTTTTCTACACAGGTGACAGGAGAGGAGGAGAAGGAGCAGCCGGAGGAGCAAGAGGGAGATGAGGAATACGAGGCAGATAACCCAGACACACCGTGGCAGTATGCAGTGGAGATGGAGGCAGGGATCCGTTTTTTGGGGGGTTATTGTTTTGCCGGATCAAAGGGAGGGCAAAATAATCAGTGACGTCAACACAAACTTACTGCTGATACCCTCTCCACTCTGTCAGGGGGGCTCTACTTGTATAAGTGTTTAATAGAACAGGTTCTGTAGACATCTATGTGGAATCAGCTGACGACGATGTAAAAGAAGTGCGTTCTTTCATGCTATAGTAGGATCTTGGGCCTCTGGACAGTTTTTTATACCTGATGCTAACATCGACCTGTAAGGCTGAGTTCACACTTTAATTATTTGGTCGGTTTTGGCCCCGTAACTGCCCAAAGAAGTGAAGTTTGCAGTGATTCTAAGAACGACGCTGTCATGGATACGGTGTGGGTGGAAAACTCCACACCGAGCACAGGAGGAAAGGGGATAGGAACTAGGCCGGGAAACTAGGGTAAAGGAGAAGGTCACTTCCTAGAACAACCCTAATCTAAGTCCTGACTAACTGACAGTATGAACTGACCTCGATGGTAGGAAAGTTCATACACAGCAACCTAGAGCCCTAACACACCCTGTAGGGACCTGGTATAGTGATAGGAGTTGAGACAACCTATTCTTCCACCAGAAGGATGAATAGGAGTCTCCCACAGGCCTAGAAACAAAAGACAGGAAAATACAACAAACAAAATACAAATAGGGAAGACGACACTTTACTTCATGTGGAGAAAAGGTAGCGCCAGGAGCTCAACCAAGATCCAACAACTAGCTAGCCCAGAGTCCAGAAACTGAAGCTATAAACCACAAAAGGGGTAAGCAGTAATAAATAGGGGAAGTTAAATGACCAAACCAACAACACCTGCCAGAGGTATGGTCATTGCCAAAACAACACAGACACAAATGATCCACAAGCAACCATTTAGATTAACCCACTTGTTGCCAGTCTCGCTGATCTTCTGGCACCTGTCACGGGAGTGTCCGTGACAGACGCCTGTCATCTGCGTGTCATACTGGCTCACAGTATTGTTTCACTACCACAGCAGACTCACTATGTGTGTTGTTGCAAGGCACAGTGTTCTACACCACTAAACAGACTCTCTGCAGCCAGGAAATAGCTGTTTTTTAACGAGATTCGCCACAAATTAATGCGGATTGAATCTTTTCGGAAAATTCGGCGAACCGACCGAATGAAATTTTTTAGAAATTCGCTCATCTTTAAATGTGAGAACAGGTTGTAATTTGTAGTATACAAGAAGAAAAAGATTGTTCCACCACTAGGAGCAAAACAGTAACAATGCAGTTACATGACAAGAATCTGCATAACTAATCATTTGCTAAATAGGGAAAAAAAATTACATTTCTTTATTTTAGCATAAGGCTACAACATAACAAAACGTGAAAAATGTGATTGAGTCTGAATACTTTCCGAATGCACTGTATCTATCTGTCATCTATCTATCTTTCTATTCTATCTATTTAAAAATCGAGTGAGATATGTTAATGTCTTCACCCATGTATCCGGTGCAGAGTTTCAGCCTGCTATCTTGGGCCTTTCTCAAGCAATGAGGGAGTAAATATATCTAGTGCATATATAGTAATTGATGATCATACTCATACTCTTATCTACTATGTATAATATACATTGTCGACCATATACATATCTGTAATATCGTGTATAAGTACATTAATGTGATAAAACCATTATGCAAAATCAAAGTCGTTTTCTTTTATTCACCAGACAGCGACATTTCGGTCCACTTGCTGGAACCTTACTCAAGCATTAACAAAGTGCAGTGGTGCCATGTGCATATTTATAGAGGTATACATAATTAATAATCAATCAATGTAATTAATCGAATCAAATCTAAAACTGTCTAAAAATATCTGTACAACTTGTGTTTTTACATAATTTCTATAAATAACAATGTGATCACATCCATCTATATTCCAGTGAAAGCATGTACATAATAAAACTAATATTTTATACCACTCTCTAATATTATTAATCATATTTCATTGATGACTATCATAATTGTAATCTACAAAAGAACCTGTGATTAAATAAGTAAAATACCTTAGTGCAGGTGCAGATAATAAAATCATTGGAGAGGACAGCCATAGACCCGGCGGAGATCCGGACCGCATGAATACTGGCGTGTTGTATTTCTCAAAGCGCACATCTCAAGTAATTCAAAGAGATACATCGTACTTCCGGGTACTCAGGTCACGTGATCGCGAGTCGACTCACGTGATCGTAACTCCGACCACGTGATCGCACTCCCGAACACGTGAACCCTCCCCGCGGGCTACAAACTGCGTTCCACAAGAAAAAGAGTCGTGGACCGCAAGCCTCACCATGATAACAGAAAGACATGGGGCCGGTCCAGTTCACACACACATTGAATCAAAAAAATATATTGTGTTTAGATGTAAAATTATGTTCGAATGTAATAACATAAGTATTCGCTATGTAAAAGGGACAGTTTACCCAGGGATCAAACCAGTCTGTATATTATACGAAGATTGGCATCTAAAACGGGACAATCACCCACTGATCACACTGTGTATCCAATCTTGACACCAAGCGTACTATCCGTAGGAATTGAATCCCCAATGTATGTAGGACAATTTAAACATGAGTTAGGGGTATGCAGACGATCACGTGCAAGCATTTCTAGATGCACCATGAGCTTTCAGTACAAAGTAATCCCCCATTGTGAACTCCATCAATCTTATGGAGACTCCAAATGTGTCGTGCGATAATCTCACAAGACAACAGATTGGAAACACACAGGTGCCACTGGGTATCTATTCCTAGACCCCATTTTACAATTATGATAGTTATCAATGAAATATGTTTAATAATATTAGAGAGTGGTATAAAATATTAGTTTTAATATGTACATGCTTTCACTGGAAAATAGATGGATGTGATCACATTGTTATTTATGGAAATTATGTAAAAACACTGCTACCTGTCTATCTTGCCAAAGTATAAAGAGTGTATTAAAAACCCCGATCAGGCAGACGATTGTCGTGAGGGAAGCATTCCTTCCCGGCAATCGCCCACTCGCTAGCAGAGGAGACCGCTGCTATTACATGCAGTGATCTCTTCAGCATGGTATGCCATCACTCGTCCCCATGCTGCACAGTGGTTTGCCAGCGGTAGATCGGAATTAGACAGTGCAATCTGCTGCCGGCAAATCCTGATCTTTCAGCATGCTGATAGATGTGGATTACCCAATGAACGAGCGTTTCTTGTTTATTGGGCAATCGGTGGCAGTATTACACTTCAAGATGATCGCTAATGAGCGTTCCTACAAACACTCCTTAGCGATCATGGGGCATAAAATCTTTAAATGTTATATATTTACTTTCAAACTTATTTTAACAAAATGCTTCACTTCTCAATAGTTTCCTTCCTACATTGGAATTTAGTACTTCAACATAAAAGCCAATAATCTCTACAGTATTAGGAGAGACCTGATGAGCAGTAGACAGTTATTAAATAGGATGAAGTGAATGGGTCCGCATCCGAGCCGGCAAAACTGCGGCTCGGATGCGAACCCAAACAATGGCCTTGTGCATGAGGCCTTATGGTTTTCACATTTCACCCAAGACATATTTAGGACTCCAGAGAGGCCCTACCATTTCTACACCCTGCTGCTGTCTCTAATGGGCTAACCACTAATGTCATCTGTGTATTTATTCCATGTCATCTTACACTGTGCATTAACCCCTTCAGGACCCTGCCATTTTTCACCTTAAGGACCAGGCCGCTTTTACTTATCCAGGCCACTCTGAGAATGTTTTCTCATCACATATTGTACTACATATCAGTGGGAAATTTGAGTCAAAATATTTCATTTTTATTTATAAAAAAAAAAGCCAAATTTAGCCCAAATTTAGCAAATCTTCAAATTTCTATTTCTCTACTTTTATAATAGATAGTAATACCTCCAAAAATAGTAATTACCTTACATTCCCCATATGTCTACTTCATGTTTGGATTATTTTGAAAATGACTTTTTATATTTCTGGGACGTTAGAAGTTTAGAAGCAAATCTTAACATTTTTAAGAAAATTTCCAAACTCCAATTTTTTCAGGACCAGTTCAGTTATGAAGTCACTTTCTGGGGCTTACATATTAGAAACCACCCACAAATCACCCCATTTTAGAAACTACACCCCTCAAGCTGTAAAAAACTGATTTTACAAACTTTGTTGACCCTTTAGTTGCCCCACGAGAATTAAAGGAAAATGGGAATAAAATTTCAACATTTCACTTTTTTTTGGGAGATTTTAAATTTTAATCAATTTTTTCTGCAACGCATCAAGGGTTAACAGCCAAACAAAACTCAAAATCTATTAGCCTGAATCTGGAGTTTTACAGAAACACCCCATGTGTGCTCAAAAACTGATGTATGGGCGCATAGCAGGGTTCAGAGTGAAAGGAGCACCATATGGCTTTTGGAGAGCGGATTTAGCTGGAATGGTAATTGGGAGCTATGTCGCACATGAAGACACCCTGAAGTGGTCATACAGTGGAAACCCCAAAAAATTTACCCCATTTTGGAAACTACACCCCTCAAGGAATCTTTCTAGGTGTGTAGTGTGCACTTTGACCTCAAAGGTGATCCTAGAATTAGAAAACACTTGGCAGTCAAAATTAAAAATTGCATTTTTTTCACAAAAAAGTTGCTTTGCACCCACATTTTTCACTTTCCCAAAGGGTAGCAGGACAAAATGCACCCCACACTTTGTTCCCCATTCCCCCCCCCTGAATACAGCAACACCCCATGTGTGCTCGAAAACTGATGTATTGGTGCACAGCAGGGCTCTAGAGTCAAACAGCAAAATATAGATTTTGCTGACCTGAATTGGCAGACATTGATTTTAGATGCCATGCCGCATTTAAAAGATTCCTGAGGTCCCCAGAAATTAAAAACCCCAAAGTGACCCCATTGTGAAAAGAGCACCCCCATACAAACATTTTAAGTGGTAGAAATTGTACTTTTGAGCAAACAGGTGTCTCACAGAAGGCAAAAACACTTGGATTTCATAGCACACATTTGTGAAAATGAAAAATTACTAGCAGACCCCAATTTTTCACTTTCACAAGGGGCTAAAGGAGAAAAGGCACCCCATTTTCTCCCCATTCAGGAAACACCCCATATGTGCTTGTAGCCTGCTGTATGGGCGCACAGCAGGCAAAAAGCAAAATATGGATTTTGCTGACAGGCCTGAATTGGCAGACATGGATTTTAGGTGCTATGTCGCATTTAAAAAATTCCTGAGGTCCCCAGAAATTAAAACCCCCAAGAGGTGACCCCATTTTGGAAAGAGCACCCCTGTACAAACATTTTAAGGGGTGAAAAGGGCACTTTTGACCTAACAGGTGTTTCACAGAAATGAATATGTAGTGGTTGGCGAAAAGTGGATCTGTAAGCTATGCGGACTAAGGGTCCATTCACACGTCCGTAAGTGTTTTGCGGATCCGGACACGGACACCTGCAATGTGCGATCCGCAATTTGCGGACTGCACATCACAGACACTATAATAGAAAATGCCTTTTCTGGTCCGCAATTGCGGACAAGAATAGGACATGTTCTATTTTTTTCAGGAACGGAATTGCGGATCCCGAAAAAATGGATCCCGAAAATGCGGATGCGAATCCCGAAAATGAGGATTTGCATCCGTTCCAGCCCCATTGAAAGTGAATGGGTCTGCAAATTGCGGAACGAATGTGGACCCAAATTACGGACGTGTAAATTGACCCTAAGGGCTTGTTCACACGGCCGTATGTGCTTTGCGGTCCGTTTTCCATGGATCCATTGGTCCATTTTTGCGTTCTGTTGTGTTTCTGTTATGATGGTCATGTGATACTTCACACTCTATTTTCTACAGCTTTTTGCAGCTTTGATAGTTTGGTTTAAAGCTGGTGTTTTTCTTGCATTGGTTTCTCACTCTGATGACTCTGAGGAAGAGGACCTCCTGTGCTGGCTGCATTCTCGGTGACAATGACAGCAGCCAACTATGCTGGATGAGCAACCGAGATGGAGGCATTGGATTCATCCAATTGTATCTCAGCGCCGCAGGAAGGGCCACTTCCACACGCTGTACATAGATCTGTCACAGCATCATGATAAATTTCATCGGTTTTGTCGTATGTCTGTGAGTAGCTTTGACATTTTGTTAGCGGCTCAGCGTCCTGGCCTCACACAACAGGACACAAATATGAGGCGTAGCATTTCACCAGAGGAACGGCTCATTGTGACGTTGAGGTAAGTTGAATGTTGTCTTTGTTGTTCATGTTTTGTGTGGTAAAATATATGTAGTATTGTTAATGTTATATACAGGTGAAACTCGAAAAATTAGAATATTGTGCAAAGTTCATTTATTTCAGCAATGCAAGGTGAAACTAACATATGAGATAGACTCATTACATGCAAAGCGAGATATTTCAAGCCCTTATTTGTTATAATTTGGATGATTATGGCTTACAGCTTATGAAACCCCAAAGTCACAATTTTGAGGTACCCTTTGCTCAGGGGTATGGATTAATTAGCTGACTAGAGTGTGACACTTTGAGCCTAGAATATTGAACCTTTTCACAAAATTCTAATTTTAAGCTGCATTAATGCAATTACTTTTAATTTGCATTACTGAAATAAATGGACTTTTGCACGATATTCAAATTTTTCGAGTTTCACCTGTACATACATGTATATGTAAAAAGACAAAAGAGACCGTTTCATAAGGTGTCAAAATGTGTAGTCCTTGTATTCACACATGTGACAAATCAGTCCACTTACTGGGAATGTTTGCTAGCTTGAAAACGGTCCCAGTAAGTGAACTGAAACGTCGCACGGGTGACTAATAGGACTACACATTTTTACA